>NC_091994.1:30707827-31007827 GCF_044704955.1 Pristiophorus japonicus | reverse complement strand
CCGTACACAGGACTCTAAGTCAGAGTCGATACCGGGCCACCACACGTGGGATCTGGCTATCGCTGTCATCATTACTATACCCAGGTGTGTGCTGTGGAGATCCGAGATGAACGTCTCCCTGCCCTTTTTTGGTAGCAATACGCAGTTACCTCACAACAGGCAGTCTGCCTGAATGGATAGCTCGAACTTTCACTGCTGGAACGGCTTGATTAGCTCTTGCATTTCAATGGGGATGCTGGCCCAGCTCCCATGCAGTACACAGTTTTTTACTAGGGACAGCAGAGGAACTTGGCTGGTCGAAGTCCTAATCTGGCGGGCCGTGACAGATGATTTATCATTTTCAAACGCTTCCATGACCATCAACAAGTCTGCGGGCTGTGCCACCATCAACAAGTTTGCAGGCTGCGCCATTTCCACCCCCGTGGTGGGCAATGGTAGCCGACTGAGAGCATCCGCACAGTTCTCCGTGCCTGGCCTGTGACGGATGGTATAGTTATACGCTGATAGCGCAAGTGCCCACCTTTGTATGCGGGCTGAGGCATTAGTATTTATCGCCTTGTTTTCAGCGAACAGGGATGTGAGGGGCTTGTAATTGGTTTCCAGCTCAAATTTGAGGCCAAACAGGTACTGATGCATTTTCTTTACCCCAAACACACAAGCTAATGTCTCTTTCTTAATCATGATGTAGCACTCTCGGCCTTAGACAAGCTCCTGGAAGCATAGGCGACAGGTTGCAACTTTCCCGCAACGTTAGCTTGTTGTAATACATACCCAGCTCCGTACAACAATGAGTCACATGTTAGGACAAGTCTTTTACACGGGTTATACAATACAAGCAGCTTGTTGGAGCATAAAGTATTCCTGGCTTTCTCAAAAGCAATTACTTGTTTTTTTCCCCATACCCAGTTCTCACCTTTGCGCAATAACACATGTCAGGGCTCTAAGAGGGTGCTTAACCCCGGTAGAAAGTTACCAAAATAGTTGAGGAGTCCAGGAACGACTGCAGCTCCGTGACATTCTGTGACCTGGGCGCGTTCCTAATAGCCTCTGTCTTGGCATCTGTGGGCCGAATGCCGTCCGCCGCGATCTTTCTCTCCAAAAACTCCACTTCTGTTGCCATGAAGACGCACTTTGACCTCTTCAGCCACAGCCCTACGCGATCCAGTCGCTGGAGGATCTCCTCCAGGTTTTGTAGGTGCTCGGCGGTGTCCCGACCCGTGATCAATATGTCGTCCTGAAAGACCACCGTGTGTGGTAACTACTTGAGTAGGCTCTCCATGTTTCTCTGGAAGATCGCTGCAGCCAACCGAATTCCCAAACGGGCATCTGTTGTAGATGAACAGTCCCTTGTGCGTGTTGATGCAGGTGAGACCCTTCGAAGACTCCTCCAGCTCCTGCGTCATGTAGGCCGAAGTCAGGTCGAGCTTGGTGAACATCTTGCCTCCTGCCAGCGTCGCAAATAGGTCGTCTGTCTTAGGTAGCGGGTATTGGTCCTGTAGCGAGAAACGATTAATAGTTACTTTATAATCGCCTCAAATCCTGACCGTGCCATCACTTTTGAGTACTGGAACAATAGGGCTGGCCCACTCACTGAATTCCACTGGGGAGATGATGCCCTCGCGTTGCAGCCTGTCCAGTTCGATTTCCACTCTCTCCCTCATCATGTGAGGTACCGCTCGCGCCTTGTGGTGAATGGGTCGTGCCTCTGGGACCAAGTGGATCCACACCTTTGCCCCGGAAAAGTTTCCTATGCCTGGCTCAAAAGGGGAAGGAAATTTGTTAAGAACCTGGGTACATGAGGTCTCTTCGACATGTGATAGCGCTCGGATGTCATCCCAGTTCCAGCGGATTTTGCCCAGCCAGCTCCTTCCAAGCAGTGTGGGACCATCCCCCGGGACAATCCAGAGTGGCAGTTCATGCACCGTGCCCTCGTAGGTGACCTTGACCATGGCGCTGCCCAGGACAGTGATAAGCTCTTTGGTGTATGTTCTCAGTTTCGTGTGGATGTGGCTCAGGGCTGGTCTGAATGCCTTGTTGCACCACAGTCTCGTAAACATCTTTTTACTCATGATGGATTGGCTAGCACCAGTGTCCAGTTCCATGGTACGGGTAAGCCATTCAATTTTACGTTTAGCATTATAGGTGGACATTTCGTCGAAAATGTGTGCACCCCGTGTACTTCAGCATCTGCCTCCTCTCTCTGAGGTTCAAAATTGCTTTGATCCACCATGGACCGATCTTTCTCTGCCATGTGGTGGTTAGCAGGTTTTGCAGAGCTTGCAGTTCGTCTGCAAGCTCGTTGGAGGTGCCGCATTGTTCCACAGCTCTTGCAAACATACCCTTTGAAGTGGCATGAATAGGCTGAATGGAAGCCTCCACAATGCCAACAAGATGTGAATTACCTTGCATTCATCCTTTGTTGCAGACGCTGAGTCATCTGGGTCACCTGAGGCCTGCTGGCAGTTGCAGACTCGTGGTTTCTGCCCTGTACATTTATGCTCGCAAACACAGTTCCAGTTAATTTATGAACATTGCTTGCACTTGTGTGCTGAGAGATTTGTTTGGTGTTATCACTGGTGGACATAAACGCCTGTGCTATCGCAATGGCCTTACTGAGGGTTGGTGTCTCTACAGTCAAAAGTTTTCGTAGGATGGTCTCGTGGCCAATGCCCAGTACAAAAAAGTCTCTGAGCATCTGCTCCAGGTAGCCATTAAACTCACATTTTCCTGCAAGTCGCCTTAGCTCGTCGACGTAGCTCGCCACTTCCTGACCTTCAGATCGCTGGCACGTGTAGAACCGATACCTCGCCATCAGCACGCTTTCCCTCGAGTTAAGATGCTCCCGAACCAGTGTACACAGCTCCTCATACGACTTATCTGTGGGTTTCACCGGAGCCAGAAGATTCTTCATGAGGCTGTACGTCAGTGCCCCGCAGACTGTGAGGAGGACCACTCTCCTTTTTGCAGCGCTTCCTTCTCCGTCCAGCTCATTGGTTACAAAGTACTGGTCTAGCCGTTCGACATAGGCATCCCAGTCCTCACCGTCTGAGAACTTCTCCAGGATGCCCACAGTTTTCTGCATCTTTGCGTTGGATTCCTATTCTCGTTGCCAGTTATTGTGTTCCTAACACAGATGAGGCTGCACACAGGGAGGTTAAAGTAACAGTGACCTCAGTCTTTAATAAGACACTCCAGAGTGAGGAAAATGCCTTATGGGCCGGCTTATATATAATGCTCCCAAGGGATGCTGGGATCCCTTGGGACTTCAGGGGATGAGCTTCCTGGTGGCAGAACATGGGAGTGCATGCTTTACAGATACACAACACTTTCCTTCATTATTCTTGGTTGCTGCTATCAGTTCAATCACGCTATACGAAACGGTAAAGCTAGAAATTGCTTTGGAAGTTCCGAATGGATTGCATGATATAGATGAGGATTAGAAATTGAAGAGAGGCCAACAATTGAAGGTATGGTGACTCCTGAAGCGTTTTGTCCGTCACAACCACTGGACTTGCATTTATTGACTATTAAACATATAATTGGATGTTAAAGGGTGCCTGTTTTCACTCCCACATGCTACCCCATATGGCAACTTCCAGAACAGGCAGACTGCATACAATATGTATCAAGGAAGTGACTCATCACTTTCCTCGACTGACATCCCAGTGCTGCATCACCCCAAGTCTACAGTAACACACTCAGCATCTACTTCCCAGTGCTTTCACACTCTAGGACTCCTCTCCTAGTGCCATATTCCAAGGATAAAAATTAAAAATCACGAAACTTGATCCTAACCCCGGTGCGTATGGGCATGGCACAATTTCTCCGACGGCTGGTTTTGTGCTGTGTCTCTTGGAGAGGTGGGAGACTTCATTGTATTATTTAAATCAGGTTTACACAGGGAAATTTAACATTTGCCGGCCGTGTGTCCCAGTGCTCCAGAAACCCGACAGCTAAGTGAGCAGCTGGATTAAGCATCTAAATGCCTTTTATTTTGCACTGCTTGTGTGAACCAGGAGGAGCAGACATGCTTTCCTCGGCCTCTTAATAAATCTTTTCTCCATCGCAGCCTCTCCTCGCTGCCAGGATATGCTGAGCCCCAGCATACCTACGATATTGAGCCACCTGGTCCGCGATATGCTGACACCCCTTACCCACCTTGTACGATCTTTCTCGATTGCTGGAAACTGCCCCCAACGTTCCCCGGTTGCAGCATTCCACCGCTGCCTTTCCCGACCAGCAGCCGGTCAGCCTAACAATCTGGCTGGCTACCGGGCATAAAAGCGCATTTTAAAATTATAATGTTACCCTTATGTTAAATTTGGCAGGACCTGTGTTCCCAGGAATTCTGGGTTTCCTCCTCACAACCGCGCTCCGATGATCCCTCCCGCCAACCCGCACATATCGAGGGTATTGTTGCAAAAATTATTTCAGGGATTATTCACTATAAACACTTTTCTCAGAAGTAAACATTTATTATTTAAAGCTCTTCCTTTTTAATTAACATCTGCAGAAGT
Source organism: Pristiophorus japonicus (assembly GCF_044704955.1). Classification (NCBI taxonomy): domain Eukaryota; kingdom Metazoa; phylum Chordata; class Chondrichthyes; family Pristiophoridae; genus Pristiophorus; species Pristiophorus japonicus. The sequence continues at coordinate 31,003,310 of NC_091994.1, read as the reverse complement.
GAGAATCACACTCAACACTTTGTTTCAGTGAGCATTCAGATGTCACCACATGAAACTGAAATCAACTGTAGTGTTAGCCCCAAGGGTATTCAAACATTTGTGTTTCATCAGAATTTGCCTATTATTTTGAAAACAGAACTTTGTGTGTGTGGGAGTGAGACAGGCTACAAACCATTTGTTAAGTGTCTTCGGTTAAAAAAAATTACTTCACTGTAACACACAAATGTATGAAATCTAAATAATCAAAATTATTACTACAAGATCAAAAATTTATATTCATATTTGATTCAAGTTTGTCTGAAAGAGAAATTGTAAGTTTTCCTGGGGAGGAAGAGTTGTGAATTAGTGCACCAGCAGCATTGTGCGCTGCAGTCTTCTGAAGCATTGCATGCCGATTTACTGTCCTCATAATTTGAATGCATTGGACATGTACAATGTATGCACTCTGCCATTGGACACATACCCAGTCACCGCAGGAAGTTGTAGTTTTTCTGTTGGCCTTAAAGGTCTGCTTGAAACTTAATGCAGCAATGGTGACTCCACTGCCTGCTTCCTCACTGGATTAATTTTCTCCGTGAGTAGTTACCACCTCATAATACTTTTGTAAGTTTTATTGTTATTTTTCACTTTTTTGATGCTGATGCTGTCATCCTTTAACTTAGTTTGTGGAAATAAAAGATCCCATGGCATTATAGTCCTGTCCTGTGTTTAAAAATTTAGAAATGTTGGAAGCACTTCTGAAAGCAGCAGGCCACCCCACTTTAAGGAGAACTATATAGAACCATTGCTTTTTAAAATTCAGTCTCAAACTGTGGGTGTTGCTGGCAAAACCGGCATTTATTACGCATCTCTAATGGCTCTTTATACATTTGAGTGACTTGCTAGGCCAATTCAGAGGCAGTTAAGAATTCAGAGGGCAGTTAACAACATTATTGTGAAGCTGAAGTCACATATAAGCCAGAAGGGTAAGGATTGCAGTTTCCTTTCCCTAAAGGACATTAGTGAATCAGTTGGGTTTTTAGAACAATCTGCCAGCTTCATGGTCACCTTTACTTTAAGTGCCTTGGGACGTTTTACTATGTTAAAAGCGCTATATAAATACAAGTTGTTGTTGTTGTAACCACTTTTCATTTTCAGATTTTTAAAACTAAATTCAAATATGAAAACTGCTACGGTGAGAATTAACACATGTTCTCTGGATTGCTAGACAAGTAACATAACCACTACGCTACCAGAGATTCAACCAAGGATGGATTTTCCCTGTCGTGAGTCTATAAATGCCAGCAACACAGTGCATGGAATGTGCCTACAGTGCTGCAGGAAATTCTGTGATCACATTAGAAGGGGCAAGGTAGGCAGGTGCATGGGACCTCTAATTTCTGATCTGTACCAAGTGGCAGAAAAATGTTGCAGCACCTGATCCTCATTAAGTATTTGAATCTCTGAACCTTTCCTTTGCTAAGCTTTACCTCAACTATGTCTCTTTCACCAAATCCCTTTTCCACCTTGCTCCCATCCTTCAGCACAAAAAAAGAAAAAAAAATCAACCTAAGCCACCTCGTGTGAGTTGTTGTTCATACAACCGAGCAGAGATAAAATAGGCCAGAACCATTGGGCTGAATCTTACATAAGAAAGAAAGGGTGTGAAAAAGAAAACTGAGGCAATCAATTCAATGGAAATTAACATCATGCAGTTTACAATGCCAATTTTACCCAGGCGATAAGTTGAAAAGCAACCTCATTGTCTTATCCAGCATTCCAAAAGAAAAAAACAAGTGATCATAACAAGGATCAAAACAAGTATTAAAATTTAAAATATGTTCACTACTTTCACAAGACATTTTCTCCAGAGAAGCAATGAAGATAATTCCACTGTTAGCTTTATATGAAAATAGTATTACATTTAAATTTTGTGATATTTAACTATAATAGCCCCCAGAGATTGTAGGTGTAATTTTCAAGGTCAGTGCCTGGTGGTAGTGTGGTGGAACGGATTGCTCATCCATTATAGGAATAATCCCATTGATATCAATGGAATGAAAGTCAGCTAAATTCTGTAACCGTTCTGTCATATTACCAGCGAGGCGGAGAAGTTGAAAATTATCCCTTCTAGGGCCCGAATTTGGTGAAAGCTAAGTTCTGCACAAGTAACGTCCAAAGGACCGCTAAGATCCTGATGGTAATTTGGGCGGAAGTTTCATGAAAAAACATGAGAAAGACTGCCTGGCAGCAAAAATGGGCCTTGCACACCAATTCTGGGCAGCAGCGGGCGGTAGCTCCCATTCTGAAATACCGCCAAGCATTGAGTTGGGCCCAGGGAGGGGGGAACTGGTCAAATAAAACATTTTCAAAACAAAAAGAAATAACTACCAGAAATCCTTCAGGGGACCCCATCGACCTAAATCCCTGCAACAGAAATAAAGAAAAGAGGCGGACTAACCTTTTTTTGCAGGTCTTCATACTTACCATTGAGGTAAGACCTGCCTCCACACGGCGGTCTTTTCCCCTGATGGAGCAGAGGACCGGCCGGACCAAACTGGCAACACAGTGGGCGGGAGGACTCTTGTGGGCATTGCACGCCAGCGGACAGTACCCAGCGGTCTCTCCCCGCCGGCGGGAGGACTCCATCAAACTCGTTCGGCGTGGAGAGCGCCCAGAATCCAGGGAGACCGCCGAGAAAACACGGCAGCAGTGGACAGTAAGTCAACCAATTTCTGGCCCTTAGTCTTTCAAAATTCACATGTATGAATTTAGTCACAAAATATTTATTAAAGAAAGTAGCTTTCAAATATATAGAGCTGAAAATGTGGTTCCGGCCATTTTGCGGCGTTAATTGTGGCGAGGTGGTAAGTATGGGGAAATTTGTTTGAAATGCAGCAAGAAGGAAAGAGAGCGCTAAATCCAGCATTCCACACCTGTGCTAGGGCGTTGAAACTGAAAATCACAGCGGTAAAATGGAAGGCAAAATGCGCAAGCCCCGAGGCCCCCTGATAGATCCCAGGCCCAGCCAATTCTTAAAAGCATGGCACTATAAGTATACGCAAGTGCAGTATTCACTCTGAGCAGAGAAGGAAAATGGAATAGCAGGAAGGTCGCCACGGCCGCTGAGGTGCTTATAGAGGTTGTTGAAAGGACATGGCATGTGTTGCAGCTTCCCGGAGGAAGGAGGCCTGCCCCATGAGTTTATCACAGGCTTTGGAGGGAGGTGGCTCAAGGACATCTCAGCTAGAGACACAGTGCTGCGAACTATGACACAATGTCGGAAGAAGTTCAACGACCTCACAAGGCTCGTCAGGGTGAGAACCCTTTATATTAATGCACCAATGTCATGATGTGAATTGCATTGTCTCACACAATGTAAAGTGTTTGCAGTACCTGCCCCTTCTCTATGTGTTGCAGGCCATGGTCTTGGTTGGTGAAGCCACCTGAAAAGTGATGGCTCAGTTCACCAGCCATGCCCAGTGCATGCAAGCATCATGCACCTTCTTGTTCCCTACTCAGTATCACCCCTCCTCGCACTACCCTTTGACTCTTGATATGCGTTTGCAAAACATCAGCCTGATCCGTAATCCTAGGTGGCCCTCACCCCATCCCACCATTCCCACATGCACTGTGTGCCACCACGCACATTCTAATGGACATCTATACACTTTCAGACAGTAGAAGCTACTGCACTATGGAAGACACATGTGCCACACAATGAGCTGCACACTCACTCACACCTTATTCTTTTTCTTATTGCAGGCAAAATTGGCTCATAATCGTCGGGAGCAGCAGCGTGGCAGGAGGTGGCAAGCCTGATCCACAGGACCTCAGTCAGGTTGAGGAGCGAGTGTCTGCCCTCCTGGGCACAGCAGTTGGTTCAGTGGCGGACAGCGAAGCAGAGCCCCCTGTGGATAGTGACGGTATGTGAATGCGTTTGCGACTTATGTGACCCTTGAAATCACTTGGCCTACCCCCTTTACACTTAATGTCCAATGCCACTTTCCTCTTATCTCACTACCCCCTCCCCTGTTGCTAACCACACATCTGTTGCTTTGTACTTACAGATGATGAGCCAGACATGCGGCAGCCTGCCCCTGATCCTTCTACATCGGCCGATGGAGGAAATGATGAGGGAGGGGATAACAGCTTGGTCACTGAGCGGAACACTCCGTCAGTCCCACCGTGGGGACACCACATCGGTTGAGGACACTGAATTCCTGGGGTTTGAAGAGTCTGAGGCTCCTGGCCCCAGTAGCCTACAGCAACGCCCAGCACGAGGGGAAGTTCGGACGCCAGCTCCCCGGAGGGTGAGTTCGCCCAGGAGTCCTGCTGAGGGACAACCTGGACCAAGGAGTGCATGCAAATGTACTGCAAGCTCATTGGTGCATTGGAGAAGGTCCCGCAGAGCATGGATGCAGTTGTTCTAAGGTTGGGGGAGGCTGTCTCAAGCATTGCCTGCCCTCTTAGGCATCCCTGAGCCCATCCTTGTCTACTTACAGAGGGAGATGGACTCATCAAGCGACAGTGGAGTCCCAGGGGGGATGGCGCATGCCTTGGTTGACGTGGTAGCAGCTATCGCATCACAGGCTCAACCACGCAAGGACTTCGTGATGTGATGCTGTCAGTGATTCCTGGCATGAACTCGCAGACTGTTGCATTTCAGGCTCTGAGTCAGTCGCAGAGTGATGCCATGCACACACTGACGGCTGCCATCCTCTCTGTATTCCCCACAGTCCAACGGGGAATTGACGGTGCCGAATCAGGCCAGCAATGTGAGCTCACACATATTGCTCCGGATGCTGACGTTCTGCCCTGGGTGAGCGTCAGTCGGCCGCTGGAAATGGACGGTGCTGTTCTTACTCAAGATGACAGCATTCCGGCTCCCACCACTGCCATTCCGCCTTTGCACCTGCCGCGGTCTACACACAAGCCATCCGAGACTGCTGCTGTCGATGTTGAGGTGGTGGAGTCCGCAGCCGGGCTTTCCGGGCCCAGATTTGGTCCAGGCCGTCCTGCTAGGCCGCCTGTAGTGTCTTCCCCACACACACAGCATCCTTCAAGCAGTCTTGAGGCAACATTGAGGAAGAGTACTAGGCATGGGAGGGGGTTAAACGTAAGGGGTGGCAAATGTCAGAGGAAGTTTGAGTGAAGACTTTTCCCACCATGGACAAATGTCCTCATCATGTAAATAATGGCTCTAAATATGTCATTGTTTGATGCAACCTATTGCTGTGAGTGTGTGTGCCTAATATGCCACATAGATGCTGTGGGATGACTAATGGAAGGGGCATTTTTCCCAGGCATTGCTTAAGTTCATTGTGTTTGCTGGTCTTTTAACGGGACATTGTGTTTTGTTTTTGTTACCTGATGGGGAGGGGTTTGATTGTGGTGCTTGAGGTGACTACGTTGGTGCTGTCAATAAAATTTTACTTTGACCATTTAGCATTGGCATCTTGTGTTTAATTGTAAGATTTCTAAATCTCCGGCATTACATTGACAGCAAGACCGAATCTTTTGAAACAATTTGGAATAAGTTTATTAAACATACACACATGCACATCTATCATGCATGATATCGTCAGCTATCCTACAGATCTAATTAGTTACAACAAATACAGTGATGTTACAGTAATGATTTATAAAAAGGTATATTTTACTTCCCTCTGGCAAAGCACAAGCACATGGCGTTCATCCTTGCTTCTGCTGTGGCGGGAGGTTCCTGCTTTGCCATGTGCTAGGGGGTAGAGAGAGCAATCTTTGTGCTCGGGTTTTTATACCGCTTAAGTCCATTGTTTCTCAGAAAGCCCCAGGATTGGGTCTTAGTTCCAGGGCAGTTCCTATTGGTTTCTCCTCATACATGTGTCTGTCTGGAGGACCAGTGCCATTCCTTGATTAGGTTAATGACTTTCCAATTAACACCTTTTCTAGTTTGGTGAGTTTCAAAGCCAGGCTTCCTATGTTCCTTGGGCCGCCCAGCCAGGAGACATGAACTTGGGGAAGGTATCCATTTTGTTTCTTCAAACTTGTCTTTTCATATAATCTCATTTATATATACACAGATTCCATTTTATCATTACTGAACACTTTTATTCTTACATGATTGTGGACTTTAACGCAGATGTGCCAGTATTGTGGCTCTTGCACTGGCAGCATTGCCATGCTGCCTCCATCATGGATGGTGCTCCTCCTGGTGTGGCTGGCCATTCAGGGCCTCACCAGTCTCCTGTTCCTCGTCCTCCTCCTCCTCCTGAGGTGGAGCTGCAATCCCCACTGGCAATGCCTGGCCTCTCATGATGGCCAAGTTGTGTAGCATGCGGCACACCACAATAAATAACGATATCTATTAAAGGGAGAATTGAAAGCTGCCACAAGAGGGGTCCAAGCATCGGAAATGCTGCTTGAGCACCCTTATTGTCTGCTTGATGATGTTGCAGATGGCTGCATGGCTGTCATTGTAGCGATGCTCCGCTTGTGTGATGGAGTTGCAGAGGGGGGGGGTCATTAGCCAGGTGACTAGGTCGTATCCTTTGTCCCCGAGCAGCCAGCTCTTGGTGGCCGAATCAATCGTGTCACATTGATCTTACGCAGGATGAAAGCATCATGTGCGTTCCCTGGATAGGAGTCATTCACTGCGAGGATGCGCTGCGTGTGGTTGCACACCAGCTGCACGTTTAGGGAATGGTATCCCTTTTGGTTTCTGAATACCTTTGCATTGTCGAATAGTGCTCGCAGGGCCACATGTGTGCAGTCAATGGCTCCTTGAACCCTCAGGAAGCCCGCAATCCTGCTAAACCCACATGCTCGCTCATTCTGGCTCTCCTTGCTCAATGTTATGAAATCCGTTCTGCGGGCGTAGGGAGCCTTCATGACATGGCGAAATGCAACAATGTGCAGCATATTGAGAGACGCTGCATTTGTCCCCTGATGCAGCCTGGAAGGAGCCAGAGGCATAGAAGGCCAGTGCCACAGTGACCTTCACTGCGATGGGCAGCACAGTCCTGGTGCCGATGTGAAGCTGCAGATCTGCTTGTATGAGATGGCATATCTCTGTCAGCACTTCCTTTCGGAAGCTCAACCTTCTCATACACTGCTCCCCAGAGAGCTGGATGTATGAGCTTTACTGCCTGTAAACATGTGGAGTGGGTAAGGCCTTCTGTCCAGATGTCTGTGACCTCTCCTCATTCGTAGCCCTACATTGCCAACAGCCCTTCACGACGCCTAACCAGAGCATGGAGTAGGCGACACTGGTGAACTAGCAATGCACCCATTAAATTATTTCAATCAAGTTGTAACTACGCTATAATGGCAGATCACTCTTCTGATTTAAAGAAGTTCACGCAGCGTGCTCTGTGGAAACGTTGCATTCAATGTGTTCTCCGATTCATGCTCTTCCTCCCTCCCTTTAAATACGCTAAAGATAGCGCCAATGGAAGGTGATTAGGGTTGGATGCTAAATGAGATGACCGCACATAATTTTGCGAGCAGGGTGCTAGTGGGTTGTTGCACGATGATTGACGTCATGATCTGACGCTGCAAAACCGGCACCAAATTTCCTGGTGGGATGCTGCAAGCTATGCAGCCAGGCGATAAGCAATTTCAGATGCATTACCGCCCCTCCAGGGCGCCAAGAGAGGCGCTACACAACCGAATTTCCAGCCCTAGTGTCCTTATCATATTTCTCAGGAAAGCATTTCACATACAGTGAGTTACTTTGAAGTGCAGTTGTTATTTTGCAGGCAAAGGCAGCAAAACTATGTCCAGCAAGATCCCACAAATAGCAATAGGATAAATGAACAGTTACATTTTTTTCGTGATGTTGGTTGAGGGAGGAATGTTGGCCAGGAGACTATGAAAAATCTTTACTCTTCTTTGAATAGTACCGTTGGATTTCTAACTTTCATTTGAACGAATGGAACAGATAAACAGGGCCTTGGTTCAACAGCTCATCTGAAGGACAGCATTTCAGACAATGTGGCACTTCCTTAGTATTGTACTGTCTCTAATATCTTTTCTATAACAGAGTGGGTAGAACTGCACTAAATACTCCAACTGTGGCCCAATATCTTTGCAAAAGTAGGCCTAGATTTTCCATTATTTTAATTGGTTTTAAGCCATTCTGGAGCAGACAAAGGTATAAAATTGGGGGAGGGGTGGGTGGGTGCGGGTGAGGGGTGGGTGTTGGTGCAAACACTGCATCCCTGCCTATATGTTGTAGCACGCTTCCAAAGGCAAAGGCACTTGCAAAATGTATGTATGTATGTGTAAAATGACTGTCAGGGTGCTCCGCAAAGCATGATGGGAATTCAGCTAGTCAAGTTCGCAGAATTGCTGGATAACTGCTGACACTGCAGTGCCTGGTACCAGGAATGTCTCTAATTAACAACTTCAGACAAGATACCCTAGCAGAACACGGCAGTGCCTGGTACCAGGAATGTCTCTAAGATAGGGGGGTCTGGAAAACATCACAAGACCCTGAGCAACCCCGAGATGAGTACGAAGTGATCACGCAGACACATACTCACGAGAGGGGCAATTTGATTGGCCTAGGTAAACCTATATGTAATCTATAATCAATTGATTGGATATGCCCAATCAAATGGGCTGAAGTAGCTGTAGTAAACTGTTGTAACCGGGGTTAGACAGGTTAGATGCAGGAAGAATGTTCCCAATGTTGGGGAAGTCCAGAACCAGGGGACACAGTCTAAGAATAAGGGGTAAGCCATTTAGGACCGAGATGAGGAGGAATTTCTTCACCCAGAGAGTGGTGAACCTGTGGAATTCTCTACCACAGAAAGTTGTTGAGGCCAATTCACTAAATATATTCAAAAAGGAGTTAGATGAAGTCCTTACTACTAGGGGAATCAAGGGGTATGGTGAGAAAGCAGGAATGGGGTACTGAAGTTGCATGTTCAGCCATGAACTCATTGAATGGAGGTGCAGGCTAGAAGGGCCGAATGGCCTACTCCTGCACCTATTTTCTATGTTTCTATGTTTCTAAAACATATAAATATCCATGAAATCCTTTGTTCGGTGGAGTGGAGTGCCTGGATGTGGACCAGAGACTTCTTGCCGGCATAATAAAAGCCGTTTTGATGTATGGAACCGACCCAGAGTGGCGAGTGATTCTTCCAGAAAACATTTGCGCATACACTATACAATCAACTTTGTGAATTCCTGTTGGAAGTGACAGAGTGGCAGGAACCAATATTTAAATTCTGTTGTGATCTCAGATATCCTACGCTCCACATTCATCTACATTCTAGATGCCAACTTGACTTAGTAGTAGCACTGTTATCTCAGTCAGGATGTGGGTTAAAGCTTCAATCCAGGCTGTGAGATGTAAAACTAAGGCCACATCTGTCAGTTCAGGTGGATGTATAAGATCTCATGGTACTATTTGAAGAACAGCGGGAAAGTTCTCTCGGTGTCCAATATTTATCTTAATAGTGTCAGCCTTGGCTCAGTTGGTAGCACTCTAACTTCTGATTCAGAAGGTTCAAGCCCAACTCTAATGACTGAGTACATAATATAGACTTACATTTCAGTGCAGTACTGAGGGAATTTTGCACTGTCAGAGATGCCGTCTTTCAGATGAGAGGATAACCGACGCCCTGTCTGCCTGAATTATTCCATAGTGCTATTCGAAGTAAAGTGAGATGGGGAGTTCTCCTAGACTCATGCCCAATATTTATCCCTCAACCAAGAACACAAAAACAGAATATCATAGAATGGTTACATCTAGGAGAAGGAGGCCATTCGGCCCATCGAGCCCATGCTGGCTCTCTGCAAGAATACTTCAGCTAGTTTCACTCCCCTGCCCTTTCTCCGTAGCCGTGCAAATATTTTTCCTTCAGGTACTTAACCAATTTCCTTTTGAAAGCCACGATTGAATCAGCCTCCACTACCCTTTCAGGCAGAGCATTCCACATCCTAACCACTTGCTGCATTAAAAAACCTTTTCCTCATGTCGCCTTTGGTTCTTCTACCTTAAATCTATGTCCTCTAGTCCGCCAATGGGAACAGTTTCTCTCTATCTACTCTGTTTCGGCCCCTCATGATTTTTAACAACTCTCAAATCTCCTCTCAACCTTCTCTGCTCCAAGGAGAACAACCCCAGCCTCTCCAGTCTATCCATGTCACTGAAGTCCCTCATCCTGGAACCATTCTTGTACAATTTTTCTGCACCCTCTCCAAGGCCTTCACATCTTTCCTAAAGTGCGTTGCCCAGAATTGGACTCAATACTCCAGTTGATGCCGAACCAGTGTTTTATAAAGGTTCATCATAACTTTCTTGCTTTTGTACCTTGGGGTAGAAATTGCCCTCCACCCGAAATGGGGCGCATCATCAGTTTTTAAAAGTCAATAGTCGGCACTTTGAAGATTTTTTTTGGCACGGGCTGGAAGTCGTGGCGGCTGAGGGGTAGAAGTGCCCTTGCAGCGGGTCCGCCACCCCGACCAGTCATCAATGTCACAACATCTCTCCCCTTCAGTTAAAGGGGAGAGCTGCTGCGAGCTCTGCATATTTTTAGGTTAGGTCCACTGCGCTACCAGGGGTGGCCCAGAGGGGGTGCCAGGCTGCCTGGCCGAACCTGGGGGCATAATTGTCGGGCCGACCTGGCAGTCGGCCGACAGAAAAAAATAACATGGTGGCCGCGGCAGTGCACCCTCCCCTTTAAGGGTGGCCGAGCCACCATGCTACAGAGCGTACACTGACACAAAAAGCTGTCGGGGGCATTGGCCGGAGGTGGGGCCGTTCCCGCGGGGCAATACTGGGAAAGTGGCTATTTCCCGAGGGGCAATTTCGCCGGGGGGGGGGGGTCCCCATTGGTCGGTAAGAGGTCTGGCCGTGCACGTCGTGGCAGGAAACGGGCGGAGCAGTCCCGGGCACTGCTCCAAAATGCACGAAGGGCAATTTATAAAATGGCGGTCTCTCCGCGGAGAGTCGGCAGCCATTCCGCGCCGCCCGTGGCCGCGGCTTTCAGGTGCCCAGAGGTCTTATCAAGAGGGGCAATTTCGGCCCCCTCTATTCATGAAGCCCAGAATCCCACTTGCTATCAAAATGTATCAATTCGCACTTTTCTGCATTAAATTTCGTCTGCCACGTGTCCACCCATTACACCAGCCTGTCAATATCCCTGTAAGCCTATCACTATCCTCCTCACTATTCACTATACTTCAACGTTTTGAGTCATCTGCAAATGTTGAAATTGTGCCCTGTACACCCAAGTCTAAGTCATTAGTATATATCAATAAAAACAGTAGTCTCAGCACCGACCCCTGGGAAACCCCACTATGTACCTTCCTCCAGTCTAATAAATAACCGTTCACCACTAGTCTCTGTTTCCTGTCACTTAGCCAATTCTGTATTCATGCTACCACTGTCATTTTTACACCATGGGCTTCAACTTTGCTGGCATGCCAATGGCACTCAATTTTGCCCAAGCCTGTTTTCTGGTATTTTGCCGGAGTTCCGCCTGTTTTTCTCAGCCAGAAATACAGCGGAAATAATTTGCCAAAGTTTCCCCAATCTATAATTCGAATTTGTCGCCCCACAGCGTGTCCAGTCGCTGAAAAACTATGTCGCACCTTCTGCACATGCGCGGGGAAAAAAATTACATTTCTGATGTCGTTGCAATGGACGCGCATGCACAGTGCAGCTCCAAGTTGGCAATAGGCCATTTTTAAAGAGCCAGTTGTGTGTGTTGCAAGGACTGCGTGAAGGCATTGGAAAAATCGCAGCTGCAGCAATACAAGATGCAACGCGGTGCAAGGACCAAGAATTTTTTACAGGATGAAGTGGAGGCACTAGTTAGTGTGATTGAGAACAGATGGCAGGAGCTGGACACCAGCAGAGGTCACATAAAAGTTCCACCTAAAGAAATGAAGAAACGCTGCTGCTGCCTCATGATGACTAATTTATGCAGCATGCAGCACACAACAGTGAACTGACCGACAATCTCAGGGGAGTACAGCAAGTAGCCTCCAGAATGGTTCAGGCATCAGAAACGCTGTATCAAGATGCCACTGGTCCTCTCTATGATGCTGCGCGTCACAATGTGCGACATGGTGTATTCACGGTCAACTTCCGTCAGGCTTACATGTAGGGGCGTCATGAGCCAGGTGGCAAGGCCGTACCCTTTAGCTCCAGGTAGACAGCTCTGCCCTTCTGGCTGCTGCTGAAACATGGCAGATATAACACGTAGTATCCCAGGGTATCTTGCATTGACTGACATGATACGATGCATGTCATCACACACGAGCTGTACATTTGACAAGGTACCACATAAGAGATTGGTGTACAAGATCAAGGCACATGGTATTGGGGGTAATGTACTGGCGTGGATAGAGAATTGGTTGGCAGGCAGGAAGCAGAGAGTCGGGATAAACGGGTTCTTTTCGGAATGGGAGGCAGTAACTAATGGAGTACCACAGGGCTCAGTGCTGGGACCCCAGCTCTTCACAATATACATTAATGACTTGGATGAAGGAATTGAAGGTAATATCTCTAAGTTTGCAGATAACACTAAACTGGGTGGCGGTGTGAGCTATGAGGAGGATGCTAAAAGGCTGCAGGGTGATTTGGACAGGTTAGGAGAGTGGGCAAATGCATGGCAGATGCAGTATAATGTGGATAAATGTGAGGTTATCCACTTTGGTGGCAAAAACACGAAGGCAGAATATTATCTGAATGTCGGCAGATTAGGAAAAGGGGAGGTGCAACGAGACCTGGGTGTCATGGTTCATCAGTCATTGAAAGTTGGCATGCAGGTACAGCAGGCGGTGAAGAAGACAAATGGCATGTTGGCCTTCATAGCGAGGGGATTTAAGTATAGGAGCAGGGAGGTATTACTGCAATTGTACAGGACCTTGGTGAGGCCTCACCTGGAATATTGTGTTCAGTTTTGGTCTCCTAATCTGAGGAAGGACATTCTTGCTATTGATGGAGTGCAGCAAAGGTTCATCATACTGATTCCAGGGATGGCTGGACTGACATATGAGGAGAGACTGGATCAACTGGGCCTTTATACACTGGAGTTTAGAAGGATGAGAGGGGATCTCATAGAAACGTATAAGATTCTGACGGGACGGGACAGGTTAGATGCGGGAAGAATTTTCCCGATGTTGGGGAAGTCCAGAACCCGGGGACACAATCTTAGGATAAGGGGTCGACCATTTAGGACTGAGATGAGGAGAAACTTCTTCACTCAGAGAGTTGTTAACCTGTGGAATTCCCTGCCGCAGAGAGTCGTTGATGTCAGTTCATTGGATATATTCAAGAGGGAGTTAGATGTGGCCCTTAGTGCTAAAGGGATCAAGGGTTATGGAGAGAAAGCGGAAAAAGGGTACTGAGGTGAATGATCAGCCATGATCATATTGAATGGTGGTGCAGGCTCGAAGGGCCGAATGGTCTACTCCTGCACTTATTTTCTATGTTTCTATGTTAATGGAGTGGAAGGCTTTTCTGTTCCTGTACATCTCGGAATCCTCCAAAGATGCTCGCAAGGCGATGTATGCAAGGCAATCAATGCAGCCCTGTACCTTTGGGAAGCCAGCAATCCTAGAGAAGCCCACAGCCTTGACATGCATTGCTTGGGCGGTCATGGGGAACTTTATGAATTAATTCCTCCGCGCATACAGTGCAGTTGTCACCTGGCGAATTCAGACATGTGTTGCATGTTGAGAGATGGTGCACACATCCCCAGTTGTAGCTTGAAACAAGCTGGAGGCATAGAATGAAAGTGCAGCTGTAACCTTCATTTCAACTGACAGTCCTCCTGATGCTTCTACGTTGCAGGTCTGCTTTGACCAACTCACAGATCTCAGCCACAACTTCTTTGCGGAAACGCAGCCTTCTGATACAGTCTGCATCACTCAGGTGTAGGTATGAACGCCTGTCTCGATATACCCAAGGTGGGTAAGGCCTCCTGCCCAGCACCCTATGGGTCCTGATGCGATGACATTGGATCAATTGTCTCCTTCGAGGCACCATGATGCAGAAGGCTCACACAAGGTATGGCATTGTCAGTATTGCCCCCATACTTAAAAGTAACTTTTGAAAGAAGCTCAAAACGGCAGGAAAGCAGGCAGCATAGGTTTACAGTTTTCTCTCCTCAAGGTATGTATGGATGGACCACACCCAAGGTCTTGTGACTTCTCTCTCTTCCTCCGCCTTTAACTAATTGCAGTCTATTGAATTCTCCCCTTCTCTCTCCCCCTCCCCCCCCACCCTACTCATTGCAGTATTCAGAAGCCCTCCGATTGGCACCTTGCTCCCCGGGCTCAGTACGGATGGCTTCTGATCGGCACCTCCCTCCCAGGCTCAGTCTGCATAAGCCCAATCGGCACCTCGCTCCCTGCGCTCAATGCATATGCCTTCTGATCAGCACCTTGCTCTCTCTCGCTCCCCCCCAGGCTTGTTTTCCATCTGCGCCCCGAGCCTCTGTGTCCGGATGCAGGGCCAATTCTGCCAACCAAAGCTACGACACTCCAGCCCTGCTTCAAGATGTTCGGTGGTGGTGTGTGAGTAAAAAAAAAAGGGAAAACTTCTGAAAGCCAATGAACTTCCATTTACTACGTTGACAGGTAAAAAAAGTTGAACTTTATTATTGATTTTTACAGTGTTATTGACTCCCTCCAAAATTTTTAATTAAAAACAACGGTGTCTTTCAGCACTGGTTTGTTAATGTGCACTGGTTTTCTTAAGTGCCCAGAAGGTTTTTCGGGAGTGGCCAGATACGCTGACCTAGGAGGAAAAACTTTTGGGCAAACTGCAAAAAATTATAAAAACCTTATATATCCTTACAACTTTTGATATCACGTGAAGTGAATCGAATTGGCTGAAGACTAGGTCCTGCGATGATGGATAGGAGGCCGAGATGGATCATCCACTCAGCACTTCTGGCTGAAGATCATTGTGAATCCTGTCTTTTGAACTCAAGTGGTCGGCTCTGCAATCATTGAGGGTGGGGATGATCACGGAGCCTCCTCACATTAGTTGTTTAATTGTCCACCACCATTCACGAATGAATGTGGCAGAACTTCAGAGCTTTGATCTGATGCTGTTTCCGCTGCTTAGCATGCATGTAGTCCTGTGTAGCTTCATCAGGTTGGCACCAGATTTTCAGGTACGCGTGGTGTTACTCCTGGCATGCTGTTCTACACTCCTCCTTAAGCCAGGGTTGGTCGCCTGGCTTGATGGTAATGGTAGAGTGAGGGATATGCTGGGCCATGAGGTTACAGATTGTAGTGGAACACAACTCTGCTGGTGCTGATGGCCCATAGCACCTCACGGATGGCCAGTTTTGAGCTGCGAGTTCTGTTCTGAATCTATTCCACTTAGCACGGTAGTAGTGCCACACAACACGAAGGAGTGTTTCCTTACTGTGTATACTGGACTTTGCCTCCACAAGGACGGTGCGGTGGTCACTCCTACCAATAGTGTCATGGACAGATGCATCTGCGACAGGTAGATTGATGAGGATGGGGTCAAGCAGGTTTTTCCCTCTTGTTGGTTCTCTCACCACCAGCCGCAAGCCCAGTCTGGCAGCTATGCCCTTCAGGACTTGGCCAGCTCGGTCAGTAGAGGTGCTACCAAGCCATTCTTGGTGATGGACATTGACGTCCCCAACTCAGAGTACGTTCTCTGTCCTGGGGCTACCCTCAGTGCTTCTTCTAAGTGATGTGTTCAACCTGGAGGAGTACTAATTCATCCGCCGATGGTAATCAGCAGGAGGTTTCCTTGCCCATGTTTATGACATGAAGCCATGAGACTTTATGGGGTGTGGAGTCAATGTTGAGAATTCCTAGGGCCACTCTCTCCCGACTGTAGACCACTGTGCCGCCACCTGCTGGTGCAATAGGACATACCCAGGGATGGTGATGGAGGAGTCTGGGACATTGGCTGAAAGGTATGATTTTGTGAATATGACTTTTTCAGGCTGTTGCTTGACTCGTCTGTGGGACAGCTCTCCCATTTTTGGCACAAGTCCCCAGATATTAGTGAGGAGGACTTTGCAGGGTTGACTGGGCTGGGCATGCGGTTGTTGTGTCCGAATCTGATGCATAAGTCAAAGCCGAGTGGTCCATCCGACTTTATTCTTATTACACTTTTTTGTAGTGTTTTGATAGAACTGAGTGGCTTTCTAGGCCATTTAAGAGTCAACTATGTTGGTGTGGGTTTGGGGTCACATAGAGGCCAGACCAGGTAAGGACGGCAGGTTTCCTTCCCGAAAGGACATTAGTGAACCAGTTGGGTTTTTATGAACATCTGATAGCTTCATGCTCACCGTTATTGATACTAGCTTTTTATTCCAGATTTATTTAATTAACTGAATTAATTCACAAGTTGCCATGGTGGGATTTGAACACAAATCTCTGAATTATTAGTCCAGGCCTCTGGATTACTAATCCAGTGACATAACCACTATGCCACCATACCTGGCTACGGATCGGCTTTAAAGAAAGGTTCGCTGCAATGTAAGATGTAAGAAAGAAAGACTTGCATTTATGTAGTGCCTTTCATGACCACCGGATGTCTCAAAGCACTTTACAGCCAATGAAGTACTTTTTGGAGTGCAGTCACTTGTAATGCATGCACACGCTGTCGGCAGACCCAACCCGGGTGGAAGCAACAGGAGCCAACCACCGCAGGGAGCAGCGCGAGCCAGCTTGAGAGTGCGATGAAAGCAAAACGGGCGACAAACTGGACGACACAACATCCCAGTTAGCAGATTGGTTGGCGACTCTTGGTGCGAGGTAGAGCCCAGTGGCGGGGTCAGGGCCCAGAAGAGGTCGGAGGGCTACAGGAGGTCGGAGGACAGCGAGAGCCCAGAGGTCGGAGGGCAGCAGGAGGCCTAGAGGACAGCGGGAGCCCAGAGGTCAGAGGGCAGCGGAAAGTCAGAGGGCAGCGAGAGCCCAGAGCTCGGAGGGCAGT
The DNA here is from genome assembly GCF_044704955.1 of Pristiophorus japonicus. Lineage (NCBI taxonomy): Eukaryota > Metazoa > Chordata > Chondrichthyes > Pristiophoridae > Pristiophorus > Pristiophorus japonicus. Next base: position 30,986,392 of record NC_091994.1, on the reverse strand, counting down.
GGGAGGCCTGGAGGGCAGAGGGAGGTCTCATGGTCAACGAGGCCCGGAGGTCGGAGCAGTGGAATCGTGGCCCAGGAGCAGCGCAGTGTAGACCAGCAGCGAGGTCATGGCCCAGGATCAATGCAGTGTAGACCAGCAGCGGGGTCATGGCCCAGGAGTGGCGCAGTGTAGATCAGCAGCGGGGTCATGGCCCAGGAGTGGCGCAGTGTAGACCAGCAGCGGGGTCGTGGCCCAGGAGTGGTGCAGTGTAGACCAGCAGCGGGATCATGGCCCAGGAGCAGCGCAGTGTAGACCAGCAGCGGGGTCATGGCCCAGGAGTAATGCAGTGTAGACCAGCAGCGGGGTCGTGGTCCAGGAGCAGCGCAGTGTAGACCAGCAGCGAGGTCATGGCCCAAGAGCAATGCAGTGTAGACCAGCAGCGGGGTCGTGGTCCAGGAGCAGCGCAGTGTAGACCAGCAGCGAGGTCATGGCCCAGGAGCAATGCAGTGTAGACCAGCAGCGGAGTCGTGGCCTAGGAGCAGCGCAGTGTAGACCAGCAGCGGAGTTGTGGCCTAGGAGCAGTGCACTGTAGACCAGCAGCGGGGTCATGGCCCAGGAGCGGCGCAGTGTAGACCAGCAGCGAGGTCATGGCCCAGGAGCGGCGCAGTGTAGACCAGCAGCGAGGTCATGGCCCAGGAGCAGCGCAGTGTAGACCAGCAGCGAGGTCATGGCCCAGGAGCGGCGCAGTGTAGACCAGCAGCGGGGTCATGGCCCAGGAGCAGCGCAGTGTAGACCAGCAGCGAGGTCATGGCCCAGGAGTGGCGCAGTGTAGACCAGCAGCGGGGTCATGGCCCAGGAGCAGCGCAGTGTAGACCAGCAGCGAGGTCATGGCCCAGGAGCGGCGCAGTGTAGACCAGCAGCGGGGTCGTGGCCCAGGAGTGGCGCAGTGTAGACCAGCAGCGGGGTCGTGGCCCAGGAGCAATGCAGTGTAGACCAGCAGCGAGGTCATGGCCCAGGAGCAATGCAGTGTAGACCAGCAGCGAGGTCGTGGTCCAGGAGCAGCGCAGTGTAGACCAGCAGCGAGGTCATGGCCCAGGAGCAATGCAGTGTAGACCAGCAGCGAGGTCGTGGTCCAGGAGCAGCGCGGTGTAGACCAGCAGCGGGGTCGTGGACCAGGAGCAGTGCAGTGTAGACCAGCAGCGGGGTCGTGGCCCAGGAGCAATGCAGTGTAGACCAGCAGCGAGGTCGTGGTCCAGGAGCAGCGCAGTGTAGACCAGCAGTGGGGTCGTGGCCCAGGAGCAGCGCAGTGTAGACCAGCAGCAAGGTCATGGCCCAGGAGCAATGCAGCACGGGCCAACAGCAAGTTTGTGAGACCACCATTGCATCCTATGAAACCCAGGGATAGAGGCCGTATGAGAAGGAGGAAGGAGGACAGGAGGAGTATGCTTGTGTCCATAAACTAGGCCCATATAGAAGAGCCTGGTCTCCAGTTGCCTTGGATCCCCTTGCCACTGGACCAAAACCTTGCTCTGTCAAGCATGTGGTAGCTGGTGTGCAATGACCACCCCGTGTTAAAATAATTCATGCACAGGCATCTTCCACTCTTTAAGATGAAGTTCGGGACCTGGAACGTCAGGACCCTCATGGACAATCCTAACAGCAACAGACCGGAACACCGCACCGTTATCGTTGCCTGGGAATTCGAGCGCTTTGACATAGACATCGCAGCCCTAAGCGAGACCTGGCGGGCAGGGGAAGGCCAGCTCAAAGAACAAGGTGGTGGCTACCTTCTTCTGGAAAGGCAAACCAGAAGTAGAATGTCTCCATAGGATTGGCTTCGCCGTAAAAAAACGAGCTAGTGGGCCGTCTCAGAGACTCCCGCTGCGGGATAAACGAACGCTTCATGAGAGACCATGAGGGTAATCTGTGTGTGGAGGTGGAAGATGTGGGTATGGTTCCTAATGAATACTTTGCGTCTATTTTCACAAGAGAGGGGCGATGCAGACAGTACTATCGAGGAGGAGAAATGTGAAATATTAGATGAAATAAATATAGTGAGAGAGGAGATATTAAGGGGTTTAGCAGCTTTGAAAGTAGATAAGTCCCCAGGTTCGGATGAAATGTAAGGCTGTTAAGCGAAGCAAAAGAGGAAATAGCGGAGGCTTTGACGGATCATTTTCCAAACCTCTCTGGTTTCAGGGTGTGGTGCCAGAGGACTGGAGGACTGCTAATGTGGTACCTTTGTTTAAGAAGGGAGAAAGGGATAGACTGAGTAATTACAGACCAGTCAGCCTAACCTCAGTGGTGGGAAAATTATTGGAAAAATTCCTGAAGGACAGGATAAATCTTCACTTGGAAAGACACAGATTAATCAAGGAAAGTCAGCACGGATTTGTTAAGGGAAGGTCGTGTCTGTCTAACTTGATTGAGTTTTTCGAGGAGATCACCAGGAGGGTCGATGAAGGCAAAGCATATGATGTAGTGTATATGGATTTTAGCAAAGCTTTTGATAAGGTCCCACATGGCAGACTGGTCACAAAAGTAAAAGCCCATGGGATCCAGGGCAAAGTGGCAAGTTCGATCCAAAATTGGCTCAGAGGCAGGAAGAAAAGGGTAATGGTTGATGGATGTTTTTGTGACTGGAAAGATGTTTCCAGTGGGGTTCCGCAGGGCTCAGTACTAGGTCTCTTGCTTTTTGCGATATACATCAATAATCTAGACTTGAATATAGAGGGTATGATTAAGAAGTTTGCAGATGGTACAAAAATAGGCTGTGTGGTTGATAATGAAGAAGAAAGCTGCAGACTGCAGGAAGCTATCAATCAACTGGTCAGGTGGGCAGAACAGTGGCAAATGGAATTTAATCCAGAGAAGTGTGAGGTAATGCATTTGGGGAGGGCTAACAATACACATTAAATGGTAGGACACTGAGAAGTGTAGAGGAACAAAGGGACCTGGGAGTGCATGCCCACAGATCCCTGAAAGTAGCAGGCCAGGTAGATAAGGTGGTTAAGAAGGCATACGGAATGCTTGCTTTTATTAGCCGAGGCATGGAATACAAGAGCAGGGGGGTTATGCTTGAACTGTATAAAACACTGGTTAGGCCACAGCTGGAGTACAGCGTGCAGTTCTGGTCACCACATTACAGAACGGATGTGACTGCACTGGAGAAGGCACAGAAGAGATTTCATCATCCATCATAGGCTGTCCCTCGGAATCGGGGAAGACTTGCTTCCACTCTTAGAATGAGTCCTTAGGTGGCTGAACAGTCCAATACGAGAGCCACAGTCCCTGTCACAGGTGGGACAGACAGTCGTTGAGAGTAAGGGAGGGTGGGACAGGTTTGCCGTGCGTTCCTTCCGCTACCTGCGCTTGTTTTCTGCATGCAATGAGACTAGAGGCGCTCAGCGCTCTCCCGGATGCATTTCCTCTACTCAGGGCGGTCTTTGGCCAGGGACTCCCAGGTGTCATGGCTCGTTTGCCAGGAGTTCCGAGTCAAACGCTTGCTTTGGGAGTCTCGTGTCTGGCATGCGGACAGTGTGGCCTGCCCAGCAGAGCTGATCAAGTGTGGTCAGTGCTTCAATGTTGGGGATGTTGGCCTGGTCGAGGATGCTAATGTTGGTGCGTCTGTCCTCCCAGGGGATTTGTAGGATCTTGCGAAGGCATCGTTGATGGTATTTCTCCAGCGACTTGAGGTGTCTTCTGTATATGGTCCATGCCTCTGAGCCATACAGATGGGCGGGTATTACTACAGCCCTGTAGACCATGAGCTTGGTGGTAGATTTGAGGACCTGGTCTTCGAACACTCTTTTCCTCAGGCGGCTGAAGGCTGCGCTGGCGCACTGGACGCAGTGTTGAATCTCCTCATCAATGTCTGCTTTTGTTGATAGGAGGCTCCAGAGGTATGGGAAATGGTCCATGTTGTCTCGGGCCGCGCTGTGGATCTTGATGACTGGGGGGCAGTGCTATGTGGCGAGGACAGGCTGATGGAGGACCTTTGTCTTATGGATGTTTAGCGTAAGACCCATGCTTTCGTATGCCTCAGTAAATATGTCAACCTTATGCTTGCAGAGGACCAGTAATCTGTTATCGGAAAATGGCCAGAGCTGAATGCCACAGGAGATGCAAGTAGCTGCCTTTGACATCAAGGAAGAGGAGATTTACAAGAATGTTGCCGGGAGTGGAGAATCTAAGCTATGAGGACAGATTAGATAGGCTGAATTTGTTTTCATTGGAAGCGAGGAGGCTGAGGGGAGACCTCATTGAGGTGTATAAAATTATGAGGGGCCTAGATATAGTGGATAGAAAGGACCTATTTCCTTTAACAGAGAGGTCAACAACCATGGGGCATAAATTTAAAGTAATTAGAAGAAAGTTTAGAGGGGATTTGAGGGAAAATTTCTTCATGCAGAGGGTTGTGGGGGTCTGAAACTCACTGCCTGAAAGGGTGGCAGAGGCAAAAACCCTTACCACATTTAAAAAGTACTTGGATGTGCATCTGAAGTGCTGTAACCTGTAGGGTTACGGACCTAGAGCTGGAAAGTGGGATTAGAGTGCTGAGCCTGTTGTTGGCCGGCATGGACATGATGGTCTGAAATGGCCTCCTTCCGTGCTGTAAACTTCTACGATTCTACGACTCTTCGGCTCACCCTAGCATGGAACCAGTGCGCTACAGTCTTCAGCGCATTCGCCCCAACACTGGAAGCTACAGATGAGGCCAAAGAGGAATTCTATTCCAGCCTCGAACAAACCCTGTCCCGAGTCCCAACAAGCGACAAGCTGATCCTCTTGGGCGACTTTAATGCCATAGTTGGAAAGGACACTGACCTCCTGGGAGTTGTGATCAGCAGAGAGTGGGTAGGGAAAGCCAACCCCAACAGCACCCTCCTCCTGACGAAATGCTCAGAACATGGCCTCATCATAACCAATACCCTGTTCTGTCAGAAGGACAAAAATAAAGCCTCATGGCAACACCCTCGCTCGAAGCACTGGCATCTGCTAGATTACATCATCGTCCGAGCGAGGGATTGCAAAGACATGTGCATCACCCACGCCATGACAGGAGCCGACGACTGCTGGACGGACCACCGCCTAATCCGCTCAGTCATCACCATCAACATTGCCCCAAAACAGCGACAGCAACAGAAACAATGCCGCAGAAAAATCAACACTGGAGCACTCAAAGATCCTGCTAAGAAAACCCTATTCAGCCAGCACCTCGCTACCAACCTGACGACTCCCAGTCGCCCAGAGACGCAGAGTGTCCACAGTGCCTGGTCTGCCCTCAAGGCCGCCATAATTAGCATCTGTGAACAGACGCTCGGTCACTCAACCAGGAAATACCAAGACTGGTTCGACGAGAATGATCAGGATTTCCAGGAGCTAATATGCTGCAAGCGCAAGGCATTCTTGGACTGGAAGCAGTAACACAACTCGAGGGCAAGAAAGCAGCTCTACAGATGTCTGAAGGCCGAGGTCCAACAGAAAACCCACGACCTAACGAACAGATGGTGGGAGGAGAAAGCTCAAGAAATCCAGCAGCTAGCCAACAACTACAACGTGTGGGGATTCTTCAGCGCAGTCAAGTCGACCTACGGTCCAAGCACCCAAGGCCCCACCCCACTACTGGCCAAGAACGGAGAGATGCTCATCAAGGACAGAGAGGCAGTCAGTGCCCGCTGGAAGAAGTATTTCGAGGCTCTCCTTATCCGAGACTCTGCCTTCGACATGAGTGTCCTCGACTCCATCCCACAGCATGTCACTCGCCACCATCTCAGCACAACCCCAGCCCGGAACGAGGTTGAAAAGGCTATCTGACAACTGAAGAACAGCAAGTAATCAGGAGCATATCCCCGCTGAAGCACTAAAACATGGCGGAGAAGCACTACTGGTGCGGATCCATAACCTCATCTCTCTTATCTGGAAGGAGGAGATCATGCCAGGAGATCTCAGAGATGCTGTAATCATGACCATCTTCAAGAAAGGTGACAAGTCCGACTGCAGTAACTACAGAGGAATCTCCCTGCTATCGACCACCGGGAAAGTCATTGCAAGAATCCTCCTCAATCGCCTTCTTCCTGTTGCTGAAGAGCTGCCCCCCAGAGCCGCAAGGGGCACAATGGACATGATCTTCATCGCGCGGCAGATACAAGCCTTCGACACTGTCAATCGTGAGGGATTATGGAGCATCCTCCTCAGATTCGGCTGCCCCCAAATGCTTGTCATCATCCTCCTCCTGCTCCATGATGACATGCAAACTATGATCCTGACCAACGGATCCATCACAGATCCATTCCATGTTTGGACCGGGGTCAAGCAAGGCTGTGTCATTGCACCAATGCACTTCTCGATCTTCCTTGCTGCAATGCTCCATCTCACCCTCAGCAAGGTCCCTGCTGGAGTGGAGCTAAATTACAGGACAAACGGGAATCTGTTCAACCTCCGCCGCCTCCAGGCCAGATCCAAGGTCATCCCATCCTCCGTCATCGAACTACAGTACATAGAAACATAGAAAATAGGTGCAGGAGTAGGCCATTCGGCCCTTCTAGCCTGCACCGCCATTCAATGAGTTCATGGCTGAACATACGCAGATGAGGCTTACGTCTGCGCGCACTCGGAAGCCGAACTCCAGGCCATCGTCAACAGCTTCACCGAGGTGTATGAGAGCATGGGCCTTATGCTAAACATCCGTAAGACAAAGGTCCTCTACCAACCTGCCCCCGCCACACAGCACTGCCCACCCCGGTTATCAAAATCCATGACGAGGCCTTGGACAACGTAGACCATTTTCCATACCTCGGGAGCCGACTGTCAACAAGGTCCGACATCGATGACGAGATTCAACACCCACTTCAGTGCGCCAGTGCAGCCTTCAGTCACCTGAGGAAGAAAGTGTTTGAAGACCAGGATCTCAAACCCGGCATCAAGTTCATGGTCCACAGAGCAGTGGTGATATCCACCCTCCTATATGGCTCAGAGACATGGACTATATACAGCAAGCACCTCAAAACATTGGAGAAGCACCACCAATGCTGCCTCCACAAGACCCTGCAAATCCATTGCTAGGATAGGTGCACCAACATCAGTGTTCTCGATCAGGCCAGCATCGAAGCACTGACCACGCTCGATCAGCTCCGCTGGACGGGCCACATTGTCCGCATGCCTGACACGAGACTCCCAAAACAAGCGCTCTACTCAGAGCTCCGACACAGCAAGTGAGCCCCAGGTGGGCAGAGGAAACGCTTCAAGGATACCCTCAAAGCCTCCTTGAAAAAATGTAACACCCCCACCGACACCTGGGAATCCCTGGCCCAAGACCGCCCAAAGTGAAGGAAAAGCATCCGGGAAGGCGTTGAAAACCTCGAATCTCTTTGCTGAGAGCAAGCATCGACAGCGGAAGGAGCGCGCATCAACCCAGGCACCCCACCCACCTGTTCCCTCAACCACTGTCTGCCCCCTCCGTGACAGAGACTGTGGGTCCCGCATTGGACTCCTCAGTCACCTGAGAACTCATTTTTAGTGTGGAAGCAAGTCATCCTCGACTCCGAAGGACTGCCTATGATGATGAATGCATGCAGTGAACAGTTAACATGGAATGTCAACGGGAATGGGATGGTAAGGCTGAACGCTCCATTTTAAGGGCCACACCTCGCCCTCTTCCCGTCGAGCAAGGTAGATTAAAATTCCTTCCCTGCATCTGACACTGGCTAGCTTGGAAAATGTGTGATATAAGTACTATTGGTAAGGTTTGAGAATTACCAGCTTCTAATTATGTGTAATGGTGCTTATTTGAAAGCCTTATTAACAGGGAAAGGTAATGTATGACAAAGTGGTCTGCAATATTTATACCCGTACAAAGGTTCTGAGCTGAAAATGGTTAAAAAATGTACTGTTCATTTGTGACTTTTATCAGTTCTTGGCCAGACATTGGTAATAATATCTTCATTTAGGGAACTGATAGGCATCTGTTTTGTGTGCTTGGGCACAGTAGCAACTTATAAGCCAGTCAATAGTTCTGTTTTCTCAGATTTGGGTTTGTGGTGATGAAGCTACGATACTAAGAAAGGGTAGGACAATAAAAATAAAGTAGAATCAGTGGCTTATTTAAAAATAAACAAGCCAAACAAAGTCTGTTGCCTGTCTCTGATGCAGCTTCTTAGTGAGCACAGAATACCAGACTGTTGAAAAACATAAGTTCTACGAATGAATGGTGATTTCTTAACCTCAGCCCACACATCAGGGAGAGGTGCCGAGCAAAGATAACGGGGCACAGATCAGCTCAGACTAGCTCAGAAATATAAATAAATCTATTTTATTGCAAGCCCTTATGAAACCAAACTAACAATATTAACATAGGAAACTAAGGTTCCAAAAAGATCTGCTATTTTCCATTTTACTCACTGCAAAATTTTGTCAGTGGTCTACCACCACTACAAGAAGAGGAGCCTTCACCTTAGCACCCCATTCAGTATCACTTTAAACACCACACCCACACATATAGATAGTGATAATGACAGTAAGGTGGAGGAATCACTTGGCGTACGACACAGCACTGTTAGTGAAGACACAGAAGGGAACTGAAATTCACCATCCCTGAAGGGACGGCTACCGCGGGTTTGGGCAACCGAAAAAATCGATCAGCCGCCGCAGTCAGGTGTTTTTCCCTCCCCAAGCCATATTCAGCTCAGGGGGGATTTGAGTGGTGCGCGCTTCCGCCTGAATCGGTGGGGTGAAGCCGCACTAAAGGAGTAGGTGGTGCAGTGAGGTCATCAGTGGGCAAGCCACTGGAAAACGGGCACACTCGCAATATTCAGCAACAAAAACCGAGGATTTCTTCAGTTAGTGCCCCCGCGAGATTTTCCAGTCGGTGCATGAATGGAGTTTTGCCGTGATCGGGTCCGTTTGGTAGGTAAATAGTTTTAGTAATTGTTTTGGCTCCATTAAACCTGCTGAGTGCTGCGCAGAGGTTTTCACAGACTTTTGTAGAACTTTCAGGTCTGACTCTTTAGTGGAGGCCTGTAGGCCTCATTGTGGGCTGCAGACACCTGCTTAGCTGGGTTCACCCTGAGGATGGGAGGCGTGTTGGGAGGATGACACCTGGTCAGACGCAGGGCGGCATTCAGGAGAAGGCGTCGCCGTCAGCACCGTGCAGAGAGGCAGCTGCGGGCAAGGGAGGCAGCAGCCATGGCTGCACAACAGAGAGAAGGGCTTGCAGATGTGCGCAGACCTGCAGCTAGAGAGATTGGCCAGGAGGGAGATGGCGTCAGGAGGAAGGTGACCCACCCCACCCCCCCTCCAAATACTGGGAGAGGAGCCTTTCCAGCAAGAGCCTCCAGAGGAGCCCGAGAATGAGGAGGACCAGGGAGTTGGCCAGCAGGCAGCTGCCAGGGGAGACGGCCAACGCAGATGTGGGAGAAGGAGACCATACCCTCAAAGGCCTCAGTTCTCCTTCCTCCAGTTCAGTGATTAGCAATGCCTGCAAAGGCTATGATTTTGGAAAGAAGTACTCAGGGAGCTCTGCACTGTCCTGAGAGAAAATCTGCAGCCTCAAACAAGGCTCAGGACCGCCCTCACCGTGAAGACCACGGTCACCATCGCCTTGAATGTTTGCGCCATGGGGTCTTTCCAGTCTGCCACTGCAGACATTGGCAACATCTCACAATTCTCGGCACCTCGGTGCATCCGGCAGGTTACAGATGCACTGTACAGGAAAAGGGTCCAGTACATCTCCTTCCCGATGACAACAGACAAACAGGTGGAGCGGCAGGCTGGATTTGCCCGAATGGCAGGCTTCCCAAGGGTGCAGGGTGCCATTGATTGCACACACGTTGGGCTGAGGGCGCCACATCATCACCCCGAGATCTTTGTCAACTGCAAAGGCCTCCACGCGCTGAATATGCAGCTCGTATGTGACCAACAGCATCGGATCCTGGCACTTGATGCGAGGTACCCAGGTAGCAGCCATGATTCGTTCATTCTGCGCCAGACCAGTGTGCCCGCCGTCTTCACTTGCACGAATCAGGATTGCAGTTGGCTGCTTGGGGACAAGGGATATCCCCTGTCCACTTGACTGCTCACTCCACTGCGGAACCCCAGGACAGCGCCAGAGCATGCATACAATGACACTCATTGTGCCATCATCAAGCAGTGCATAGGCATCCTCAAGCAGAGGTTCCGGTGCCTGGACGCTCTGCTGGCACTTTGCAGTACTCTCCTCAACGGGTCTCCATAATCATCGTGGTCTGCTGCATGGTGCACAACCTGGCCATCATGCGGGATCAGCCGCTGGAGGTCAAGCCAGCAGTACCACCTGAGGAGGAGGAGGAGGAGGATCCCCGCCGTCCCAGAGCTAGGAGGCGTCGTGCCCATCGCAACCCTGGAAGGAAGGTGCAGCTGCATCTCATAGCGGCTCGCTTCAGATATTCCCATCCACATGTGACCCTTCAGGTCCCACTTTCAATGGCCATCGCAATGAGTGCCTTAACACAGAATTGCCCACTCCCAAATGAAACACCTGGCCAGATATATGTGCCAAAAATAAAGATTTATCAAATTATCCAAATTACTGCAAAAACAGAACATAAAGAACAATATAATAATAATGTAATAATTTTTTTTACCCCTGTGCATCTCACTATAACACCTGTCATGCATGACTACCCTAACACTACGCCTAACTATCATCCCTGTGGCTGCATCGTGGGTCCGGGAAGGCTGCTGTGCTTGTTGTCTGGGACCTACAGCTGTCCTTCTAGGATGCCCTGGAATACCTTTGGGCCGGGAAGGGCCGGGTGCAGACTGGCCAGCACCCTCCTGGGAGGATGCGTCCTCACATATATGATAGTCCTGACACCTCCCCTGCAATCTCCCTTCATACATTATGTACTGGTGGTCTGCCAGGTCTCCCCACTTCAGGAAACAGTATTCTTCTGTCCTCCACATCGTCCATCAGTGTCTCCAGCTGCATATCAGTGAACCTGTTGGCTCTCCTTGCACCTCTTATACCAGCCATCCTTCCAAACTCCTTCCCCCCTCAGGGCCTTGCTGTAAACCCTGGCCAGGGAGCAGTTGACTCATTAGAAACCCTTACTTGCACGCTGAATTTCTTAGTGGTAATAACGCTCAAATTAAGACAGCCACAATGCTGAAAAATCCACTTTGGAAGGGTTCATTAGCACTGGTACCCATTTTTTCACTTTTGGAGCTGAATATGGGGTGGCCCAGCCACAAAGAAATGTTGGCGCTAATGGCACCAAAAAGGAGCGGCAACTTTCCAGTGGTACTGAATTTCAGACCCAAGGTGCCTTGCCTAGCAATGGATAGTAAGGCAAAGGTTGTGCCAGTTGCTTGCCCCTCCTGTGTTGTCGCTGCCTACAAGGTTATCTGTTTAAGCGATTTCCAATAGGAAATATATGAAACACCTCAAAAGTTTTGGGAGTTCATTTAGGTGTATTATCATTATTATTCAGACTTAGTCATTAGTCTGAATTGTAGTTAATAGGGGAATAGCAATACTGGTAATTGCAGTGAACATTGTAGTACTAAGCTTAAATAAAGGAGACTATGAAGGTATGAGGGTAGAGTTGGCTAAAGTGGACTGGGAAAATAGATTAAAGTGTAGGACGGTTGATGAAAAGTGGCGTACAATTAAGGAGATATTTTACAACACTCAAGAAAAATATATTCCAGTGAGGAGAAAAGAGTGTAAAAGAAAAGATAACCACCTATGGCTAACGAAAGAAATAAAGGACAGTATACAATTAAAAACAAGGGCATACAAAGTGGCCAAAACTAGTGGGAGGACAGAAGATTGGGAAGCTTTTAAAAGCCAGCAAAGAATGACTAAAAAATTGATTAAGAAAGGGAAGATAGACTATGAAAGTAAATTAGCACAAAATATAAAAACAGATAGCAAGAGTTTCTATAGTTATATAAAAAGGAAAAGAGTGATTAAAGTAAATGTCGGTCCCTTAGAGGACGAGACTGGGGAATTAGTGATGGGAAGCTGGAGATGGCAGAAACTATGAACAAATATTTTCTATCAGTCTTTATGGTAAAGGACACTAAAAATATCACAACAGTGCATAGGGGGGGAGGAATTTAACACAATCACAATCACTTAAATAATGGGACTAAAGGCAGATAAATCCCCTGTACCTGATGGCTTGCATCCTATGGTCTTAAGAGAAATAACGGTAGGAATAGTGGATGCATTGGTTGTAATTTACCAAAATTCCCTGGATTCTGGGGGGGTCCCAGCAGATTGGAAAACCGTAAATGTAATGCCCCTATTTAAAAAATGAGGCAGACAAAAAGCAGGAAACTATAGACCAGTTAGCCTAACATCTGTGGTTGGGAAAATGTTGAAGTCCATTATTAAAGAAGCATTAGCAAGACATTTGGAAAAGCATAATTAGGTCAGGCAGAGTCAGCATGGATTTATGAAGGGGAAGTTGTGGTTGACAAATTTGCTGGAATTCTTTGAGGATGTAACGAACAGGATGGATAAAGGGGAACCAGTGGATGTGGTGTATTTGGACTTCCAGAAGACATTTGACAAGGTGCCATATAAAAGGTTACTGCACAAGATAAAAGTTTACGGGGTTGGGGGTAATATATTAGCATGGATAGAGGATTGGCTAACTAACAGAAAACAGAGTCGGGATAAATGGTTCGTCCTCGGGTTGGCAATCAGTAACTAGTGGGGTGCCACAGGGATCAGTGCTGGGACCCCAACTATTTATAATCTATATTAACGACTTGGAAGAAAGGACCGAGTGTAATGTCGCCAAGTTTGCTGACGATACAAAGATGGGAGGAAAAACAATGTGTGAGGAGGACACAAAAAATCTGCAAAAGGACAAAGACAGGCTGAGTGGGCAAAAATTTGGCAGATGGAGTATAATGTTGGAAAGTGTGAAGTCATGCACTTTGGCAGAAAAAAAATCAAAGAGCAAGTTATTATTTAAATGGAGAAAAATTGCAAAGTGCTGCAGTACAGCGGGAAACGGGGGTACCTGTGCACGAAACACAAAAGGATAGTATGCAGGTACTACAAGTGATCAGGAAACCCAATGGAATCTTGGCCTTTATTGGAAAAGGGATGGAGTATAAAAGCAGGGAAGTCTTGCTACAGTTATACAGGGTATTGGTGAGGTCACACCTGGAATACTGCATACATACAGTTTTGGTTTCCATATTTACGAAAGGATATGCTTGCTTTGTGTAAAGTCCTTACTCGACAGTATGAAACCACATGAGGCACATTCTGGGGACAAGGTCACTCCGTGACCTTAACTCTTTATTTCAGGACTCCAGAAGTGATGACCCTGCGTGGGACCTCCCTTTATATACCTGAGTGATCAGGTAAGGAGTGTCTTCCACAAGTTGACTCCTTGTGGTCAAGGTGTGCATCTAGATTGAGTGTATACAATAATACAGTGGTGTTACATTGTGGTTACAAACATGACATCACCTTCCCCCCCCAAAGTCTTATTGGGATCATAGGTTTAGTCTTCCAGGTGGTCTGCGCTCCCTTGTGGAGCGCCGCAGTTGGGGCTCTGGTTGTTGGACACTGACATGAGTGTCTGTCACCTGTGGTGATTCCGGCCTGTCCGGGCTGACCGCAGGGACTGTGCATTCTTCTGATTGCTCTTGTTGCTCGTTCACTGGCGGTGTTGTGAGCTCCATCTCATGGTCTGCTTCAGGTTCCTCCGTGTCGATGCTGAACCTTTTTTTTACTTCGTCCAGATGCTTGCGGCATATCTGGCCATTGTTGAGTTTTACCACGATGACCCTATTCCCCTCTTTGTCAATTACAGTGCCCTCAAGCTATTTGGGCCCCATGGCATGATTGAGGATGAATACAGGATCATTTATTTCTATACATCTCCCACTCGAATTACGGTCATGGTACTCGTTTTGTAACTTGCGCTTGCCCTCAACTATGTCGGTCAGGACTGGGTGAATGAGGGACAACCAAGTTTTGAGTATCCATTTCATTAGTAGCTCTGCGGGCGGGACCCCCGTGAGCAAGTGCGGTTGGGATCTATAGGCCAGCAGGAGGCGCGATAGGCGGCATTGTAGGGAGGGTCCCTGAATCCTGAGCATACCTTGCTTAATGATTTGGACCACACGTTCCGCCTGGCCATTGGAGGCCGGCTTGAACGGCGCAGTCCTGACGTGGTTGATGCCATTGCCCAACATGAACTCCCGGAATTCATAGCTTGTGAAACATGGGCCATTATCACTAACCAGGATGTCCGGCAAGCCATAGGTTGCGAAGATCACACGTAGACTTTCCACGGTAATGGATGTCGTGCATGAATTCAGAACGATGCACTCAATCCATTTCGAGTACGCATCTACTACAATAAGGAACATCTTTCCCATGAATGGGCCCACGTAGTCAACATGAATGCGTGACCACGGCTTGGTGGGCCAGGGCCACGGGCTGAGCGGGGCCTTCCTGGGGGCATTACCCAGCTGGACACATGTCATGCACCTGCGAACACAGGTCTGAATCAATTCCAGGCCACCAAACGTGTGACCGGGCATTGGCCTTCATCAGCACAATGCCTGGGTGCTTGCTGTGGAGTTCCCTGATGAATGCCTCCCTGCCCTTCTGGGGCATAACTACCCGGATGCCCCATAGTAGGCAGTTGGCTTGGATGGAGAGCTCATCCATCCGTCTGTGGAACGGTCTGACCTCCTCAGGGCATGCTCCGTGTGTGGGCGCCCAATCCACAGTCAGGACACATTTCTTAATCAGGGATAGGAGGGGATCTCTGTTTGTCCAGATTTTGATCTGGTGGGCTGTGATGGGGGAGCCTGCTGTGTCAAAGGCATCGACAGCCATGACCATCTCAGCGCTTTGCTCAGCTGCCCCCTTGGTGGTGGCCAATGGGAGCCTGCTGAGCACGTCAGCGCAGTTTTCAGTGCCGGGCCGGTGCTGGATGGAGTAGTCATAAGCAGCCAGCATGAGAGCCCATCACTGTATGCGAGCTGATGTGTTGCAATTGACAGCTTTGCTGTCTGACAACAGGGATGTTAATGGCTTGTGGTCCGTCTCTAATTCAAACTTCCTACCAAAGTGGTACTGATGCATTTTTTTTACACCATAGACACATGCAAGCGCTTCCATCTCGACCATCCCATATCCCCGTTCTGCTTGAGAGCGACCTGGAGACCTACATGGTCAACAACTTGTTTGAACAGAGCAGGTTTCGCACCCGATCAAAAGCCCGTTCCTGACAGTCCCCCCAAAACCAATCGCAACCCTTACGCAGGAGCACGTGTAGCGGCTCCAATAATGTGCTCAAGTTCAGCAGAAAGTTCCCGAAATAGTTCAACAGTCCCAGGAATGAACGCAACTTCAATGTGTTGCAGGGCCTGGGTGCTCGTCGAATCGCCTCTGTTTTGGATTTGATGGGCCGAATCCCGTCTGCAGCAACCCTCCTGCCCAGAAACTCAACCTCGGGTGCTAAAAACACACATTTAGACTTCTTGAGTTGCAGGCCTACCCGGTCCAGTCGGCGTAGCACCTCCTCCAGGTCGTGGAGGTGTTCCTCTGTGTCTCGACCCATGATGAGGATGTCGTCCTGGAATCCGATTGTAAGAGGAAAATTTGGCATTAAGGGTACCAGTGGGACAAGGGTTAAAGTGCTGGTTCCTGCACTGGCCCATAAGGAGTTAAAAGGCCTCTCTTCGGCCTTGTACCAAGACTCCAGAAGTTATCAATTCAATAATATTCCGACAGGATACGATGTGAGAACCTAAACAGACATTGATAAGACCTTGCGAAGAGACCCGAGATAGACTTCATGGCACCAAAGGAAATGTATAACAAATTCCAGCCTAGAGATACCATTCTGGGAACGGTCTAAGATGGTCACGAGATCATGGCCTGTCAGTCAGAGCTCATGACCTGTCAATCCGGAGTAGTACTGATAAGGTAGTCTAATTAGAGAAGTAGCACTGATAAGTTAGTCCAATTAGAAATCTAAGGAGGTCTTACCAGGGAACGGAGGGGTTTTTGAAATGTATAAAAGTTGTCTGATTCTGCTGTTCAGGGAGCATCTGCACTCGCTGGCGGCTGTGATGAGGGATGTTCCCGGATGTTCGTAATAAAGATCGTTATACTTTGCCATCCGTCTCTGTCTGCTAACTTCGAGAATTACTATGTGGGGCAAGCGTCGACCCTCTATATCAGTGGGCCCACTCGTGGGAGAGAGAGCCTTCCCTCTCCCCATCAACACCGATCGTTTCAGGAATGGATTTAAGCAGGCTTTCCATGTTACGTTGAAAAATTGCAGCCGCTGATCGAATGCCAAACGGGCACCTGTTATAAGCGAACAGTCCCTTATGCATGGTGATGGTGGTCAGTAATTTGGCTTCGTCGGCCAGTTCCTGGGTCATGTAGGCTGAAGTGAGGTCCAACTTGGTGAACAGCGTGGCGAAGAGGGCCTCCGCTCTTTAGAGCGGGTATTGGTCTTGTAGGGACACCCGATTGCTGGTGGCCTTGTAGTCGCCACAGATCCTGACAGAGCCATCCGCTTTAGAACGGGAACAATGGGGCTCGCCCAGTCACTGAATTCAACAGGCGAGATGATGCCCTCTCTCAACAGTCGGTCCAATTCGCTCTCGATTTTTTCCCGCATCACATACGGCACCACTCTGGCTTTGTGGTGCACTGGCCTCGCGTCCAGGGTGATGTGTATCACTACTTTAGTGCCTTTGAAAGTACCGATGCATGGTTGGAATAGTGAGTCGAATTGTTGCAGAACTTGTGAGCTCGAACTTTGCTCCAGCGATGAAATTGCGTGAACATCCCCCCATTTACAGTTCATCTCGGCTAACCAGCTTCTCCCAATAGTGCGGGACCATTGCCCGGGACAATCCAGAGCGGCAGCCAATTCACTGTGTGATTGTGTGTGACAGCCAACATTGCACTGCCTAGCACCGGAATGATTTCTCTGGTGTAAGTCCATAATTGTGTCTCAATACATGCTAATTTGGGTCTACTGGCTTTAAGTGGCCATAGCTTCTCAAATTGCTGAACGCCCATGAGTGACTGACTGGCCCCAGTGTCCAGCTCCATGCGTACTGGAATACCGTTTAGTAAGATCCTCATCATCATTGGTGGCATTTTCGTGTATGAACTGTGAATATTTGCCACATGGACCCGCTGAACCTCGGCGTCCATCGGTTTGCCCCAAAAGTCATCCTGCCTCAAAGAACCTTCTTCTGGTCCATCTGCCTCATATATTAATCTGGTTGCAGGCTTTCTGCACATTCAAGCTAAATGGCCACTGAGATTGCAATTTCTGCAGACAAACTGTTGGAATCTGCAAGATCTAGCTGAGTGTTTTCCCCCACACCTCCAGCATGAGTTAAAGTTTCCATTGTTGGGGACAAAGGGACTATGGCCAGGAATTCCATGATGACTGTCCCTTTGACTGCTCTTAAGTACTCTATTAATGGATGTCAATGGCCCCATCCCGGGCCGCATTGTCCACTGTGATGGTGTGAATGTCCGTTCAGCCTGCCATTGTCTCTGTTGAGGCCCTGCTCTGGGGTCTATTGCTGCCTGGGGAATGTTGAACTGGCCCTGCTTGCCTGCAGCGCTCTGAGTCACGTTGATGATGTTGACTCCCTGATCCATCGCCGCGTTGGAGGCAGAATTGCGCGTGTATATTATTTTCGTCTCTTCCTCCCCCGCCATGAAAGTTTGAGCTAACAATGCCGCCGCTTCCAAGGTCAAATCCTTGGTCTCAATTAATTTGCGGAAGATTCCCGCATGACCGATGCTCTTGATAAAGAAGTCCCTTAGCATCTCCCCTCTGCAAGCATCTGTGAACTTACAGAGGCTTACCAAACGCCGGAGGTCCGCTACGAAGTCCGGTATGCTCTGTCCTTCACGATGTCGGTGGGTGTAGAATCTGTGTCGGGCCATATGTATGATACTCGCCGGTTTGAGGTGCACCCCGATCAATTTGCTAAGTTCTTCAAAGGTTTTGTCCGCCGGCTTTTCGGGTGCTAGTAAGTCCTTCATGAGTGTGTAAGTCTTTGGCCCGCAGCTGGTCAAAAGATGAGCCCTTCGCTTGTCGGCCGCTGCATCCCCCAGCCATTCTTTGGTAACGAAGCTTTGCTGAAGCCTCTCGACAAAATCATCCCAATCCTCCCCAACACAGTACTGTTCCTCTGTGCTACCAGTAGCCATTCTCGTGGGTTGTGAATTCCCGTTTCTCGTTGCCAATGTAAAGTCCTTACTCTACAGCATGAAACCACACGAGGCACATTCTGGGGACAAGGTCACTCTGTGACCTTAACTCTTTATTTCAGGACTCCAGAAGTGATGACCCTGCGAGGGACCTCCCTTTATATACCTGAGTGATCTCCCACAAGTTGACCCCTTGTGGTCAAGGTGTGCATCTAGATTGAGTGTATACAGTAATACAGTGGTGTTACATTGTGGTTACAAACATGACACTTTGGAGGCAGTTCAGGGAAGGTTCATTAGGTTGATTCCAGAGATGAGGGGGTTGGACTTATGAGGAAAGTTTGAGGAGGTTGGGCCTCTACTCATTGGAATTCAGAAGAATGAGAGGTGATCTTATCGAAACGTATAAGATTATGAGGGGTTTGACAAGGTGAGGATGTTTCCACTGATGTGGGAGACGAGAACTAGGGGGCATAATCTTAGAATAAGGGGCCTCTCATTTAAAACTGAGATGAGGAGGAATTTCTTCTCTCAGAGGATTGTAAATCTATGGAATTCCCTGTTTCAGAGAGCTGTGGGAGCCAGGGCATTGAATAAATTTAAGACAGAGATAGTTTCTTAACTGATAAGAGATTAAGGGGTTATGGGGAGCGGGCAGGGAAGTGGACCTGAGTCCATGATCGGATCAGCCATGATCGTATTAAATGACGGAGCAGGCTCGAGGGGCAGTATAGCCTACTCCTGCTCCTATTTCTTATGTTCTTATGAATGTGGAAACAATGAACACACATAGGGCTCAATTTTCCCCAGTGATTTGCGACATTTTTTTGGGACAGCCGTTTTTTCTGGCGTATTTATTTTTTTCCAAGTTTCCCCCTGCGATCTGCGCTGGCATAACTGACTTTTTTTTGACGTCATGTCTGCGCCGGGTTTTTCAATTGTTCGCAGTTTGGCCAACATTTTTTTCTCTTAGCTTGGCGTATCTGCTCATTCCTGAAAAATGTTCTGGTGAGTTATGAAAACCAGCGCACATTCACAAACTTGTGCTGACAGACGCCATTGTTTTTAAATCTAAAATTTTGGAGGGAGTCAAGCACACTGTCAAAATCAATAATAAAGTTCAACTTTTTTTACCTGTCAACATAGAAGTGTAAGTTTGTTGGATTTCAGAAGTTTTCTCATTGTTTAACTCACTCACACGCCACCACCGAACATCTTGAAGCAGGGCTGGAGGGTTGTAGCTTTGATAAGCAGAATCAGCCTTGCACCTGGACACAGCGGCTCGGAGTTCGGCTACAAAACAAGCTGTGGTGGGGAAGGAGAGAGAGAGCAAGGTGCCGATCCCCGGGGAGGAGGAAGGGGTGAGAGATGTCACAAGACACCAATTAGTAAAGCCTGGCAGTGGGGGGGGGGGGGAGGGGGCGGTGGGCGGGAGGCAGGGGGAGGAGAGGCGAGCGAGAGAGTGAGGTACTGATCGGTAGGCTTGGAGCCTGGGGAGGGAGAGGGAGAGAGAGAAGTCACAATACCTTTGGGTGTGGTCCATCCATGCAGACCTGGAGAGATACAACTGCGAACCTGTGCTGCCTGCTTTCCTGTCAATTTGAGCTTCTTTCAAAGGTTAAATTTAAATATGGGGGCAATACTGACAATGCCATACCTTGTGTGAGCCTTCTGCATCATGGTGCTACGTAGGAGACAATTGACTCGACTTCATCGGATCAGGAACATCAGAGCCCATAGGGTGCTGGGCAGGAGGCCTTACCCACCTTGGGTATATCGAGACAGACATTCGTACCTCCACCCGAGTGATGCAGACTGTGTCAGAAGGCTGCGTTTTCGCAAAGAAGTTGTAAGTGAGATCTGTGAGTTGGTCAAAGCGGACCTGCAACCTAGAAACATCAGGAGGACTGCTTTGTCAGTTGAAGTGAAGGTTACAGTTGCACTTTCATTCCATGCCTCCGGATAGATTCAAGCTACAACTGGGGATGTGTGCGCCATCTCTCAACATGCAACACATGTCTCCATTCGCCAAGTCATGGCTGCACTGTACGTGTGTAGGAATGACTTCATAAAGTTCCTCATGACCGCCCAAGCAATGCATGACAGGGCTGTGGGTTTCTCCAGGATTGCTGGCTTCCCAAAGGTACAGGGCTGTATTGATTGTACCTACATCGCCTTGCGAGCACCTTTGAAGGATTCCGAGATGTACAGGAACAGAAAAGGCTTCCATTCTATTAATATGCAGCTTGTGAGTGATGACATGCATCATATGTCAGTCAATGCAAGAGAGCCTGGCAGCACCCATGATGCATTCATCCTACATTATAGCGTTATATCCGCCATGTTTCAGCAGCACCCAGAAGGGCAGAGCTGGCTACTAGGAAAT
Source organism: Pristiophorus japonicus (assembly GCF_044704955.1). Lineage (NCBI taxonomy): Eukaryota > Metazoa > Chordata > Chondrichthyes > Pristiophoridae > Pristiophorus > Pristiophorus japonicus. Next base: position 30,965,807 of record NC_091994.1, on the reverse strand, counting down.
AGAGGGTACGGCCTCACTACCTGGCTCATGACGCCCCTACGCGTAACCCGGACGGAAGCTGACCGTCAATACAACATTACGCGCAGCATCATTGAGAGGACCATTGGCATATTGAAACAGCGTTTCCGATGCCTGGACCATTCTGGAGGCTGCTTGCTGTTCTCCCCTGAGGTTGTCGGTCAGTTCACTATTGGGTGCTGCATGCTGCATAACTTAGCCATCGTGAGGCAGCAGCACCTGGTCGTGGAAGACCCACCTGCAGTGAGAGTGGCTGATGATAATGATGTGGAAGATGCAGGTGATGAGCAGCAGGAGGACGACGAGGATGAGGAAGCCATGCAAGTGCCTGAGGCCGGAGCACGATGGCGGAGGAGAGCGGGCCATCGTGCTCCTTTAACGATTGTTCGAGCCATGCGTCAGCAGCTCACCTGTAAACGCTTTACTGATGCCTGAGAGCTCAGCAACTACTATTCCACATGGACATGTTTACTGTTTGGAGCTGTGCCGTAATGTGTTGCGTTAATGGAACATGATTCAGTTTTAATGTAAAATATATTTTTCAAAAGTTTACAATGTACTTACCTTAACTTTAATAAAATTATTCTGGTATCAAACTTTACTTTAAGATCACTTAAAAACTTTAAGATCACTTATAAACTTGTAAATTTACATAACTTACAAAAAGCTTTTAATTTGAGAACAGTTACAACAGTAACAATAACAAGAAGAACAACAGTAGCAAAGAAAGGCTGCACCCGTCTCTCATCCCCCGTATTCTCAGATCGCCCACTGTGCTCGGTCTTGGACACTCCAGCATCCCTGCCCGCAGGCGGTGGTGCAGTGTTTCTGGGCTTGATATCAAGCTTATTCTTTCTAACATCTCGGGTACTGCGCACCTCTTGAGGGTGAGGGGCGTCAGCGTCAGGTGGCAAGTTGGAGGGCCCAGGCTGCAAGTTAGAGGGCCAAGTTTTGGGCTCTTCAGAGGCTGGTATGGGAGTGGCAGTTGATTCTGTCAATGGAAGCGGGGTCTGGGCTGTTCCCTTATTGCAGCAGCTAACTCCAACATGCCGTCTCTCATGCACTCTGACCGTGTCTCAACAACCTGCAACATTCCCTCCCTCATGTTAAGCAAAACTGTCTGAACTACCTGCAACATTCCCTCCCTCATAGTCAGTGACATGGTTTGCACTACCTCTGCACTGTTGGTCCCGGATATCGTTCCCATTTCTTGTGTCATTGCTGTTACTTCTCTCGACAGTCCCGCTACCTCATTACTCACCCCACTGATGGTGTCCAGGAGTGATCGGGTAAGGTCAACGCTCCGCACTCAATAACATCATCTGAACCACATCTGTTAGATCCGCAGTCGAGCTCTCCTTCCCCTCCTCCCTACGGGTGTGGCTCACACCCCAACACTGGGACCCGCAGCCTGGGACGGTGGGGCCCTGGGTGTGCCTCGCTGCACCACACCACTGGGACCCGCAACCTCGGAAGGTGGGACCCTGGGTGTGCCTCACTACACCACACCACTGGGACCTGCAACCTCAGAAGGTGTGAAACCATGGAATGTCCCACCAACACTCAAACCACTAGTCACAGAAGGGGCTGTCACCTCCATGAGCAGCACCTCCTCCAAAGTCAGTACAACAGTGGGAGCTTTATCCATCCCCTCTCCCTCCCACTCATCCCCATGTTCTTGGTCTGGAGGGTTGGATTGGAAGATGTTCTCCTCTTCAGGCTCATCCTCGTCTGCATCTTCTGCATTGTCAGGGTTGGCCTCAAGTTCTGCGAAAGATAACAGAACAGTCAAATGATTAGCAGCAGAGTAGGGGGCAGGGTGGATGGCATGAGTAGGCTCACATATCGCAGGCCAGGCAGCAGGCTGATTTGAAGGACCATGATGAATTTGCAGGACATACCCTCTCCCTCGAGTGTTGGCCTAGCTTGTGCAGTACTGATTGCTTTTTTCCAGGCAGGCCCCATCAAAGCAGTGACCCTCTCTTCCAAGAGTGTCAGTGGGTGCAGATTTGCTGGGCCTCCTCCTGTTCGAGTTCTTTCCCTTTTATTATGTGCCACCTTCCTCTGCAAAAATGAAAATGCAACTTTTTAGAGAGGGTGTCTTTCTGCTGGGTGGGACATATAAAGTTGGTCACATTTACAATTGCAATTCCATTGAATAAATGAAAATATTACTTACACTAACTACTTGACCAAGATCCTGCCATTTATTTTTACATTGACCTCCAGATCTTGTGGTGGTCACCACTGCGCAGTAATCTTCTGCAACTTGGTTCCAGCGTTTCTTCATTTCTTTGGGTGGAACTTTTATGTGACCTCTGTTGGTGTCTAGCTCCTGCCATCTGTTCTCAATCACAGTAACTAGTGCCTCCACTTCTTCCTGTAAGAAATACTTGGTCCTTGCACTGTGTTGCATCTTGTATTGCTGCAGCTGCGATTTTTTCAATGCTCTCACAGCACTCCTCACACACACAACTGGCTCTTTAAAAATGGCCGATTGCCAAATCCGAGCTGTACTGAGCATGCGCATCCATTGGAACGACGTAAAAAACGTAACTTTTTTTCCCCGCGCATGCGCAGAAGGTGTGACTTGGTTTTTCGGCGCAGACAGCAGGCTCCACCCCCCGAGGTGACTGGGCATGCTGCGCAGCACTAAATTCAAATTATACATCGGGTAAACTTTGGCAAAATATTTCTGGTGCATTTCTGGCCTAGAAAAGCAGGTGTAACTCTGGCAATACGCCAGAAAATGGGCTAGGGAAAAATTGAGCCCATAGTCAGGCATCAAGGAGAAGTTTCAAGGAATCAGTCAGGCACACTGTTCTCAGTGGTCAACAAAGGTGAGGCATGCATGCACAGGAATAGAAACAACTGAGTGACACTCCTGCATCAAAACAACACAATTAACTCAGGCATGGGCAATCAGTGGAAGCCCTGGGATATACATAGAAATGATCCTGGTGCCGATGATGATGCAACTTTGCAATCTTAGACTCAATTTGATCAGCAACAGTTCCTCTGTGAGGTGACAGTCGTTGTAATTACAATTTCTTCGGTAACACAGGAACAATATTTCCCCAGTGAGCTATATGTAACGAACTCCTAAACCCATGTGTAAAGGATAGGTTTAGAGCATCATTACACATATGGCTCAGATAAAATATTCTCCCACTGTTTTATGCACAGTGCAAATTTCAATTAGCTTTAAATTGTCAGACTTCAAAAGGCAATTGTGTCACCCCGTTAACTAGCCTTTAACAATTTTGTTTTCTGTCTGGTAAACTTGTTTTGTTCAAGAATGCCATATAATTTGATTTCCTGACTGCTCGGTTATGTGTTCATAATGAGTAAAGAAAGAATTTCTACAATGCTTCAGGCATAGAAACTTTTGTCCACGTTTTATGGGCTAGAAATTGCATAGCGCTCCGTTTGTGGCAATGACTTTTGCGAGAGCATAGCAGTATTGTAGGGCGCTGCACAATTCAATTGGATGTGAACTTCTGGTTTTGTGTTCCAGGAGGGAAGTGGAGCGCTAAATCCAGCACTACCACTTCCCTTGGAGCGCTAAACGGAACAAGAGGGGTGGTAGCAGTAGAGCGCTGCACAATGTCCTGTGCAGCACTGCCAGATTCACAGGCTCCTTCCCTCCCTTAAAAGGAATGGCCAATGCTGAGGGGATTTCAAGGTAAGGCTGGCAATGGTGGGCGATGGCACCTGTGATCCTACAAAAAGGAGCCCCAAGCACTCTTAAGAGAGTGCAGGGCTGCTCAATCGCGGGATGGGAAAAATTGAAAAAGCAGCACACAGAGTTGAGAATAAAATTTTGGCCTACCTGATCACCACTGCCTTTAATTACCGCTACCCATGCAGCCGGCCGAGGTCACAATGCCTTCTGCAGCTGCCGTTGTTGACGCCTGGCAATGGTGCAGGGGACATAAGCGAATTTTAGATGCGGGGCGATAACAGGACGCTGCGCACTGGATGACATCACGATCTCTGGGGCGCAGGAGATTGAGACGGTAAGGTTAATGCCAGCGCTAACTCGCCATGCAAGTTCGCGGGCATTGGTAATTTTGCCACGCCCGGTCGGTAAGCCGTTAGAGCCCCGTTATCGCCCACCCAGAGGCACTAACAGGAGGCATAAAGGAGGCCAATTTCTCCCTCAGGTCTTGACAAAATTAATGAGCAAAATTTATTTTACTAAAATTTGCTAAACAATTCCAATAATGTGAAACTACATATACATTAGTGAAATTACATAGCTGCATTTCATTAGTTAGAAATTTGTTTAGAAGTTATGTTTTTCCATTTTATTGTAAATCTGATTCATTTTGAAATATGTCAGAAAAGAAAAATTTGCATTTATGTGGTGTAATTCATGACCTCAAGATTTCACAACCAGTGAAGTACTTATGAAGTATAGTCACTTTTTAATGTCAGATTACTACACAGGTGGTGGATGAAAATCTCCTCAATTAATTAGTCACTGTTATTTTGAGGGCAAACATGGAATCTAATTTGCACACAGCAAGGTACCACAAACAGCAATGAGATAGATGACCATATAATCTGTTTTTGATGGATTTGGTTGAGTGATAAATATTGGTCAGAATATCACCACTGCTCTTCTTAGAATAGTGGCATGGAACCTTTTAGCACTTCAGTTTGCCAACTCATCCAAAAGACATTACCTTGCTGCACTTCCTCATACTACACTAAAATGTCAGTCTAGATTATGTGCTTAAGTCTCTGGAGCAGGACTTGAACCAAAGACCTTCTGACTCAGTGGAGAAAATGTTACCAAATGAGCCAAGGGTGATATATGTTGCTGTAATAAACTAAAAATGCAATGTTAGAAAGCAAAATGTTCCCTCAAGTAATTTTTTTACACATTTTGAATTTGTCCTCTGTTACAAAGAATGAACTGACATTTATATTGCATCTTTCACAATCTCAGGATGTCCGAAAGTGCTTCACAGCCAATTAAGTACTTTTGAAATTTAGTCACTGTTGCAGGGAAACGCAGCCCACAACGAGGTCCTACAAACAGCAATTAAAGAGCAGATAATCTATTTTCGTGATGTTGGTTGGAAAATAAATATTGGCCAGGACATCAGGAGAAATACGCTGCTCTTCATTGAATAGCGCCATAGGATCTTCTACGTCCACCTGAGAAGGTGGGTAGTTTAATGGCGTATCTGACAAGATAACACTTCCTTAGCATATAAATAGGACCCTCAAGCCATTTTTACAGCATACTGGAATGACAACAGACATACTTGGGCTAGAAATTAGTCAGCCTAACGCACGTTTTAATGCCATTTTTTCGCATTAAAATGTTATTTTTGTCGTTAAAAAAATTTAAGGACATTTTTCAAATTTGGCCAGTGGTTTAACGACGTCATTAAAAAATAACGACCGCCATTTTTACAAACCGTTTTTGTGATGTCAAAAACAATACCGGCATTTTTGTGAATTTGCCCATTAACGACATTTTTAAGGACAGTGATAAATACCGAACTGAAAAAACTTGTCTTACCTGGTCAAGTCGGATTGAAATCGGTGATCACGGCGTCATCTTGGAAACCGAAGCTGAGTTAAAGGTTTTGGAGGGAAGGCTGCATTTAGAGATTGCGTTTATAATTCATTTTTAAGGGCATTTAAGGACATTTTAAGAATGGGGCCTATTCTATCTGTTCCATATTTGGTGACTGCTCATGCTTATGTTATCCAGGATAATCATAGAAGAAGGCTTTTTCGACAGCATTATCAGCGTATCATGTCAGTGAATGCAAAATTTGCAGGGAGTATCTATGATGCTTTCATCTTGTGTAAGAACACTGTCTGACAGCTGTTTGAGGAGCAGCCAGAAGGCCAGAGCTGGCTGCTGGGGAACAAAGGTTACGGGCTTGTCACCTGGCTTATGACCCCCCCTCCGCAAAACGCAGACAGAAGGCGTGCGTCGCTACAATATCTGCCATATAGCCACATGCAACATCGTCGAGAAGACAATTGGAGTGCTAAAACAGTGCTTCCGATGCCTGAACCACTCTGGAGGCTCCCTGCAATTCTCCCTTCGGTAGGTCGGTGAGTTCACTGTGGTGTGCTGCATGCTACACAACTTAGCCATCATGAGGGGGCAGGATTTGCCACTACAGAAACACCATTTGCAGAACCACCTCAGGAGAGAGGGGAGGGAGATAGGAGGAGGAAGACAAGAACATAACATAAGAAATAGGAACAGGAGTAGGCCATACTGCCCCTCGAGCCTGCTCTGCCATTCAATAAGATCATGACTGATCTGATCATAGACTAAGCTCCACTTCCCTGCCCGCTCCCCATAACCCCTTATCCCCTTATTGTTTAAGAAACTGTCTATTTCTGTCTTAAATTTATTTAATGTCCCAGTTTCCACAGCTCTCTGAGGCAGCGAATTCCACAGATTTACAACCCTCTGAGAGAAGAAATTTCTCCTCATCTCAGTTTTAAATGGGAGGCCCCTTATTCTAAGATCATGCCCTCTAGTTCTAGTCTCCCCCATCAGTAGAAACATCCTCTCTGCATCCACCTTGTCAAGCCCCCTCATAATCTTATAGGTTTCGATAGGGAGGAGAACGAGGAACCTGTAAAGTCCTTACACAATACCACAAATCCACACGAGGCACAATCTATGGACAAGGTCACTCCATGACCTGAACCTTTATTCACAGGACCAAGAAGTGCAGACCCTGCGTGGGACCTCCCTTTATATACCTGGATGATCAGGTGAGGAGTGTCTCCCACAAGTTCACCCCTGTGGTCAAGGTGTGCATTTCTTACGTATATACAGTATTGCAGTGTTATTACATACAGATTACATACATGACATCACCTCCCCCTCAACATCTTATTGGGATCATAGGTTAAGTCTCTCGGGTGGTCTGCATTCTCTCATGGAGCGCCGCAGTTGGAGTTCTGGTTGTTGAGCCTTGGTATGCGTCTCTGTCACCTGTGGTGATTCCGGCCTGTCTGGGCTGACCGCAGGGACTGTGCATGCTGCTGAATGTTCTTGTTGCTCGTTCCTTGGCGGTGGTGTGAATACCATCTCATGATCTTCCTCAGGTTCCTCAGTGCCCATGCTGAATCTTTTTTATACTTGGTCCAGATGCTTGCGGCATATCTGCCCATTGTTAAGTTTAACCACTATGACCCTATTCCCCTCTTTGTCTATTACAATACCTTCAAGCCATTTGGGCCCCAAAGCGTGATTGAGAACAAATATGAGGTCATCAATTTTTATACAACTCCCCCTTGAATTTCGGTCATGATACTCATTTTGGGACTGCCGCTTGCCCTCAACAATGTCGGACAGGATGGGATGAATGAGGTACAGCCGAGTTTTGAGTGTTCGTTTCACGAGTAACTCCGCGGGCGGGACCCCCGTGAGCGAGTGCGGTTGGGACCTATAGGCCAGCAGGAGGCGCGATAGGCGGCATTGAAGGGAGGGTCCTTAAATCGAGAGCATGCCTTGTTTTATGATTTGGACCACACGTTCCGTCTGGCCATTGGAGGCTGACTTCAATGGTGCTGTCCTGACGCGGTTAATGCCATTACCCGACATGAACTCCCGGAATTCGTAGCTTGTGAAACATGGGCCATTATCGCTAACAAGGAAGTATGGCATGCCGTGGGACGCAAAGACCGCGTGCAGACTCTCCACAGTGGTGGATGTCGTGCACGAATTCAAAATGATGCACTCGATCCATTTCGAGTACGCATCAACCACAATGAGAAACATTTTTCCCATGAATGGGCCCACGTAGTCTACATGAATACGTGACCATGGCCTGGTGCGCCAGGGCCACGGACTGAGCGGGGCCTCCCTGGGGGCATTACCTAGCTGGGCACATGTCGTGCACCTGAGAACACAGTGTTCCAGGTCTGAATCAATTCCCGGCCACTACACATGTGACCGGGCAATGGCCTTAATCAGCACGATGCCTGGGTGCTCGCTGTGGAGTTCCCTGATGAATGCTTCCCTGGAATAATAAACAATCTCCTAGTAAAAGATCCTCTCGGAATGAGTGGTCACAGTATGGTTGAATTTGTAATACAGATTGAGGGTGAGGAAGTAGTGTCTCAAACAAGCATACTATGCTTAAACAAAGGGGACTACAGTGGGATGAGGGAAGAGTTGGCTAAAGTAGACTGGAAACACAGACTAAATGGTGGCACAATTGAGGAACAGTGGAGGACTTTTAAGGAGCTCTTTCATAGTGCTCAACAAAAATATATTCCAGTGAAAAAGAAGGGCGGTAAGAGAAGGGATAACCAGCCGTGGATAACCAAGGAAATTAAGGAGAGTATCAAATTAAAAACCAATGCGTATAAGGTGGCCAAGGTTAGTGAGAAACTAGAAAATTGGGAAAATTTTAAACGTCAGCAAAGAATGACTAAGAAAGCAATAAAGAAAGGAAAGATAGATTACGAAAGTAAACTTGCGCAAAACATAAAAACAGATAGTAAAAGCTTTTACAGATATATAAAACGGAAAAGAGTGACTAAAGTAAATGTTGGTTCCTTAGAAGATGAGAAGGGGATTTAATAATGGGAAATGTGGAAATGGCTGAGACCTTAAACAATTATTTTGCTTCAGTCTTCACAGTGGAAGACACAAAAACCATGCCAAAAATTGCTTGTCACGGGAATGTGGGAAGGGAGGACCTTGAGATAATCACTAACATGAGGGAGGGTAGTGCTGGACAGGCTAATGGGACTCAAGGTAGCCAAGTCCTCTGATCCTGAGGAAATGCATCCCAGGGTATTAAAAGAGATGGCGGAAGTTATAGCAGATGCATTCGTTATAATCTACCAAAATTCTCTGGACTCTGGGGAGGTACCAGCGGATTGGAAAGCAGCTAATGTAATGCCTCTGTTTAAAAAAGTGGGCAGACAAAAGGCAGGTAACTATAGGCCGGTTAGTTTAACATCTGTAGTGGAGAAAATGCTTGAAGCTATCATTAAGGAAGAAATAGCGGGACATCTAGATAGGAATAGTGCAATCAAGCAGACGCAACATGAATTCATGAAGGGGAAATCGTGTGTAACTACTTACTGAAATTCTTTGAGGATATAACGAGCATGGTGGATAGAGGTGTACCGATGGATGTGGTGTATTTAGTTTTCCAAAAGGCATTCGATAAGGTGCCACACAAAAGGTTACTGCAAAAGATAAAGGTACGCGGAGTCAGAGGAAATGTATTAGCATGGATAGAGAATTGGCTGGCTAACAGAAAGCAGAGAGTCGGGATAAATGGGTCCTTTTCGGGTTGGAAATCAGTGGTTAGTGGTGTGCCACAGGGATCAGTGCTGGGACCACAACTGTTTACAATATACATAGATGACCTAGAGGAGGGGACAGAGTGTAGTGCAACAAACTTTGCAGATGACACAAAGATTAGTGGGAAAGCGGGTTGTGTAGAGGACACAGAGAGGCTGCAAAGAGATTTAGATAGGTTAAGCGAATGGGCTAAGGTTTGGCAGATGGAATACAATGTCGGAAAATGTGAGGTCATCAACCTTGGAAAAAAAAACAGTCAAAGGGAATATTATTTGAATGGGGAGAAATTACAACATGTTGCGGTGCAGAGGGACCTGGGGGTCCTTGTGCATGAATCCCAAAAAGTTAGTTTGCGGTGCAGCAAGTAATCAGGAAGGCGAATGGAATGTTGGCCTTCATTGCGAGATGGATGGAGTACAAAAGCAGGGAGGTCCTGCTGCAACTGTACAGGGTATTGGTGAGGCCGCACCTGGAGTACTGCGTGCAGTTTTGGTCACCTTACTTAAGGAAGGATATACTGGCTTTGGAAGGGGTACAGAGACGATTCTCTAGGCTGATTCCGGAGATAAGGGGGTTACCTAATGATGATAGATTGAGTAGACTGGGTCTTTACTCGTTAGAGTTCAGAAGGATGAGGGGTGATCTTATAGAAACATTTAAAATAATGAAAGGGATAGACATGATAGAGGCAGAGAGGTTGTTTCCACTAGTCGGGGAGACTAAAACTAGTGGGCACAGCCTCAAAATACGTGGGAGCCAATTTAAAATCGTTTTGAGAAGGAATTTCTTCTCCCAGAGGGTTGTGAATCTGTGGAATTCTCTGCCCAAGGAAGCAGTTGAGGCTAGCTCATTGAATATATTCAAATCACAGATAGATAGATTTTTAACCAATAAGGGAATTAAGGGTTATGGGGAGCCGGCGGGTAAGTGGAACTGAGTCCACGGCCAGATCAGCCATGATCTTGTTGAATGGCGGAGCAGGCTCGAGGGGCTATATGGCCTACTCCTGTTTCTAATTCTTATGTTCTTATGTTCTTATGCTCCTCTGGGGCATGACTACCCGGCTGCCCCATAGTAGGCAGTTGGCTTGGATGGAGAGCTCATCCATCCATCTGTGAAATGGTCTGACCTCCTCAGGGCATGCTCCGTGTGCGGGCGCCCAATCCCCAGTCAGGACACATTTCTTAATCAGGGATAGGAGGGGATCTCTGTTGGTCCAGATTTTGATCTGGCGGGCTGTGATGGGGGAGCCTGCGCTGTCAAAGGCAACGACAACCATGACCATCTCAGCGCTTTGTTCCGCTGCCCCTTCAATGGTGGCCAGTGGAAGCCTGCTGAGCGCGTCAGAGCAGTTTTCGGTGCCAGTCCGGTGCCGGATGGTGTAGTCATATGCAGCGAGCGTGAGAGCCCATCGCTGTATGTGAGCTGACGCATTGGCATTGACAGCCTTGCTGTCTGACAGCAGGGATGTTAATGGCTTGTGGTCCGTTTCAAATTTGAACCTCCTACCAAAAAGGTACTGATGCATCTCTTTCACCCCATAGACACATGCGAGTGCTTCCTTCTCAACCATCCCATATCCCCGTTCAGCTTGAGAGAGCGACCTGGAGGCATAAGCCACAGGTTGTAGTTGGCCCTCAGTGTTACCTTGCTGCAACACGCACCCAACCCCTTAGGACGATGCATCACATGTCAGAACCAATTTCTTACGGGGGTCGTACAGGGTCAACAACTTATTTGAACAAAGTAGGTTATGCGCCCGATTGAAAGCCCGTTACTGACAGTCCCCCCAAAACCAATCGCAACCCTTACGCAGGAGCACGTGTAGTAGCTCCAACAATGTGCTTAAGTTTGGTAGAAAGTTCCCAAAACAGTTCAAGAGTCCCAGAAATGAACGCAACTCCGATGTGTTGCAGGGCCTAGGCACTCGTCGAATTGCCTCCGTTTTGGATTCAGTGGGCCGAATCCCGTCTGCAGCAACCCTCCTGCCCAGAAACTCGTAATGGGGAGCCAAAAACACACACTAAGACTTCTTGAGTCGCGGGCCTTCCCGGTCCAGTCGGCGTAGCTCCTCCTCCAGGTTGTGGAGGTGTTCCTCGATGTCACAACCGGTGATGAGGATGTCGTCCTGAAATACGATCATTCCCGGAATGGATTTGAGCAGGCTTTCCATGTTTCTTCGAAAAATCACGGCCGCTGACCGAATGCCAAACGGACACCTGTTGTAAACAACAGTCCCTTATGCGTGGTGATGGTGGTCAGTAGTTTAGATTCATCGGCCAGTTCTTGGGTCATGTCGGCTGAAGCGAGGTCCAGCTTGGTGGACAGTTTGCCACCTGACAGCGTGGCAAAAAGGTCCTCCGCTCTCGGGAGCGGGTATTGGTCTTGTAGGGACACTCAGTTGATAGTGGCCTTGTAATCGCCACAGATCCTAACCGAGCCATCCGCTTTTAGGATGGGGACAATGGGGCTCGCCCAGTCGCTGAATTCAACGGGCGAGATGATGCCCTCTCTCAGCAACCGGTCCAACTCGCTCTCAGTTTTCTCCCGCATCACATATGGCACAGCTCTGGCTTTGTGGTGCACTGGTCTGGTGTCCAGGGTGATGCGTATCACCACTTTGCTACCTTTGAACGTCCCGACGTCAGGTTGAAATAGTGACTCAAATTGCTGTAGGACCTGTGAGCATGAACTTCGCTCCACAGATGACAAGGCATGCACGTCCCCCCATTTCCAGTTCATCTCAGCTAACCAGCTCCTCCCCAACAGTGTGGGACCATTGCCCGGGACAATCCAGAGCGGCAGCCGGTTCACCGATCCATTGTGTGTGACCGCCAACATTGCACTGCCTAGCACTGGAATGATTTCTTTGGTGTACGTCCGTAATTGCGTCTCAATGCGTTCTGGTTTAGGTCTGCTGGCTTTGAGTGGCCACAGCTTTTCGAATTGTTGAACACTAATGAGTGACTGGTTGGCCCCCGTGTCCAGCTCCATGCGTACAGGGATGCCGTTTAATAGTACTTTCATCATCATAGGTGGCGTTTTGGTATATGAGCTGTGAATGTTTGCCACATGAACCTGCTGAACTTCAGCGTCCATTGATTTGCCCCAAGTGTCATACTGCCGCGCAGACCCCTCATCTGGTTCATCCGCCTCGTATATTAGCCTGGTTACAGACTTTCTGAACAGTCTGGCTAAATGGCCACTGAGGTTACAATTTCTGCAGACGAACTGTTGAAACCTGTAAGTCCTGGCAGCATGTCTGCCCCCACACCTCCAGCATGAACTGAGATTCCCATTATGTGAACAAAAGAGCTGTTACAAGGCATTCCTCGCTGATTGTCCCTTTGACTGCTCTTGAGCACCCTGTTAATAGGTGTCAATGCCCCATCCCAGGCCACATTGTCCGCTGGGGGGGCGTAAATGTCGGTTCAGCCTGCCATTGTCTCTGTTGGAGACTTACTCTTGGGTCTATTGCTGCCTGGGGCGTCTCGAACTGCCCTTGCCTGCCTGCGGGGCTCTGTGTCGCATTTATGATATTGACTCCCTGATCCATCGCCACATTGGAGGCAGAATTGCACGTGTATGTTATCTATGTTTCCTCCTCCCCTGCCATAAAAGTCTGAGCCATCAACGCCGCCACTTCCAAGGTCAAGTCCTTGGTCTCAATTAGTTTTCTGAAAATTCCAGCATGACCGATGCCCTCAATAAAGAAATCTCTTAGCATCTCCCCCCTGCAGGCGTCTGTGAACTTACAGAGGCTGGCCAAGCGCTGGAGGTCCGCAACGAAATCCAGTTGTCATGGTGCACATTGGTACCAACGATACAGGTAAAAAAAGGGATGAGGTCCTACGAGACGAATTTAAGGAGCTAGGAGCTAAATTAAAACGTAGGACCTCAAAAGTAGTAATCTCAGGATTGCTACCAGTGCCACGTGCTAGTCAGAGTAGGAATCGCAGGATAGCTCAGATGAATACGTGGCTTGAGCAGTGGTACAGCAGGGAGGGATTCAAATTCCTGGGGCATTGGAACCGGTTCTGGGGGAGGTGGGACCAGTACAAACCGGACGGTCTGCACCTAGGCAGGACCGGAACCAATGTCCTAGGGGGAGTGTTTGCTAGTGCTGTTGGGGAGGAGTTAAACTAATGTGGCAGGGGGATGGGAACCAATGCAGGGAGACAGAGGGAAACAAAAAGGAGACAAAAGCAAAAGACAGAAAGGAGATGAGTAAAAGTGGAGGGCTAGAAACCCAAGGCAAAAAACAAAAAGGGCCACTGAATGTAAAGGGGCTGCAGGAGGAGTCAAAACTAAAAATCATGGTTTAAAAACTAGTATTAAAACACTCTACCTAAACGCACGCAGCATTCGAAATAAAGTAAATGAATTGACGGCACAAATCATTACGAATGGGTATGATTTGGTGGCCATTACAGAAACGTGGTTGCAGGGTGGCCAAGACTGGGAATTAAACATACAGGGGTACCTGACAATTCGGAATGATAGACAAGAAGGGAAAGGAGGTGGCGTAGCTCTGTTAATAATGGATGATATCAGGGCAGTTGTGAGAGACGATATTGGCTCTAATGAACAAAATGTTGAATCATTGTGGGTGGAGATTAGAGATAGTAAGGGGAAAAAGTCACTGGTGGGCGTAGTTGATAGGCCCCCAAATAATAACTTCACGGTGGGGCGGGCAATAATTAAGGGAATAATGAAGGCATGTGAAAAAGGAACGGCAGTAATCATGGGGGATTTTAACCTACATATCGATTGGTCAAATCAAATCGCACGGGGTAGCCTGGAGGAGGAATTCATAGAATGTATACGGGATTGTTTCTTAGAACAGTATGTTACAGAACCTACAAGGGAGCAAGCTATCTTAGATCTGGTACTCTATAATGAGACAGGAATAATAAACGATCTCCTAGTAAAAGATCCTCTCGGAATGAGTGATCACAGTATGGTTGAATTTGTAATCCAGATTGAGGGTGAGGAAGTAGTGTCTCAAACGAGCGTACTATGCTTAAACAAAGGGGACTACAGTGGGATGAGGGCAGAGTTGGCTAAAGTAGACTGGAAACACAGACGAAACGGTGGCACAAGTGAGGAACAGTGGAGGACTTTTAAGGAGCTCTTTCATAGTGCTCAATAAAAATATATTCCAGTGAAAAAGAAGGGTGGTAAGAGAAGGGATAACCAGCCGTGGATAACCAAGGAAATTAAGGAGAGTATCAAATTAAAAACCAATGCGTATAAGGTGGCCAAGGTTAGTGGGAAAATAGAAGATTGTGAAAATTTTAAACGACAGCAAAGCATGTCATAGCAGTGCATCTGGAAAATGGTGACATGATAGGTCCAAGTCAGCATGGATTTGTGAAAGGGAAATCATGCTTGACAAATCTTCTGGAATTTTTTGAGGATGTTTCCAGTAAAGTGGACAAAGGAGAACCAGTTGATGTGGTATATTTGGACTTTCAGAAGGCTTTCGACAAGGTCCCACACAAGAGATTAATGTGCAAAGTTAAAGCACATGGGATTGGGGGTAGTGTGCTGACGTGGATTGAGAACTGGTTGTCAGACAGGAAGCAAAGAGTAGGAGTAAACGGGTACTTTTCAGAATGGCAGGCAGTGACTAGTGGAGTGCCGCAAGGTTCTGTGCTGGGGCCCCAGCTGTTTACATTGTACATTAATGATTTAGACGAGGGGATTAAATGCAGTATCTCCAAATTTGCGGATGATACTAAGTTGGGTGGCAGTGTGAGCTGCGAGGAGGATGCTATTAGGCTGCAGAGTGACTTGGATAGGTTAGGTGAGTGGGCAAATGCATGGCAGATGAAGTATAATGTGGATAAATGTGAGGTTATCCACTTTGGTGGTAAAAACAGAGAGACAGACTATTATCTGAATGGTGACAGATTAGGAAAAGGGAAGGTGCAACGAGACCTGGGTGTCATGGTACATCAGTCATTGAAGGTTGGCATGCAGGTACAGCAGGCGGTTAAGAAAGCAAATGGCATGTTGGCCTTCATAGCGAGGGGATTTGAATACAGGGGCAGGGAGGTGTTGCTGCAGTTGTACAGGGCCTTGGTGAGGCCACACCTGGAGTATTGTGTACAGTTTTGGTCTCCTAACTTGAGGAAGGACATTCTTGCTATTGAGGGAGTGCAGCGAAGGTTCACCAGACTGATTCCCGGGATGGCGGGACTGACCTATCAAGAAAGATTGGATCAATTGGGCTTGTATTCACTGGAGTTCAGAAGAATGAGAGGGGACCTCATAGAAACGTTTAAAATTCTGACGGGTTTAGACAGGTTAGATGCAGAAAGAATGTTCCCAATGTTGGGGAAGTCCAGAACCAGGGGTCACAGTCTGAGGATAAGGGGTAAGCCATTTAGGACCGAGATGAGGAGAAACTTCTTCACCCAGAGAGTGGTGAACCTGTGGAATTCTCTACCACAGAAAGTAGTTGAGGCCAATTCACTAAATATATTCAAAAGGGAGTTAGATGAAGTCCTTACTACTCGGGGGATCAAGGGTTATGGCGAGAAAGCAGGAAGGGGGTACTGAAGTTTCATGTTCAGCCATGAACTCATTGAATGGCGGTGCAGGCTAGAAGGGCTGAATGGCCTGCTCCTGCACCTATTTTCTATGTTTCTATGTTTCTATGAAAGCTAGATTACGAAGGTAAACTTGCGCAAAACATAAAAACGGATAGTAAAAGCTTTTACCGATATATAAAATGGGAAAGAGTGACTAAAGTAAATGTTGGTCCCTCAGAAAATGAGAAGGGGGATTTAATAATGGGAAATGTGGAAATGGCTGAGACCTTAAACAATTATTTTGTTTCGGTCTTCACAGTGGAAGACACAGAAACCATGCCAGAAATTGCTGGTCACAGGAATGTGGGAAGGGAGGACCTGGAGACAATCACTATCACTCGGGGGGTAGTGCTGGACAGGCTAATGGGACTCAAGGTAGACAAGTCCCCTGGTCCTGATGAAATGCATCCCAGGGTATTAAAAGAGATGGCGGAAGTTATAGCAGATGCATTCGTTATAATCTACCAAAATTCTCTGGAATCTGGGGAGGTACCAGCGGATTGGGAAGCAGCTAATGTAATGCCTCTGTTTAAAAAAGGGGGCAGACAAAAGGCAGGTAACTATAGGCCGGTTAGTTTAACATCTGTAGTGGGGAAAATGCTTGAAACTATCATTCAGGAAGAAATAGCGGGACATCTAGAAAGGAATAGTGCAATCATGAAGTGAAATCATGTTTAACTAATTTACTGGAATTCTTTGAGGATATAACGAGCATGGTGGATAGAGATGTACCGATGGATGTGGTGTATTTAGATTTTCAAAAGGCATTCGATAAGGTGCCATACAAAAAGGTTACTGCAGAAGATAAAGTTACGCGGGGTCAGTGGAAATGTATTAGCATGGATAGAGAATTGGCTGGCTAACAGAAAGCAGAGAGTCGGGATAAATGGGTCCTTTTCGGGTTGGAAATCGGTGGTTAGTGGTGTGCCACAGGGATCGGTGCTGGGACCACAACTGTTTACAATATACATAGATGACCTGGAAAAGGGGACAGAGTGTAGTGTAACAAAATTTGCAAATGACACAAAGATTAGTGGGAAAGCGGGTTGTGTAGAGGACACAGAGAGGCTGCAAAGCGATTTAGATAGGTTAAGCGAATGGGCTAAGGTTTGGCAGATGGAATACAATGTCGGAAAGTGTGAGGTCATCCACCTTGGGAAAAAAAAAGGGAATACTATTTGAATGGGGAGAAATTACAACATGGTGTGGTGCAGAGGGACCTGGGGGTCCTTGTGCATGAATCCCAAAAAGTTAGTTTGCAGGTGCAGCAGGTAATCAGGAAGGCGAATGGAATGTTGGCCTTCATTGCGAGAGGGATGCAGTACAAAAGCAGGGAGGTCCTTCTGCAACTGTATAGGGTATTGGTGAGGCCGCACCTGGAGTACCGTGTGCAGTTTTGGTCGCCTTACTTAAGGAAGGACATACTGGCTTTGGAGGAGGTACAGAGACGATTCACAAGGCTGATTCCGGAGATGAAGGGGTTACCTTATGATAATAGATTGAGTAGACTGGGTCTTTACTCGTTGGAGTTCAGAAGGATGAGGGGTGATCTTATAGAAACATTTAAAATAATGAAAGGGATAGACAAGATAGAGGCAGAGAGGTTGTTTCCACTGGTCGGGGAGACTAGAACTAGGGAGCACAGCCTCAATATACGGGGGAGCCAATTTAAAACCGAGTTGAGAAGGAATTTCCTCTCCCAGAGGGTTGTGAATCTGTGGAATTCTCTGTCCCAAGGAAGCAGTTGAGGCTAGTTCATTGAATGTATTCAAGTCACAGATAGATAGATTTTTAACCAATAAGGGAATTAAGGGTTATGGGGAGCGGGCGGCCAAGTGGAGCTGAGTCCACGGCCAGATCAGCCATGATCTTTTTGAATGGCGGAGCAGGCTAGAGGGGCTAGATGGCCTACTCCTGTTCTTAATTCTTATGTTCTTATTATGTTCTTATGCTCTGTCCTTCCTGACAGCAGTATGTATAGAATCTGTGTCGGGCCATGTGAACGCTGCTCGTTGGTTTGAGGTGTTCACCGATTAGTTTGCTGAGCTCTTCAAAAGCTTTGTCCGCCGGCTTCTCGGGTGCTAGCAGGTCTTTCATGAGCGCGTATGTCTTAGGTCCGCAGCTGGTCAGCAGATGAGCCCTTCGCTTGTCAGCCGCTGGGTCTCCCAGCCAGTCCTTCATGACAAAACTCTGCTGGAGCCTCTCAATGAAATCGTCCCAGTCCTCACCTACACAGTACCATTCATCTGTGCTGCCGTTGGCCATTCTCGTGGGTCGTTGATTCCCGTTTCTCGTCGCCAATGTAAAGTCCTTATACAATATCACAAATCCACACGAGGCACATTCTATGGACAAGGTCACTCCATGACCTGAACCTTTATTCACAGGACCAAGAAGTGATGAGCCTGCGTGGGACCTCCCTTTATATACCTGGATGACCAGGTGAGGAGTGTCTCCCACAAGTTCAACCCCCTATGGTCAAGGTGTGCATTTCTTATGTTTATACAGTATTGCAGTGTTGTTACATACAGGTTACATACTTGACAGAACCCATGCCACCACTTCCACCCCCAGGAGGAGGCCTCGTGGCCCTTATGCCATTGCAAGAAACTTGTGTCAGCAGCTGATACTTCACTGCTTTGCATGAAGGCTGAACGGCACGTTTCATCATGGACTGCCCACTGTCTCCCACCATATTGAATATTTCCCCCTGTTATTCTGCGAATGAGCCACTGCAGAAGTTTGGTTTAGTTGAAAAAATAATTTGAAATTTATTAAACATTTGTACACTTGTACTTAACTTTAATAAAAAATTGTGGTATTATATTAAACTTTTAAATTAACGTCACTTAAAATAACAAAGCAAACAACCAACCACAACAACAACAAAAGAACAGCAAAACAACAACAACCACAGCAGCAAACAAACCAGCTGCAGCCACCTCTTCCCACCCTCCCGCCCCACCTTATTTAAACACTGGCGTGCCGTCCATCCTTCTTGGCCTTACCATTAGCCTTGTCCATTACCACAGGCTAAGCTCTACTCCCGGTGAGCCCATGGTTCTTATTAGTTTGTCGGGTATGGTGCTCTGCTTGTTGGGGGACAGGCGAAGGAGACGCCAATGGAAGCCCTTGAAAACCTCTGGCGTCAGAAGGCCTGGCTTCGGACTCTTCAACCTGTGGATCAACCTGCACACTGACTTTTGAGGTTGGTCTGGGGATTGGAGTGGTATCACTCGAGACCGTCGATCGTCGCTGAGCAATGACAACCTTAGTGTTTTCCCGTGTTGCAGCGACTATCTCAGACATGCCCTCCCTAATGTCAACAAATAGTGCTGCGATGCTTGCTGAGATCCCACTCATGGCCGCAAGGAGCAATTTGGCGAGCTGGACGCTCTCCCAGTCTGCAGCTCTACCACCTCCCATGGAGCCTGCATCTCGAGAGAGCGCTCTTCATGTCTCCGCCTCTGTACAGACCGGCCTGCTGCTGCCCTGGGTGTGGGTTCCTGCAACCCACTGGGACACGGGACCTCGGATAGTACATAACTGTCCCTTCCTGCATAGGGCAGGCTAAAACTACCTCCTTGGCGTCGACCTCCTCCAAATTCAATACCACCATCTGATCATCCTCTCGCCTCCCACCACGCCCCCCCCCCAAAAAAAATCCCATCAATTGAAGCATTGTCCTCCTCCTCCGCTGAGTTTGGGGTCATCCACTTCTGCTTGTGGCGAGCTGGCGGGGTCTTATCCATTATTGGATGTCTCTGAAACATCTGCAAAATATTGAAGAATAGACGACTGGTTAGCAGTAGGGGAGGGGGCAGGGTGACATGAGTAGGCTCACATAGCGCAGGCTCATTTGAAGGACCATGGCAAATGATATACATCGCATTAATCAAAGCCTAGCCGACGGAGAGTACATCGCATAAACCAAAGCCTAGCCAACGGTGAGTACATCGCATTCACCAAAGCCTAGCTGATGGAGAATACATCGCATTAACCAAAGCCTAGCCGACGGAGAGTACATCGCATAAACCAAAGCCTAGCCAACGGAGAGTACATCGCATTAACCAAAGCCTCGCTGATGGAAAATACATCGCATTAACCAAAGCCTAGCCGACGGAGAGTACATCGCATAAACCAAAGCATCGCCCACACAGTACTTAACATTGAGCCAACCCAGACTGTGGATTTTGCAGGACCTGCCCTCTCTCTCAAACCTGGGCTCAGCATCCGCCCAGGTGGTCGATCTCTGCGATGCACCAATGAGACCTACAATCTGACTTTCCAGGGTTGTGAGTGGGAGCAGTCGTGTCGGACCAGCACCAATTTTCCGCTGCTGTTGCCAGTTCTCGGACAACTTCCTCTACAAAGATGGCAATCGACATTTTTAAGAGAGGGGCCTTCTGCTGTCGTGGCACATACAGATAATCATCAAAGCACTTATATCATACTGTGTGCATTTAATTAAGTAATCTGTATAATGTCCCTTTACTTGCATGTTGTTCATCACGAAAACATCAAAGTGCAGAGCAGAAAAAAAGCAATCTTTATAATGTGTGACGATCAGAAGCCTAGCGATACCAAGATGGGTCACATTTACAATTCAAGTAATTGGGAGTGCATAAATAAAAATATTACTTACTCTAACTGACCCGCAAAGGCCATGCCACCTCTTCCTGCACTGCTGAAAGGTCCTCCTGATGGAGTCCGTGAGGAAACCTGCTCGGCAACGTGTCGCCAAGCTTCAGCTATTGAAGATTGGTGCAGTTTACCAGGACCCTTCTTCCCAATCTGGGCCCATCCTCTCTCTACAGTGCCTACCAGGGCTTCATTTGCACCCTGGCCAAATTTTCTAGTCCTCTTCCCAAATTAAGCTGCATTTTTGTTCCTGCAGTACCTGTGTGTAAATATTGAAAACTCTCTTGCAACTTTCAATTCCCTGTAAAAATGGCTCATTCAGACCAGGAAGTGTTCTGCGCATGTGCAGAACGGGTGTTTTTTTAATCGCGAAAAATTTCATCTTTGTTCTTAAAAACGGCGCTTTTTTAATGCTTCGCCAAAAGTTACAATCCGTTTGGGGGAATTTAAGTGTTTATTTTTTTCGCGTTATTCACGAATAACGCCAAAAAACGGTGATATCCTTTGTGGAAATTCTAGCCCATTGTTAGTGTTATATGAAGTGCAATTAAATTACTTGGGGAAGGTTTGCAGAAAAAGTTTAAATATCACTTTATGTCCCTAATTGTTTTTCTTGCTGTCCTGCTTTTCGTCATAGAAAAGAAAATATACAAGCATCAGTTTCAGGTGGAAGAGGCTACTGAGCAAATATTAAATTGAAGCTCTTGTGGCTCCTGAATATAGGTGGCTAAAGTTGCACAAAGCAAAATATGTAGATGCAGGAATCTGGGTCAGTCTGTGAAGTCAGGTTAAGTAGTCTGAAACAGCAATATGATTTGTGTAATGAATGTGTAGGGTAAATTATTATATTCATACAATCCAAAGCAGTAAAGACAGTTTATTTCAATTACATGCTTCACCTCAACTCGCTTGATTCATTTAAGTGTGGATTGAGGTCAAATTCAACATTGGCAAGACAAAGTGTAATGGATCATCTCTCTTAGACACCCTGTTCAATTTTTCTTTCCATTTTAGTCAATAGAATGGAAAATTGGGTGGGGTGTATAAACGGCAGCCGATCTCCACTGCCTGATTTGCATGCCCGCCAAAGTTGCATTTTACTCCAAGTCTCTTTTTTTTTGTGTTCTTCATTTAATAAAACATTTTTATTCAGATTTAACTTATACTCAGACTTTCTTTTTGGCTAAGTAACAACAGTGACTACTCTGGAATTCCTTCAACCTCCCTCTTTTTTACAACCCTCCTTAAAATCCATCTCTTTAACCAACGTTTTGGTCACCCCTCTTAATGTTTCTTTCTTACCTTAGCGTCAATTTTGTTCAATTACACTTTTGTGGTGTCGTGGGATGTGTTTTTCTATGTTAGAGGCACCAAGTAAATTTAACTTGTTGCACTTCAAAAAGTAATCGATAGGTTGTAAAGTGCTTTGGGACATACTGAGAATGTGATAAGGTGCTTATATCAAGTGACAACAGACAAAACTCACATCAGCAGTTCTCAGATTTTAACTATCCACCCACGATGGACGGGAGAGAGTCGGGTGGGGGTTAAAATAGGTGGAGCAACCCGACTGTATTCCTCAATTTAAAATTTAACAAACACAAATCAGGTCATCGAGGAGGTTCCTGCAAAAGGCAGGCGGGGACTCGAATTAAAATTCAAAAGGCACGACTTAAATTTAACAAGATATGAGGTGGAGGCCACGCTGTGGGATTTCTGGCAGCAGATCTGACACGGGAGGTGCTGGCTGATCAAGATAACTGCTGAACATCCAGAGGGAGCAGAATTGTTCCAGACAGGCCTCCCTCAGCCCTGATCACTGCCCCGATGTTCTCTCTCTTTTCTCCCCATCTCCAGCTCTGATCGCTGCCCCGATCTTCTTCCCCCCCTCCCCCCCCCCATCCATGGCTTAGATCACAGCCCCTACGTTCTCTCTCCCCCTCCCAATAACGGCCCCGATGACCTCATTTCTTCCCCCCACGAATGAAGACCCCAAGTTTTTAGCCGCTATTGACTGCCAGGGACCAGCAGGCTGTCAATTTGGTCAGTTGTCGGGCAGGGTTTGCAGCAGATTAGTTAAATGAGGCTCTGCAGTTAAGATCGGCAGGGCCGTCACTTCCCTGGCCTTGCCGGGTTTTCCTCGTACTACTGCCCTCCCCTACACCCTCCCCATTGATATTGGAGCTATAACCACGGTGAACTATTAGCCGATACATGAGTAATATACTAACTCTGAAATATAGCCCCTGAAAATGCATGGACCAGTAATCCTAACAGTTACGTTGATATTGTTCTCACCTAGGTCTTCTGCCATTGTCCCTGCAGGGGAACGTCCCTTCATTTGCATGCAACTGGTGGGCACTTTGCCACGAGGGGTGCATCTCAGATTTTATAAGGGAGCTGAAATAATCATCCCGATTGAATTTTGGGGGCTATCTACCAGGCCTGGACCTCTAAGGTGAGCCTTGCATGGGCTTTTCTGGAGGCCAGTATGCCTCCTTCCACTGCGTGTACTGATTGTCAAGGATTCACTGGGCTTTTGACAGGCCGGGGATGTGAGAATTCATGGGATTCAACCCTTTCTGCATCAATGGTAGAGGGCAGAAGCTACACCTCAAGTAAAGGCCACAGGAAAACTCTGGTCAATTTTGTTACGTCTTTAGATGCTCTGATAATGACTTCACGAGGCAAAGTATTGTACTTGAACTGTAGTGACCTTAGTCCATTTAATATAACTCCAGAGTGAGGATACCACATGGTGGACTCCCTTTTATACCTGGGTAGCTGTGGTGTACAGGTGACCCCTGGGCCTCCACCAGTTGCACCCTCTGGTGGTGCCAGCATAGTGTATACAGTATGAACCTTGTTGATGGTACCTCCCGGTAAACAAGTTTCCATCTTATGCAACTACACAGAGAGTATATCTGTAGTATACATATATAACATCACTCTTCCCCCCAGTCTTTTGTGCCAATACCTTTGCACTATGTGCTCTGGCTTAGCTCTCCCCAGACTTAAGTGCCAATAGCGCTTGCACCTTGGCTGTGCTTTGGTTTGGCTCTCTCTGTGTTAACCCCCAAGTTCTTATTGCCACAACGTTGGGTAGTGGTTACCAGTTGGGATGGTTTGATGATGCAGTGGGGCTTCAGTGGGTTCTGGGTGTGATCCATGTGTGTGTCCATGGCTACATACATCCATTTCCCCCCCCCCCCCCACATGTAGATCATGCCGGTGGCTCATCACATTCATATATATTCAAGTCCAGAAAAGGAAATTTGCATTTACATCATTGCATTTGCGGTACAGTTGTGAGGTAATTATATTTGACTGGTGAGATACATTGATGTTACATCTTTGGGATCAGTGCTGGGGCCAGCACTGGTGTGTAAGGACAAGCTAGTTTGGGCACCATCTTTCTTCCATCCATGATGTCGGCTGCTGTGATCCTCTTCTCCCCGGGTTCTGCCACCGAAGCTGGGAAGTCGCCTTTGGATGCGATTTTCTTCCTCCGGAGTCCTGCCACTTGAGCCTGGAAGGTGTGTTCGGGTCGTCTCAGCTTGATCATCTCTGTGCAGTCGTGCTGAGCGGTCTGTGCCTCGGGTGCTGGGGAAGAGTGACCATAATATGGTGGAATTCTGCATTAGGATGGAGAATGAAACAGTTAATTCAGAGACCATGGTCCAGAACTTAAAGAAGGGTAACTTTGAAGGTATGAGGCATGAATTGGCTAAGATAGATTGGCTAATGATACTTAAGGGGTTGACTGTGGATAGGCAATGGCAGACATTTAGAGACCGCATGGATGAATTACAACAATTGTACATTCCTGTCTGGCGTAAAAATAAAAAAGGGAAGGTGGCTCAACCGTGGCTATCTAGGGAAATCAGGGATAGTATTAAAGCCAAGGAAATGGCATACAAATTGGCCAGAAATAGCAGCGAACCTGGGGGACTGGGAGAAATTTAGAACTCAGCAGAGGAGGACAAAGGGTTTGATTAGGGCAGGGAAAATGGAGTACGAGAAGAAGCTTGCAGGGAACATTAAGGCGGATTGCAAAGGTTTCTATAGGTATGTAAAGAGAAAAAGGTTAGTAAAGACAAACGTAGGTCCCCTGCAGTCAGAATCAGGGGAAGTCATAACGGGGAACAAAGAAATGGCAGACCAATTGAACAAGTACTTTGGTTCAGTATTCACTAAGGAGGACACAAACAACCTTCCGGATATAAAAGTGGTCAGAGGGTCTATTAAGGAGGAGGAACTGAGGGAAATCTTTATTAGTCGGGAAATTGTGTTGGGGAAATTGATGGGATTGAAGGCCGATAAATCCCCAGGGCCTGATGGACTGCATCCCAGAGTACTTAAGGAGGTGGCCTTGGAAATAGCGGATGCATTGACAGTCATTTTCCAACATTCCATTGACTCTGGATCAGTTCCTATCGAGTGGAGGGTAGCCAATGTAACCCCACTTTTTAAAAAAGGAGGGAGAGAGAAAGCAGGGAATTATAGACCGGTCAGCCTGACCTCAGTAGTGGGTAAAATGATGGAATCAATTATTAAGGATGTCATAGCAGCGCATTTGGAAAATGGTGACATGATAGGTCCAAGTCAGCATGGATTTGTGAAAGGGAGATCATGCTTGACAAATCTTCTGGAATTTTTTGAGGATGTTTCCAATAAAGTGGACAAAGGAGTACCAGTTGATGTGGTATATTTGGACTTTCAGAAGGCTTTCGACAAGGTCCCACACAGGAGATTAATGTGCAAAGTTAAAGCACATGGGATTGGGGGTAGTGTGCTGACGTGGATTGAGAACTGGTTGTCAGACAGGAAGCAAAGAGTAGGAGTAAATGGGTACTTTTCGGAATGGCAGGCAGTGACTAGTGGGGTACCGCAGGGTTCTGTGCTGGGGCCCCAGCTGTTTACATTGTACATTAATGATTTAGACGAGGGGATTAAATGTAGTATCTCCAAATTTGCGGATGACACTAAGTTGGGTGGCAGTGTGAGCTGCGAGGAGGATGCTATGAGGCTACAGAGTGACTTGGATAGGTTAGGTGAGTGGGCAAATGCGTGGAAGATGAAGTATAATGTGGATAAATGTGAGGTTATCCACTTTGGTGGTAAAAACAGAGAGACAGACTATTATCTGAATGGTGACAGATTAGGAAAAGGGAAGGTGCAACGAGACCTGGGTGTCATGGTACATCAGTCATTGAAGGTTGGCATGCAGGTACAGCAGGCGGTTAAGAAAGCAAATGGCATGTTGGCCTTCATAGCGAGGGGATTTGAGTACAGGGGCAGGGAGGTGTTGCTACAGTTGTACAGGGCCTTGGTGAGGCCACACCTGGAGTATTGTGTACAGTTTTGGTCTCCTAACTTGAGGAAGGACATACTTGCTATTGAGGGAGTGCAGCGAAGATTCACCAGACTGATTCCCGGGATGGTGGGACTGACCTATCAAGAAAGACTGGATCAACTGGGCTTGTATTCACTGGAGTTCAGAAGAGTGAGAGGGGACCTCATAGAAACGTTTAAAATTCTGACGGGTTTGGACAGGTTGGATGCAGGAAGAATGTTCCCAATGTTGGGGAAGTCCAGAACCAGGGGTCACAGTCTAAGGATAAGGGGTAAGCCATTTAGGACCGAGATAAGGAGAAACTTCTTCACCGAGAGAGTGGTGAACCTGTGGAATTCTCTACCACAGGAAGTAGTTGAGGCCAATTCACTAAATATATTCAAAAGGGAGTTAGATGTAGTCCTTACTACTCGGGGGATCAAGGGGTATGGCGTGAAAGCAGGAAGTGGGTACTGAAGTTTCATGTTCAGCCATGAACTCATTGAATGGCGGTGCAGGCTAGAAGGGCTGAATGGCCTGCTCCTGCACCTATTTTCTATGATTATTGCTCCTCTGAACTTATTTTCTTGTTGCGACTAAGCATATTCTTTTCCAGGGCCTCCAAGTTCAGTTTTTTAAATCATCCTGACATGCTCATAGCTCAGACCTGTTTCTTGGGAGGATCTTGTGCCTAGGGTTGGCAGCTCTGGTTGGAGGCATTCCTGTAGGTTTCATCATGTGACATTCTAACCACATGACATCTGACCATAAGATGCTCGATCACATGACATCTGATCATATGACTTCTACAAATGTTATTGCATTTACCTTTATAATGGTTGGGTCCCCTGTAATGGAGTATCTTTGCTCATGATTTAGCACTAGCAGCCGTTGTGCGACAAGTTCCAAGAACCAAGAGTGCACCCGCAAGCAGTCAAAGTTGGGAAACCGAGGGCAGGGAAGAAGGGAAATGGGGCGGGGAAGAGGGGAAGCTGAGAGCAGGTAAGGGGGAAAACCGGGGACAGGAAAGAGGGGAAACTGGGGGTGGGGAATCTGAAGATGTGGGAGTGATTCGCAGAGGGGAAACCAGAGATGGAAGGACCTTTTATTCCACCAGTAACAAATGATAATTCACTGAAATTGCACATAAGTAATAGTAAAATGGTAACACTCAGATTCACCTCATAATCAACAGTAATACAATAATTCACTGATATTGTATATGTAACAGATAGTAATAGGTGTAATGCCCTGATATCCTACCTGTAACTAGTTGTAATTCTATAACATAGAAACATAGAAACATAGAAAATAGGTGCAGGAGTAGGCCATTCGGCCCTTCTAGCCTGCACCGCCATTCAATGAGTTCATGGCTGAACATTCAACTTCAGTACCCCATTCCTGCTTTCTCGCCATACCCCTTGATCCCCCTAGTAGTAAGGACCTCATCTAACTCCTTTTTGAACCTGCTGATATTCACCCTGAAACCACAGCCAGAATTCCCCTGCACTGCACAAGATGTGGTCAGGCTCCCCAGTCGATGCCACTTTTAACAGACCTAATCTCTCCCCCTATCTCCTTGGACTCTGATTTGGACTGTGGTTCTGAGTGAAGGCGATAACTCTGGTTGGCATAGACCGACTTGAACCAAACTGAGACACCGCACAAAGGACAGCAGGCTCAGTGTTTGGGCAATTCCCACAGGGCACATCGTCCAAAAATCAGCTTAGCACCAACATTTCTAAACCACTGCCTGAGCTCGGACACACTAAAGGAAAGTTTCATAGAAATATAGAAATTATAGCACAGGAGCCGACCATTTGTTCCCTAGTACTTGCTCTCTCTCCTGTAACCCCATTCCACCCACAACGATCTTTTTATATTCCTCCTTTTCAAATATTTATCCCATTCCCTTTAACATGAAGTTTTGGTTGGTACCTCGATTGCCACATGTGAAGTATTCCATGATCTAAGAGCCCTCCTTTCAAGAACTTTCCTTCTCCCTTCCCCCTTGTTTCTTCCAGTGAGAAACTTTGCTTTCCTTTCCTTAATTCTCCATTCGCCCACCAGTGGAAATAATCTTTCACTGTTTACCCACAGTAAGGGCTCCGGGTTTTACTTACCCCTTTAACTGGCTGCTCCTTTCTCAGTGCCATTCCCACTCCTCACCTTGCTGCTGCTGCTCCCGGTTCTATGGCAAATGTTGGTCCCCACGCCCACATCAAACGCATTTCCTCGCACCCCACTTGCTTGAGCCCAATCTCCCAACCACTACTCTACCATGACCTCCCACCCCCTAATTCCCCATCTCTCCCCCAGAGCTCCCATTCCTCAGTCTCCATCTTTCCCCTGATCCCCAATCCCCAGTCTTTCCTTGATCCTTCTCTTCCTTCCCCACTCTAGAGCTTCCCAATTTCAGACCGCCCCCAGCCCCCCAATATCAAGCCACACACTTTTAATTCCCCCGATTTCGGAGCCCTCACAAATTCAGAGTCTCTCCAAATGGACACCCGTGATTTCCAAGCCTCCTGATTGCCGACTCTCCAGCCCTCTGCCAATTGCGCTCCGTGCAGTTGCAGCTATTTGCGGCAGTGGTTGGGTGACGTTACCGAGCCTGAGGCTTTGACAGCAGCTGGTGACATCACTGGGGGGATGGGAAGTGGCGGTGGGGGGCACACTGTGGTGGGAAATTTAAATAACTGATCTCTCGGGCTGCTGAAAGCACAGCTCAGGAGGTACTCCTGGTAATACCGGGAGGGTTAAGAACCCTACTTGTGCCTAGAAAAGGGTGGAAATGCAGCAACTGCTACAGGCCTGAGAGGCCAAAAGCAACAACCAGCATGTCTGAAGATCTTCCTCCAGGTTTCTCAGTAAAATAAAGGCTGGCGATGAGGAAAACTGGGTTTGGATAGACCCTTTTTAATTGAATATTATGGAGATTGACGGCCAATGTAAACCAAAATTGTGGGGACAGATTTAATTGTCTCGGAAGCAGCTGGTGCAGATGCAAATTCAAAGAAATGCAAAATGAATTGATGCCATCAGCCTTACAGGAAAGAGTTCAAATAATAGTTCTGATTACAATGAGAGTTTACTGTGTAAAATATTACTTTGCACTTTTGGAATATATTTGTTCTCTTTAGCTTTTTAAATATAGCTTTGAACTCACTTACATTGAAGTGCTTATGTACAGAATGGTTAACCTTTTGTAAGACTTTGTTATAGTTAGAGCTAGGTTTTATTTCTGAAAAATTTCTGTTTTTTGCTTGCCATTTTTTTGCTTTTAATCAAATTTTCTTAGATTACACTTTTTATAAATCGATACAAAACTTGCTTTTCTATTCTTTCTGTTCTCTCAGATCCAACCCCAACATTGTCATTAAACCTGCTGACAAGTGTGGCGCTGTTGTTGTTTGGCAAACTGAGCTCTACCTTTCGGAGGCTGTGTTGTGTCCTTAGATGCTCCGACAATGACTCCACGAGGCAGTGTGTTGTACTTGAACTGTAATGACTTTAGTCCTTTATTAGTTAACTCTAGAGTGAGGATCACACCTGGTAACCTGCCTTTAATACTAGGCCAGGCACACCTGTACAGGTAACCTACGAGTCTCCCACTGCTGTGCCCTCTGGTGGCACACCTTGAGATAGTACCAGCAGTAGCCATGTAGGATACAAGACATCACTCCCCCCTGAACCCTCAGTGCAAATCGTCTCTGCATTGACTGTGCTCTGGGTTTAGCTCGATGTGGGTTTTGTCTGGTTGACCTCTGGCGGGCCGGCTCAACCTTGGGTGCAGTAGCGTGCTGGTGGTTGCTGTTTGTGTGTGTGTGATCCTAACCACTCCATTCTCCCCCCTCCCACACTGATGTGGTGGGGGCTCCTGACATTCATGTACAGTCAAGTTCAGTTAAGTGGATTCTGCGGGTTTTTGTTGTGGTTCCGTGGTGCGACAAGTACGTTAGATGCCTTGTCGATGCGGTGACCGATGCGTGAGGACAAGCTAGGTCTGGAGCTGCTGGGTTGTGTCCCTGCAGCCTGGGGGGGCTCGGTGCCCGGTGCTAGCAGTGGGAACCCAGTTGGCTCGCGTAGCCTGCTCCCGGGGCTGTTGCCGTGGTCCCTAGCATCGGGCAGGTTCACAGATGTCTGTGACCTCCCTGTCCTTTCTTTATGGCCTGACTCACAACTGCTCCCTGAGGAGCTGTCGTCTAGCAGTGCACAAGGAACTGCTGACTCGCTGGCCTGAGCGTCGTTTGGTTTGGCTGGTGCTTGTTTCCTCTGGGAGAACAGTAGTGGGTGATCCTACACCGAGGGGTATGGCCTTGGTGCCGTCTTCACCTCCAGGCTCTTGGCAGTTGGTGCCATCAGTAACCTGAGAGATGGAGTCGACCCAGGGCATGGTATCAGTACCGTTGCCATTGCCCTACTGAGGTCGCTTGCTCCGCACCTCATGTATGTTGGCTGCTTGTGGCCACACTTCGTGGTGCAGCACTCTGGTCCCTGGGACGCAGACTACAGCATTGAGTAGCTCGCTGGACCTGTGTGCACCCAATGGGTGTCTGCCCGCTGCATTGGCTACGTGCAGTGGGAATCTTGCATTGCACAACTTTTACTTACTTATGATGGACACTCTAGGGGTCCGATCACGATCGCGCGACTTTTCCTCGCTGGTTGCATATGCATAATTCAGATCATCAATCACACATTGTACATAATCACGCGACTTTTCCTCGCTGATTGCATGTATAAAATTCCGATTATCAGTTACACATTTTACGTGATCAGTTACACACTTTGTATAATCCGTTGCACCTTTTGTCTCGAGCTTACAATTACTGTTACATTGCTTAAATGTCTGGCGAATGATACTTTAAGAGTTGATATCGGATAGGCAATGGCAAACATTTAAAGATCACATGGATGAACTTCAACAATTGTACATCCCTGTCTCGAGTAAAAATAAAACGGGGAAGGTGGCTCAACTGTGGCTAACAAGAGAAATTAAGGATAGTGTTAAATCCAAGGAAGAGGCATATAAATTGGCCAGAAAAACTCGCAAACCTGAGGACTGGGAGAAATTTAGAATTCAGTAGAGGAGGACAAAGGGTTTAATTAAGAGGGGGAAAATAGAGTATGAGAGGAAGCTTGCTGGGAACATAAAAACTGACTGCAAAAGCTTCTATAGGTATGTGAGGAGAAAAAGATTAGTGAAGTCAAACGTAGGTCCCTTGCAATCAGATTCAGGTGAATTTATAATGGGGAACAAAGAAATAGCAGACCAGTTGAACAAATACTTTGGTTCTGTCTTCAAGAAGGAAGACAGAAATAACCTTCTGGAAATACTAGGGGACCGAGGGTCTGGTGAGAAGGAGGAAATGAAGGAAGTCCTTATTAGGCATGAAACTATGTTGTCGAAAAATTGATGGGATTGAAGGCCGATAAATCCCAGGGCCTGATAGTCTGCATCCCAGAGTACTTAAGGAAATGGCCCTAGAAATAGTGGATGCATTGGTGATCATTTTCCAACAGTCTATCGACTCTGGATCAGTTCCTATGGACTGGAGGGTAGCTAATGTAACACCACTTTTTTAAAGAGGAGGGAGAGAGAAACAGATAAGTATAGACCAATTAGCCTGACAAGAGTAGTGGGAAAAATGTTGGAATCAATTATTAAAGATGAAATCGCAGTGCATTTGGAAAGCAGTGACAGGATCAGTCCAAGTCAGCATCGATTTATGAAAGGGAAATCATGCTTGACAAATCTTCTCGAATTTTTTGAGGATGTAACTAATAGAGTGGACAAGGGAGAACCAGTGAATGTGGTGTATTTGGACATTCAAAAGGCTTTTGACAAGGTCCCACACAAGAGATTGGTGTGCAAAATTAAAGAACATGGTATTGGGGGTAATGTACTGATGTGGATAGAGAACTGGTTGGCAGACAGGAAGCAGAGAGTCATGATAAACGGGTCCTTTTCAGAATGGCAGGCAGTGACTAGTGGGGTGCCGCAGGGCTCAGTGCTGGGACCCCAGCTATTTACAATATACATTAATGATTTAGATGATGGAATTGAGTGTAATGTCTCCAAATTTGCAGATGACGCTAAGCTGGGTGGTGGTGTGAGCTGTGAGGAGGACGCTAAAAGGGTGACTTGGACAGGTTAGGTAAGTGGGCAAATGCATGGCAGATGCAGTATAATGTGGATAAATGTGAGGTTATCCACTTTGGTGGCAAAAACACGAAGGCAGAATATTATCTGAATGGCGGCAAATTAGGAAAAGGGGAGGTGCAACGAGACCTGGGTGTCATGGTACATCAGTCATTGAAAGTTGGCATGCAAGTACAGCAGTCGGTGAAGAAGGCAAATGGTATTTTGGCCTTCATAGCTAGGGGATTTGAGTATAGTTGCAGGGAGGTCTTACTGCAGTAGTACAGGGCCTTGGTGAGGCCTCACCTGGAATATTGTGTTCAGTTTTGGACTGCTAATCTGAGGAAGGACGTTTTTGCTATTGAGGGAGTGCAGCGAAGGTTCACCAGACTGATTCCCGGAATGGCAGGACTGACATATGAGGAGAGACTGGATCGACTGGGCCTATATTCGCTGGAGTTTAGAAACATAGAAACATAGAAAATAGTTGCAGGAGTAGACCATTCGGCCCTTCGAGCCTGCACCACCATTCAATAAGATCATGGCTGATCATTCACCTTAGTACCCCTTTCCTGTTTTCTCGCCATACCCCTTGATCCCTTTAGCTGTAAGGGCCATATCTAACTCCCTCTTGAATATATCCACTGAACTGGCATCAACAAATCTCTGCGGTAGAGAATTCCACAGGTTAACAACTGTCTGAGTGAAGAAATTTCTCCTCATCTCAGTCCTAAATGGCTTACCCCTTATCCTTAGACTATGTCCCCTGGTCCTGGACTTCCCCAACATCGGGAACATTCTTCCTGTATCTAACCTGTCCAGTCCCGTCAGAATTTTATATGTTTCTATGAGATCCCCTCTCATCCTTCTAAACTCCAGTGAATACAGGCCCAGTCAATCCAGTCTCTCCTCATATGTCAGTCCTGCCATCCCAGGAATCAGTCTGGTGAACCTTCGCTGCACTCCCTCAATAGCAAGAACGTCCTTCC
Organism: Pristiophorus japonicus; assembly: GCF_044704955.1. NCBI lineage: Eukaryota > Metazoa > Chordata > Chondrichthyes > Pristiophoridae > Pristiophorus > Pristiophorus japonicus. The sequence goes on along the minus strand of NC_091994.1, from coordinate 30,932,761 downwards.
TCAGATTAGGAGACCAAAACTGAACACAATATTCAAGGTGAGGCCCTGTACTACTGAAGTAAGACCTCCCTGCTCCTATATTCAAATCCCCTAACTATGAAGGCCAACATACCATTTGCCTTCTTCACCGCCTGCTGTACCTGCATGCCAACTTTCAATGACTGATGTACCATGACACCCAGGTCTCGTTGCACCTCCCCTTTTCCTAATCTGCCGCCATTCAGATAATATTCTTCCTTTGTGTTTTTGCCACTATAGTGGATAACCGGATAACCTCACATTTATCCACATTATACTGCATCTGCCCGCATTTGCCCACTCACCTAACCTGTCCAAGTCACCCTGCAGCCTTTTAACGTCCTCCTCACAGTTCACACTGCCACCCAGTTTAGTGTCATCTGCAAACTTGAAGATATTACACTCAATTCCCTCTTCCAAGTCATTAATGTATATTGTAAATAGTTGGGTTACCAGCACTGAGCCCTGCAGCACCCCACTAGTCACTGCCTTCCATTCTGAAAAGGACCTGTTTATCCCGACTCTCTGCTTCCTGTCAGCCAACCAGTTCTCGATCCACGTCAGTGCATTATCCCCAATACCATGTGCTTTAATTTTGCGCACCAATCTCTAGAAGGATGAGAGGGGATCTCATAGAAACATATAAAATTCTGACGGGACTGGCGAGGTTAAATGCAGGAAGAATGTTTCTGATGTTGAGGAAGTCCAGAACCAGGGGACATAGTCTAAGGATAAGGGGTAAGCCATTTAGGACTGAGATGAGGAGAAACTTCTTTACTCAGAGAGTTGTTAACCTGTGGAATTCCCTGCCGCAGAGAGTTGTTGATGCCAGTTCATTGGATATATTCAAGAGGGAGTTAGATATGGCCCTTATGGCTAAAGGGATCAAGGGGTATGGAGAGAAAGCAGGAAAGGGGTACTGAGGGAATGATCAGCCATGATCTTATTGAATGGTGGTGCAGGCTCGAAGGGCCGAATGGCCTACTCCTGCACCTATTTTTTCTATGTTTCTATGTTTCTATTCCAGTCGCCTATCCGTTTAATTCTTTGCTTCACTTTCATTCTGACCTCTCTGTCCTCAGTCTCTTACACTGCTCCAACGAACTCAACATAAGCTTGAGGAACAGCACCTCATCTTTCGATTAGGTACTTTACAGCCTTCTGGACTCAACATCGAGTTCAACAATTTCAGACCATAATCTCGGACCCTTATTTTTTCACATGGCAACTGTTGATGTTTCTGCAATTCCCATTTACACCCCTTCTTGACCCATCTTTTCTCTTTACTTGTCCCATTACCATCTCCTTTTGCTTTGTAGAATCATAGCTTTTGTCATTGAATCACTCCTGCCTTCCACCCAATCACAGACCTTCCCTTTTTTCTTTCCTCTCCTTTCCCTGGCTCTGCACTTGCTTAAAATTTGTTACGTCTCTAAAGTTTTCCAGATCTGATGAAACATTAACTTTGTTTCTCTCTCCACAGATGCTGCCTAACCTGCTAAGTATTTCCAGCATTTTCTGTTTTTATTCCTGCTTTTCTATTTATGAATTGAAGCGTTTCTTCCAGTAAAAACCTATGTTTTCACTTCAGCCGACTGCATGTGCTATGTTTTTCCCCATTTAGCCAATTGTTTGTGCAGTTGGAATTTTCAGGCAGCTAATTGCATGCAAAGGAAAGTGAGTTACAACAATGTTTTCATTGAATTACATAGAAATAGTAGCACAGAAACAGATTATTCGGCCCAACTGGTCTATGCTCCACATGAGCCTCCTTCCACCCTACTTCGTCTCACCATTTTAGCATATCCTTCTATTCTTTTCTCTTTCATGTATGTATCTAGTTTCCCCTTAAATGCATCAATGTTATTTGACTCAACTATTCCATGTACCACATTTTAACCAATCTCTGGGTAAAGAAGTTTCTCCTGAATGCCTTCTTGGATTTATTGGTGACTATCTTATATTTATGACCCTAAGTTTTGAAATCTCCAGAAGTGGAACCAACTTCTCTACGTCTACCCTATCAAATCCTTTCATCATTTTAAAGACAACTATTTGGTCACCCACTCACCCATCTCTTTTCTAGAGAAAAGAGCCCCAACCAGTACTGTCTTTCCTGATAGTTATAACCTCTCAGTTCTGGTATTATCTACGTAAATCTTTTTGTACCTTCTCCAGTGCCTCTATATCCTTTTTGTAATATGGAAGCCCGATCTGTGCACAGTACTCCAAATGTGGTCTAACCAGGGTTCTATAACTTCTCTGCTTTTCAATTCTACTCCTCTAAAAATGAACCCCAGTGCTTTGTTTGCATTTGAATTTGAATTTCATAAAGACATTTGGACATATCACCTAAGGCAGTGGTTCTGCTGGATGGCACTCACTTAGGTTCTTTGCCCCATCTTAGCAGCTAGAGACTAGCTGTCAGAGCCCACTAAGTAACTGCTGCCCACCTGAGATTGATACAAGGCTCCTGGACTGTTCACAAAGGAGAACCTGGACTGCGTGAGCAGCTCTTGAAGGAGGTTGGTTGTGTTAGTTATCACTTACACTACAGTTCTCTTTGAAACAATCAAATATGCCAAAGGGCTGCGTTAAATAGAAGTTTTCCAATTTTTATCTGTTTTCTTTGCAATGAATTTTAGTTGTTTTTGAAAAATCAGAACTAATTACTCATTGAGAAATAAAAACTGAAAACATGGAACTCAAATTGTAACATGGTGCCCTCACGCTAAACCAATTGGTTAATTGAATCATTCTGATTTACATGTACACATACCTTGGAATTTTATTCAAGTCCTTAATTATCCTTGCAAAATATAACTTAAAATAGATTCAATTAAATTTTAAAATGTTGTTTCTGCTATAAACAAACGTTTTTTTTAGAATTATCTTAAGTATTGTCAAGAAAATGTTTGCAGTCGGTAATTCATTTGTTGATTGCTCTATGGTGCAAGTTTGCCCTCTACTGTTTTAAATTAGAATATGTTTTGTCAGAGTTTTTCCTCATTCATAATTTTTGATGATTTTTTCTTGCATACTAGGAATGGACCACTTTTCCATTTTCAGCACCAAGTGTCAACATCAAGCACTCTCAAGTTAGGTATAGCATGGGTCAGATGCAGGGTGATGCTTTCGCTGCTTTTGTCAACAAACATCAGTTCCTCAATTTCAGAGCACCCTCTATTGGTGTAGTAGTTGTTTGCATTTCCCACCCCAGCTATCCCCATGGCCTCTCCGAGTAAATGTGATAATGTAATGCCAATTTAACACCAACTTTTGCAACCCTTTGGCCAGAATTTTCCCACTGTAGAACGTGTGGGTTTGGGGGCGGGGCGACGGATAAAAGCGCGGAAATTGATCTTGTGTCGGGAACCCGCCGTCATTCCGCCGACTTCCGCATTTAACTCGAGAGCGTTTCGAGGCGTGCCACGGACCTGCTCAGGAGAGGCGGACGATCTCAGTGAGGTACTTAACTGTTTGTTTACAGACCATTAGCTGCCTTTTTAACCTCAGGTTTGGATTTTAACTTACTGCACATGGGATTCACACAGCTTGGGAACCTTGCCTGTGAAGGGGAGGCAGAAGCTCAGTGGCCATTGGACGAGTTGATTAAGTGACAGCTGGAAAAAGCACAAATACTCACACCTTACACATGCTTTCTTGCCTAAGGAAGAGATTTTGTGCAGAGATTTAGTTTTCAGGAGTTTGCAGATCATTTGTAAAACCTCGGAAGCCACTTTCACCACATTTCTGGTCACTCACACTACATTGGAGGATTATGCCTCTGATCTACACTTTACCTGGCCTCTATTAGATCAGCATGGGTGCTGCTTGTGCTGTCTCACTTTGGATCGCAGCATCAGACCAAGATGAGCCCCTGCACCAACAACACCAGCAGAAGCAGCAGCAGCAGCAACCACAACAGCAGCCTTCTCCTCAACGAACTGATGCTCCACAGGAGCGAGGGGGTCAATACAGGGGTGCACCGCACCAGAGGCAATATTCCAAACACAGAGTACACAGGCAGAGGATGAGCTGCCTGGACATGACTGGAGAGGATTGCTTCAGGAGGATCAGGCTAACGCGGTAATTCATCGCAGACATTTATAGCTTGCTGGAACAAGACCAGCTGCCAGAGGACTTAGTAGACTCGCCTTACCAGTGGTTGTCAAAGTCACCATCACTCTCAACTTCTCCGCCTCAGGCTCCTTCCAAGGGTCTGCAGCAGACATATGCAGCATCTCACAGTCGGCCACCCACAGATGCATCACACAGGTGACCAATGACATGTTTTACAAGTCAGCCAATCATGTAAGCTTTGCCACTGAAGAAGCCAGTGTTAGTGAGTGGGCGCTCGGCTTTGTGGCTCTGGCTGGTTTCCCACAGGTGCAGGGCGTCATCGACTGTGGCCATCAAGGCGCCCCCACATCACCCAGGACTGTTTGTGAACTACAAGGGCTTCCACTCCCTCAATGTGCAGCTTGTCTGCAACCATCATGCATGTATGTGCCAGATTCCCTGGCAGCTGCGCTCGTCCACCCTCCCTCAGCTCTTCGCACCTCCAAACAGACTTTCCGATTGGCTGTGTGGAGACAAGGGCTGTCCACTGAAGACGTGGCTGATGGCACTGTTGAGAAGGCCAAGCAATGAGGCCGAGGATTGCTATAATCACAGCCACATGTCCACCAGGTGTGTCATAGAGCAAGCAATCGGCATGATGAAGATGCGCTTCAGATGCCTTGACAGATCTGAAGGAGCCCATCAGTACGCACCAGCCAGGGTCTCCAGAATCAATGTCATATGCTGCACACTGCACAACATAGTGCAGCAGTGAGGATTGGAGCTGCAGGTGTAGGAAGGCTTAGAGCCCACTGTCATGTATGTACGTTCTGTTTGTAGCCACCAGATGGCGTCATTGTTGGAGGCCACTGAGCAGCACGCACATGGTCCTGCTGAGATATAAAAGGCCAGCCATTTTGAGAGTCAGACAGTTTGGGCCATAATAAAGCAGATGCAAGGTTGTACCTTGCTTAGTTAAACAGTACTGAGTTTGTACCTTTATTGCATACATAACATTTGCGACAAGAATACAAGAACCTTTGCAAAATGAGCACGATTAGATTTTTAGAGCGATTTGTAGAGGGAGAAGATTGGGCAGACTTTGTGAGCCATTTGAACCGGTACTACATGGCCAACAAATTGAAGGGGGTCGATGATGCAGATCGGCGCCGGGCTGTGTTCCTCGCTGTGTGCAGTTCAAAGATCTACGGTCTGATAAAGAATCTACTCATGACGAGTGATCCAACAGAGAAAACATACGAGGAGTTGTGTACATTGGTACGGGAGCACCTCAAGCCAGACAACGGCATCATCATATCGTGATACAGGTTTTATACACACGTTCGATCGGAGGGCCAGAGTGTCGCGGAATTCGTTGTAGACCTGAGACATCTAGCGCGACCATGCAAATTCGGGATGGTGTTGGCAGACATGCTGCGGGACTTCTTTGTTATCAGTATCAACCACGAGGTGATCCTGTGCAAACTTCTGGTGGTGGAGGAGTTGGATTTAAAAAGGGCCATCCAGATCGCTCAATCATGCATGACGACGGACAGGCGTCTAAAGCAAATATCGGTGAAGAACCGAACCTCGACAAGTACTGTAAATGCAATTGATTCTGCGTTCGGCAGAGCGGCACATGGCAGGGCCTATCCGGCTGCATTCACGAAACCTGTGGCTGCCCAAAGTCCGCCAGCGGGAATGTACCTGACTTCTCTGTGTTGGCATTGTGGGGGAAATCACCGGCAGCAGCAGTGCCGATTTAAGCAATATAGTTGCACAGGCTGTCTGAGAGTGGGGCTACTCCAGTACAAATGTCCGCAGAAGAGCAAGCGAGCTGCGGCTCACCACGTGGAGGATGAGAGTCAGACTAGCGTGGATCTGGATACGCAATCCAAGATGCCAGAAGAGGAAGTGTATGGACTGTACCCTTTCATAACCAAGAGAAAACCAATTTTGATTAATGGGAAGTTTAACGGGATACCAGTATCGATGGAACTGGACAAGGGTGAGTCAATCGATCATTTAATAAGCTGTGGGATACCAAGACTGTGAGGCCCAGGCTGAGCCCTGTTAACGCCAAGCTGCGCACGTACACTAAAGAACTGATAAAGGTGATTGGCAGTGCACAAATTAATGTGTCATGTAACGGTGCTGTTCACGAGTCACCTGCTGTGGATTGTTCCAGGCAATGGCCCAACGCTGCTTGGCAGGAGCTGGTTGGAGAAAATCAGATGTGACTGTTCGAACCGGGTATCGGCAACTTCACGGGAGTCAAGGTGCAGATCCACGTGGACTCAGATGCAAGACCCGTCCATCATAAAGCTCGGGCAGTGCTGTATATGATTCCAGCATGAAGGGATCATATCACCGGTCGAATTTAATGAATGAGCCAGCCCCATTGTTCCTGTGATGAAAAGTGATGGCACAGTCAGAATTTGTGGAGACTACAAGGCTACGATCAAAAGGGTTTTGAAACAAGATCAGTACCCGTTACCAAAGGCTGATGACTTGTTTGCGACACTAGCCGGAGGGAAGTCGTTCACAAAACTGGACTTGACATCGGCCTACATGACGCAGGAGTTGGTCGCGATGTCAATGAGACTTACGTGCATTAACACGCACAAAGGACTGTTTGTTTACCACAGGTGTCCGTTTGGAATTCACTCGGCTGCAGCAATATTCCAGAAGAATATGAAAAGTCTACTGAAGTCCGTTCCCAGAACCGTCGTGTTCCAAGATGACATCCAGATCACTGGTCGTGACTCCAAGGAACATCTGAACAACTTGGAAGAGGTTCTACTGCATTTGGACAGAGTAGGACTCAGATTTAAATGCCCGAAGTGCGTCTTCATGGCACCGGAGGTGGAATTCCTCAGGATGAAAATCGCCACTGATGGCATCAGACCTACTGACGTGAAAACCAAAGCAATCAAGAATGCACCAAGCCGCAGAACGTGACGGAGCTGCGTTCGTTCCTGGGTCTACTCAACTACTTTGGTAATTTCCTACCTAAATTGAGCACCTTACTTGAACCACTGCACATGCTATTGAGAAAAGGCAATTACTGGGTGTGGGGCGCATTGCAAGACAGAGCTTTTGAGAAAGCCACCAATCTGCTTTGCTCAAACAAGCTGCTGGTACATTATGACCCATGTAAACGTTTAGTTTTGGCCTGTGACGCATCATCATATGGAATTGGTTGCGTGTTACAACAAGCCAATGAGTTGGGGAAACTTCAACCTGTCGCGTATGCATCCAAAAGTTTGTCTAAAGCAGAAAGAGCCGACAATATGGTAGAAAAAAAAGTTTTAGCGCGTGTATACGGTGTTAAAAAGATGCATCAAAACCTATTCGGTCTGAGGTTCGTGTTATGTATTTGTAACCTGCATCACAACTGACTATCAGAGGGCCCACCTGTTGGAATCCCTTGGGAGCACAGTATATAAGCAGGCCACCCACGGTACCTGCACTCTGGAATCTCAATAAAGGAGCTCAGGTCACACTTGCTCATTACACACAGTACTCAGTCTCACCATTTATTATGAGCGTAACAATTGGCGACGAGATAACGAACAACCGTGCGAAAATGCAAAGAACAGTCGGCCTCCTGGAGAAGTTCTCAGAGGGGGACAATTGGGAGGCCTTCATGGAGAGACTCGACCAATACTTTGTGGCCAATGAGCTAGAAGGGGACGAGAACGCCACCAAACGAAGGGCGATCCTCCTAGCTGTGGGCCAACAAACTATGACCTCATGAAGAATCTCCTGGCCCCAGCAAAACCAACAAATCCTACAAAGAATTGTGTACGCTGGTCTGGGAGCACCTAAATCCTAAGGAATGTGTTTTGATGGCGAGATATTGGTTCTACACGTGTCAACGATCGGAGGGCCAGGAAGTGGTAAACTATGTCGCCGAACTAAGGCGCCTCGCAGGACATTGTGAGTTTGAGAGATTCCTAGAACACATGCTCAGAGACTTTTTTGTACTGGGCATCGGACATGAGACAATCCTTTGCAAACTGTTGACTGTAGAAACTCCGAATCTGAGTAAAGCCCATAATGATAGCCCAGGCATTTATGTCCACCAGCGACAACACCAAGCAGATTTCGCAGAACAAAGAAGTTTTGGCCAGTACTGTGCATAAAGAAACGTTGGTTTTGAGCAGAAATATACATGGCACCTGACCTCAATTGAAACAAGAGTCTGCCATCATCTGTTAATGCAAGGCACTGTTGGTGCTGCAGAGGTGATCATCAGCCCCATCAATGCCGCTTTAAGCACAATGCATGCAATGGTTGCAGAAAAATGGGACACCTCCAAAGAATGTGCAGACGAGCTGCAAACCCTGCAAACCACCATGTTGCAGAGGAAGATCAATCACAGTGGATCAGACTGAATTGGAAACTCGTACTGAGGAGGCAGAAGTGTACGGGTTACACACGTTCACGACGAAATGCCCACCAATAATATTGAAAGTTGAACTGAATGGCATTTGTAAGGTTCGAAAATCCACAGCCGCATTTTTATTGGAACACCCTAAGGACAAGAAAACTAAGATGGGATCATTCTATATATTTTAAATGAACATTTTTGGCCAAGTAAAATCCTCAGACCAGGCAGGCTGGGAAACGTGTGGGCAGATACAGACATTGTGGAGTCTGGCTCACAAGCGAGACAGAGGCACTGGCCAATGGGGGAAACGTACATTCTGGCAGGCCAATCAGGGGTCGAGTCGGGCCTGAAGCGGGGAGATCCTCAACCAATGAGGACTACCTGGCCCAGTTTGAAAATATGACTCACCCCTAATGAATGTGGACCATCATCTACCTAATGGCCCATCACAGGGGAGGCCCAAACCGATTGACTTCCAGGACTGTTACAATGGACCAGCTGACATTGAGGCACCAATGCGCACTGAAACAATACCCCTGTCCTCACACCTACCTGTACCTGTGACATCTTCTGATTGAGTATTCAAAGCTATCTCCCCACCCAAACTTACACAATGGACCACCAACTGAGTTTGAGCGTGAAAAGGCCAGAACTAAATTGGATACAAAGATAGGAGCTACAGAACCAGCAGTGGGAGTCAGCTTTTGGAGCAGTGGGAGTCAGCTTTTGGAGCAGTGGGAGTCAGATTTTGGAGCAGTGAGAGTCAGTTTTTGGAGGTTGGCGTCAGCTTTTGGGAGTTGAGTCAGCTTTTCACAGGGCCCTCGCTCTGCGGAAGGTGTGCCTAACTTCAGCAGCTTTTTGCTTAGGAGCCAACCGAAAGGCAAAGAGAAGAAACCGACTCAACATCGAGGAGGAAAACCGAATCGACCAACAACGTAAAACCCACCCCAGAGGGACGCCGAGCTGAAATAAGTGCCCCCAGAATCCCGGCGTTGATAGGATTGTGAGTATAGCACAAACCCCATCACAGACTCAATTTAGGATAGGAATTGGTAAGAAGGGTGGAAGTGGGAGGTGTGGTTGTGTGTGAGTGGAATGTTTTAACCTCTTATTTTCCCCTTCCCTGTTGCGAGATTTTTCGTGTTGTTGAGTGAGATTGTGCCATTATTGCTATTTATGACCTCTTCCTATGCCCTCTACCTTGGTGTTTACTATTCTAAATAAACAACATTAGCCATTTTGTACTCTTACCCACTGTGTCTGGTTACTCACCCATCCTCATAAATCGCACGTACAGAACCCCAGGGGAGTGTGGATTCGAACCCACACCCAAGCTCCCCTTACAATGGCGACCACAAAGGGACGTGCGTTGAGTGAGGGTGAAGAGACAGTCAGTCTTGGTGGAGAGGAGTATAAAATGGAGGGTAGGATTGCTAGGTATGTAACAGCAAGGATAAACTGCTCAAGGAAGTGGGTGCAGGCGTTGCTGAGGGTTGAACGGCCTGAGGACGCAGCAGCCAGGTGGACCCAGTGTAAAGATCATAAAAGATCAGTGGAAAAGGCAGTGTGGCTGATTTGCTTTCAGAAGCAAATACAGGTCTTGGACAGGCAGGTAGACGTCCTGCAGACAGAATTAGCTGAGCAGAGAGAGGAGCTAGTAAAGACCAGCAAAGAAAGGGAAAAGCTGGATCAGAATCTAAAGTGAGAGAGGCAGGAACGAGAGAGAGAGATGGAGAAAGCTATCGCAACCACAGGGAGTACCTTCAGTCCCAGGTAACTGAGGGAAAAGGTTACGTCAGAGGACTGTAGGAGGAACTTGCTCAGGCTCAGAACCAGGGAAGGTTGGGAGAGGGTAAGAGTCTCCAGCTACAAGCTGCGCTTCAGGTGTGCCACAGCAGGGCAGAGGCGGATCATCGTTCCTTTCAGGAACAAATTGATCGGCTCACCCTGACTCTGGCTGAAGCCAAAGCAGCCCTTGTTCTAGCCGGAGCAAAAGCTCTGGAAGTGCCCGAGACTCGAATCCCCACCCGGCCCGACACCAAAACTCTGGCCCTAGCTGAGGCAAACGTCCTTGGCTGGGCTGAAAGCAAGGCACCCAGTAAAGGAGTGGTGTGCCTTATCAGCCCAGCCGAGGTGCGGAAGGAGGAGCATAGTGAAACAGTCTGTGGGGAGGAGGATAGGGAGGAAGAATCCTACAGGCCAACTCCCACAGCCCCATTGGGGATCCCGGAGAGGAGGCAGAGTGAAATGCTGAATCTAAACCTCCGGGACCAGCCCCAATGTGCCCCATCAGGCAGAGTAGATTCGGACCACCCACAGTGGGTCAGGCTGAGGGTCCCCTACAGAACCAATACGTGCTTCCCCACAGTGCGACCCAGCTGCGGCAGATGGTGGCCCATGTGAATAAACTTACCCGAAAAGGAGACCCCTCTGTCCACTTTATGGAAGTAGAGCAGGTAGGAGACATAAATGACTGCGATGAGGCCGAACGGAGCAAACTGCTCCTGTTCTCACTGGACCCAGCCCTGTGTCAGGCTCTCTCTGCTGAGAGCAAGAGAGGTCAGCGAACAGTGGCCGCTCTCCAGGAGGATATCCTGGAGGCCATGAGGTTGAACGATGGCTGTCCGTTTGACCGGGTACAGGCCATTGTCCAGAGACCCAGGGAGACCCCCCCAGGCGTTCACTGATCGGACTGTGGCCAGTGTATGAGGAAGCCAGTGGGGGGAATTTGGACTGAACCCAGCTGGATGCACACCGACGTGGTCGCTGGCTGCTTGCACTGGTGGCAAACAGCCTACCGGAGTTGCGCGCCTAGGCCAACCTGTGGTTCGATTTCAGAGATCCCCAAGCCACAGAGGAGACGGTTCTGAGGCAGCTGACCCTCTCTTTTCGAATGGCAGAATCGGGGGGGCGGGGGGGAGGGGGAAACCCACCAAGGGGAAGGTGTGTGAGATCCGCCCCTGCTCTGATAAGAGAGAGTGGAGGCAAGAAGGGAATTGGCAGGCAGGCAGAGAGGTGGTTTGCTACGGATGCGGGAAGACAGGGCACATGAGGAGGGAATGCCGGGCTCCAAGGCAGGAAAAGAGAGGTCCACAGGCCCCAACCTCAGCCCCAGTCCCCACGGCCACAAGCCCTCCCAAGCCAGCTGTGCCCAGCCCTGCCGCCCCACTCGAGGGTCTCCTCGCGGCTTTGCAGGCATTCCTTACCCAGACTGGGAAGGTCGCAGCCGTGACCGGGGGAGAAGTCCCTCAGGCCCAGACCAACACCCCCCAATGACTAGACCCCAAGGAACCCGTGTACCTCTGCCCGGTCACCTATGATGCGTGGAACAGACCACGTGTCATGATGGGGGTTGAGGGGGTCCGGGGGGAGTATCTGCTGGACACAGGGGCCTCATGCACCCTGCTTCATGTAGACGACCTGACCACCTCACCCCTATCCAGTGGGATCCCCTACTGCCTAACCAGCTTCACTGGAGAAGAACGCGAGGGCTTCTTCTCCAAACCACTGCAGATACACATAGGCACCCTCCACGCCATGTGGAAGTGTATCCTTCTGCCGTGGGAGGGAGTGGGTAAAGGCATCCTAGGGGCAGATTTCCTCAGCGGCCAGAAAATTCTGGTCGACCTGAGGAACCACTGTCTGTGGGGCACAGCTGACACCGGGGAGGGGGAAGGTACAGCAGTCATCCAGGGGAAGCAGGGGAAGGGTTCCCCATGCACTGTAAAGCCGAAGGAGGGATATGACCTCGGCACTCTGGTAGACTGCACCCCGATGATCTATCGGGCTTTTGTGCGAGCCAACCTGGCGGCATTTGCCGGGCATAAGCACGACTGTGGACGGGTAAATGGGGTCGAGGTCAGAGTAGATGGGGACCCCATGTCTAAGCCCCAGAAGCAGTATAATTTTCCCAAGGAGGCTGAGACAGACCTAGAGGTTGCATTGGGATCTCTAGTGAGACAGGGAGTGTTGAGACCAATAGCCACACATGTGAACTCTCCACTTTGGCCGGTTAGGAAAACGAACAATTCTTGGAGGGCTACGATGCACTACCGAGTCCTCAATAAAAATATCCCTGCCTGTGCGCCCACAGTGGCAGCCGTAGCCAACCTAGTCGCAGCCATCCCCGCGTCCACAGCCGTCTTTCCGGTGCTGGACATCTGGAATGGGTTCTGGATGCTGCAACGGGAAGACCAGTACAAATTGGCCTTTACATTCAAAGGACAGCAGTATACCTGGAACTGTCTTCCCCAGGGCTTCCACAATAGTCCGAGCATTTTTCATCAGTGTATGGCCAACTGCCTAAAAGTGTTCAGCAGACCCAGACAGCTAGTCCAGTATGTGGACGACCTGCTGCTATTCTCCAATTCGGAGGAAGAGCACGGTCCCCTGCTGGCAGAGCTGTTGGGACTGCTGCACGAGGAGGGTTTTAAAGTAAACCCTAAGAAAGCACAGATCGGCCAGACAGAGGTAAAATTCCTGGGGCTGACTGTGCGGGCAGGGTAGAGAGCCATAGATGAGGCTAAGAGGAGGGCAGTTCAGGAGTTACTGGCTCCGACTACAGTTACAGGGGTGAAGTCGTTCCTGGGTCTAACCGGTTACTGCAGGGACTTCATTGAGGATTATGCAGCCATTGCAGTCCCCCTACTCCGGCTCCTGCGCAAAGGCGTGGAGTGGGAATGGGATGAGGACTGTGATGCATCGTTTACCCGCCTCAAGGGAGACCTGCAGAAAGCTCCGGCCCTGGGAGCGGTAGATGAGGGCGAGGAATTTTCCCTGGAGGTAGCAGCCAGCGGGGATAGCTTAAGTGCTGTGCTGATGCAACAGCGGCACGGCCAGCTGAGGCCGGTGGTCTACTCCTCCAGGGTCCTCACTGAGGGTGAGAGGGGTTACTCAAACTGTCAAAGGCATCTGCTGGCCACCCACTGGGCTGTGAAGCAGTGGCAGGTGTTTACAGGAGTGTCCCCAATCACCCTCCTCACTCATCACACCCCCACTCAGATGCTGCTGGATGGGAGAATTAAGGATGGGACAGTGAGCAGCGCACGCATTGCTCGCTGGGCCCTCCTGCTCTCATAGTAAAAGGGATGTGTGAGCCCCGACTGGCAGCCAACATGCTGTACCCCGGGAAAGCCCACCGTTGCTCCGTTGAGGGGATCTGGGACATGGACATAGGGCTCCGGGCGGGGATCCATCCCCACGGCCGGGAGAGCTATGTTGACGGGTCCAGCACGGTGGTGGCGGGGGAAAGGCTCACAGGGTGCGGGATTTATGATCCCCAGGCAAGCATTGCCAGGGCCATAAAGTTCCCAACTTCCATGAGCGCCCAGCATGCTGAACTGTCAGCAGTCATGTATGTAGTCACCCACCCCGACAAATTCCCACGGCCCTATACCGTCTGTTCAGATAGTATGTTCACCTGCAATGCCTGCACGGAGTACCTAGCCATCTGGTCCCGTCGCAGGTATACATCTGCAGACGGTAAGCCCCTGGCCATAAAACCCCTACTGCAGCACATCATGCAGGCAGTAGGGACCGGGGCAGACATTTGCATTCACAAAGTAAAGGCCCATTACAAACATGGGCCCAGGGCTGCAGGGAACCAAAAGGCAGATCAACTGGCCAAAGAGAGAGCCCGAACAGGAACCAAGTGGAACCCGCTTGAGGCAGGCCCCATAGCAGCTATCCAGGGTGGACAGGAGACACAAGGGAGCGCAGGGTGGCTTTAGCCCCGGACCTCCAGCAGGTACAGGCGTGAGATCCCGTCCTCAAGTCCGTCATGGATAAGCTGACTGCGGGAGAAAAGGTCGAAGGACTGTACAGAGGCACAGGCATCCATGTTATGGAGAAGATGTTGTTTAAAGGAGAGCAGTGGATAGTGCCCCAGCAGCACCAGAGCGAGTTCCTTCAGCTGGCCCACGCAGGCCCTGGAGCTGGACATCCCGGACCGGAGGTCACCTGGCAATAGGTGGAACAGATCGGGTGGTGGCCCCAGCTCCGGGAAGACACTTGTGAATTTTGCGCGAACTGTCTTGTCTGTGCAACCAATAATCCAGATCCCCAGAAAAGAAAGGTGTCTTTAGGACATGCAAGGAGGGTAGAGGGACCATGGCAATCGATACAAATTGATTACATAGGGCCCCTACCTGTGGCTAACGGAGGGTACCGGTACTGCCTGGTTTTGGTGGACACTTTCACAAAGTGGGTTGAAGCCTTCCCTTGCCGAACAGCCACAGCAGCGGGGACCGCCAGGATATTGGTTAGGGAGGTGTTCTCCAGGTGGGGACTTCCACAGTACGTGGAGTCCGACCGGGGCAGCCACTTCACAAGATAGGTCATGCAGGCAACCCTTAAGGTGCTGGGGATTGAGGGGAAGTGGCACGTCGCCTACAACCCCCAGTCCTCGGGGCTAGTGGAGCGTATGAATAGGACCTTGAAAGAAAAACTCAGGAAGGAGACTGGGGATTCCCCGCAGAGGTGGGTGGAGAGATTGCCCCTGGTTTTGATGGGGATCCGGGCCAGCCAGTCGAAAAGCACGGGGTATTCCCCGTACGAGCTCATGACTGGAAGAGCCATGCGAACCCCCGCCATGTATTTGCCCCGGTCCTGACGGAAGCTCAGGTAATCGAGGTGAATAGGGACCGCTTTACCAAGAGTCTGTGGGACCACCTCAAGCAGATTCACTGGAGGCGGCCACTAACATGGGGAAGCAGCATCAGACCAACCGATTGCTGCTGGAACCGAGCAAACACCACGAGTGGCAGGTGGGGAACCAGGTTATGGTCCGCAACTTTGCCAGGTTGGGAGTCTTTGAGCCACTATACATGGGGCCTTACAGCATGTCGACAAGGCAAGCCCCATGGTATACGCGGTCAAGATGCCCCGCCAGGTTAAATGGTTTCACATTAACCAATGTAAACTGTTTAACCCCAACAAGGCAAAACTTCGTGGGAAAGGGCAGCCCGGAGGGATAATCCCGAGCCCCAGCCCACCACTGCAGCCCCACCGATCCCACCACAAGGAGCAGTGAGTTGCTTCACAGGTACAAACTACCCACAGATTTGGGACCCACAGGAAGGGGGATTCCCACCCTACATGTGGGACGAGGACTCACCTCCACCCGTTAGGAGATCCGCTCGGACTCCGCAGCCAAGGATGCCACCATCCCTAGCAGCCTGTTTTACTTTCCCGAGAGGTACTAGGGGAAAAGGGCCGTGCAGGGCAGGCAGCCAGTCACTGGACGTGACCCTGCAGCCACGGTCTCCTACTGGGGAAGGGGTTGTACCGGAGACAGGGGCCGCCGACAGTAAGGAGCCTGTCGGGGCTAGCCGAGCCTTCGGTGCGGACAGCCCAGAGCCTGCAGGAGAGAGGGTGGCGGCGGGTCCCAGTAGTGAGTGGTCCCTAGAAGAACAGAGGAAACGCTGTGAGAGTATCAGCTGCGAGTGGTTTCAGGTGGAACCCTTGTACAACCCAAAGCCCCAGAGGATACGGGAGTCCCCAGCAGTGAGGAGCCTGCCGGGGGGATTTTCATTGCTCCCGAGGGCAGTGAGCCATCCCTGGAGGGGGTGAGGGGCTGTACCAGCCCAGTAAGCACTACCCGAAGCTCGGGGGACACCTTGGCAGGGGAGACAGAGGGGCCGCGGAGGTCGGTCCGGCCCAAGAGGGCAAAGGAGAGGTGGTCTCCCCCCTACATTCCCCCGCATAAAAGGAAAACCAAGGAGCGTCCCAGGGATTAGCACAGCCACCCGGGAAGGGTGGCAAGCATGTTAAAAAGGAGAGCAGTAGGTGTGTACAGATATATATAAAGATTTCTCTAGTGTAGTGGGGCTCGGGTGGCCTCTGCAATATAGGGAGTATAACAGTGAGGCTTTTGAGCCAATAGGATAGGGAGCCTGGACTTCTTTTTTTCTCTCACTTCCTCTTTTGTGTAAGGTTTGTTTATTGTTTCAAGTGTTTGTTAGTTGAAACCCCTTGACTGCCACAGTAAAATTGCGGTTTGCGGTCAGACCGATAGGCACACACAGTTTAAACCCGTGCAGGGGTACTGTGAGGTGTGGACAGAGTGGAAAATGGGGGAGGGATGAGCCAGGGGGCTCAGGGTTTTAGAACCAAATGAGGTTTTGTCTTTCAGAAGAGGAACCAGAGATGAGGAAATTCCTGCTCCTGTGCACCTACATCAGAATGTGCATCGGCGACCGGGGAGAGACTGAAGAAGCCATTATTTTCGGATGCTCAGGGGGGCAGGCACCGACTGTCACCACAGGAGAAGGGACACCAGGGGTAGAGGGGACCGCAATATATGCCCACAGGGGAGGGTGGCCATAGTGGTTGGGGTTCAATTCCACTAGATACTCCAGCCACCCCAGGGTCACGTATGGGGAATCATCAGTCTCCTGCCCCAGCATTGAGGCGACCGCATCCCGGGTTAGGGTAGTGGTTGGGAAGAGGGTTCGCCTGACCTGTAAGGGGCACATCCCGGTGGGAAGGTGGTGGTGGCTCGGGAAGCTGAGCAAGGACATGGGAAACCCGACAGCAGATTGGGAGAGACTGGATAACAGCACCTACCGGACCATCACGGGCAACCAGGGGGGAGTGAGTGTGTGTTGGGATAAATGGTGGGAGGCGGAGTTAGGAGTGTGTGTGTGTGCATGTGGGGATCAGAGAAGATATGCTGGCAGGCATCTCCATAGTGTTCTCCCGACAGTGGCGGGATGAAGGGAAGGGGCTGGGATGGAACCGGAGCATGGTCGCATGCATAGTAAGCCACCCCAGCTCCATCCACGCCACAGAGTTAAGCGCACACCCCAGACAGCCCCTGCCCACAGCCCCGACCAAACCAACTAACATGGACAGATGCCCTACCACCACCCAGGGACCAGACAGCGGTTTGGTTTTGGTTCCCACGGACAAGCTGCTATACAGGGGGGTCCACTACGCTGTCGCCTCCGTCATCCTAAACCTTACCAAGGTGCACCCACCTGAGTGGTGCCCAAAAGAGACAGAACGCCTCTACCAGGCTCTCCTTCGAGAAATGTTCAGGACATTCTACGAGCTCAATTTTGGCTATTTGAATAAGACTTTGCTGTACCATCTACAACCCAAAGACAACGTCAAACCGAAAAGACACAGAAGAGGGATCAGGAATGATGTTTTACCAGTTTCAACACCGGGGCATCAATGATTAATAGCATGGACAATGATGTAGCACATTTCGGATACCACATTCCATTTTTACCAGAGCACCTGACAGATCTGTTCAAAGCAGCACAAAAATCCCAGAAACATTATTTCACCCTACAACAAAAAAACAGTAAAATTGGGAGCCCAGATAGCTGACTTAAATTCAAGGCCCTGGTGGGATTGGGGGTTGGATGTAGAGGTCCCGGTCTGGGACCGCATCCTCTCTCACACCCTGGTAGTGGCACAGCTGATCAGCATAGCCGATTTGCTGGTGATCCGCTGCCAGCTTAGGAGAAAGGGCCGTCGTTTAAAAATTGAGAAAGCTATGCGGGAAGCCAAGTCAAAGGCCAAACGAAAAGGGAGGGCTAGCAAAGCCTATGCAGTATGACGGGACTGATTACAGTGCAATACATTCGGCTCGCACAAAGAAAAGTCTGTTCCTTGTAAAAGGTCCGTACCTCCCTATCTGTAATACCATGATATGTGATACTATGTACTATTATGATTTTGGTAGAAGGGTATTGGTTGAGAAGCATTTTCACATTTTCAGTATTGTATTGATTCCAAATGTATGAATACCTTTGGTGAATTTTAATGTTTTATCGTGGGTTTAGGTAAAATTTGGGGAAGATTGGCTCTGAGAGGGAAAAGGTTTTGCTTCACATTTTGAAAACACCCTGGACAGAGTGTTTTAATGGGGGAGTGTAAGGTTCGAAAATCCACAGCTGCATTTTTATTGGAACACCCTAAGGACAAGAAAACTAAGATGGGATCGTTCTATACACTTTAAATGAACATTTTTGGCCAATTAAAATCCTCAGACCAGGCAGGCTGGGAAACGTGTGGGCAGATACAGACATTGTGGAGTCTGGCTCACAAGCGAGACAGGCACTGGCCAATGGGGGAAAAGTGCATTCTGGCAGGCCAATCAGGGGTCGAGTCGGGCCTGAAGCGGGGGATCCTCAACCAATGGGGACTACCCGGCCCAGTTTGAAAATATGACTCACCCCTAAATAATGTGGACCATCATCTACCTAATGGCCCATCAAAGGGGAGGCCCAAACTGATTGACTCCCAGGACTGTTACAATGGACTAGCAAACATTGAGGCACCAATGTGCACTGAAGCAATACCCTTGTCTTCACACCTACCTGTACCTGTGACATCTTCTGATTGAATATTCAAAGCTATCTCCCTGCCCAAACTTACACAATGGACCACCAACTGAGTTTGAACGTGAAAAGGCCAGAACTAAATTGGATACAAAGATAGGAGCTAAAGAACCAGCAGTGGGAGTCAGCTTTTGGAGTGGTGGGAATCAGCTTTTGGAACGGTGGGAGTCAGCTTTTGGAGGTTGGAGTCAGCTTTTGGGAGTTGAGTCAGCTTTTCACAGGGCCCTCGCTCTGGGGAAGGTGTGCTTAACTCCAGCAGCTTTTTGCTTAGGAGCCAACCGAAAGGCAAAGAGAAGAAACCAACATCGAGGAGGAAAACCGAACCGACCAACAACGTAAAACCCACCCCAGAGGGACCCCGAGCTGAAATAAGTGCCCCCAGAACCCCGGAGTTGATAGGATTGTGAGTATAGCACAAACCCCCTCACAGATTCAATTTAGGATAGGAATTGGTAAGAAGGGTGGAAGTGGGAGGTGTGGTTGTGTGTGAGTGGAATGTTTTAACCTCTTATTTTCCCCTTCCCTGTTGCGAGATTTTTCGTGTTGTTGAGTGAGATTGTGCCATTATTGCTATTTATGACCTCTTCCTATGCCCTCTACCTTGGTGTTTACTATTCTAAATAAACAACATTAGCCATTTTGTACTCTTACCTACTGTGTCTGGTGCCTCATTACTCACCCATTCTCATAAATCACATGTACAGAACCCCAGGGGAGTGTGGATTCGAACCCAGACCCCAAGCTCCCCTTACACATTTCAGTATCTATGGAGCTGGACACGGGCAAGTCAGTCCATAATGAGTAAAAAGGCTTTCAACAGGCTGTGGGGAAAAATGGCACATAGGCCCAAGCTCAGCCCCAGTCACACCAAACTAAGGACTTACACCAAGGAACTAATTCCTGTAATTGGCAATGCTGAAGTCAGAGTCTCCTATGATGGAGCAGTACATGAACTCCCACCGTGGATTGTGCCAGGGGATGGCCCCATGTTGTTTGTTAGAAACTGGCTGGAGAAAATCCGCTGGAACTGGGACGACATCCGAGCACTTTTGTCCATTGATGATGCCTCATGTACCCAGGTTCTAAGCAAGTTCCCATCATTTTCGAGCCAGGCATTAGAAGCTTCTCGGGGGCGAAAGTGCAGACTCATTTGGTTCCTCGTATGCGACCCATCCACCACAAGGCTCGGGCGGTACTGTACATGGTGCGTGAAAAAGTGGAAATCGAACTGGATAGCCTGCAACGTGAAGGCATCATCGCGCTGGTGGAATTCAACGAGTGGGCCAGTCCGATTGTCCCGGTACTCAAGGAGGATGGTACGGGTAACAATTGACCGTTTTTCGCTGCAGGACCAGTACCCGCTACCCAAGGCAGACAACCTATTTGCGACCCTGGCTGGAGGGAAGACATTCACCAAGCGGGACCTGACCTCGGCCTACATGACGCAGAAGCTGGAGGAGTCTTCGAAAGGCCTCACCTGCATCAACACCCACAAAGATCTATTTATGTACAACCGGTGCCCGTTCAGGATTCGGTCGGCCGCAGCGATCTTCCAGAGGAACATGGAGAGCCTGCTAAAGTCGGTTCCTTGCACTGTGGTCTTCCAGGACGACATATTGGTTACAGGTCAGGACACCATGGAGCACTTGAAGAATCTGGAGGAGGTTCTTAGTCGGTTCGATCGCGTGGGGCTCAGGTTGAAATGCTCGGTGTGTTTTCCTGGCACAGGACATCAAATTTTTAGGAAGGAGAAGACTGAATGGAACCCCATGAGACTGAATGGGACCTTGCTGGACCAGGGTGAATTGGCCGGGTCCCTTGGATGGATCACCGTGCTCGAAGCTCCAGTATCCACCAAGTACTTCCCGTGTACTGTCTCCACCCCCATCCTCACACAAGGTCTGCCCCACTCATCGTACGTGAGCGGACACAGGAACTCAGGCTGGGCGCGTGCTAGTCAAGGTGGTGGGCTTACGGGAGCAGTTGGGATCACACTGCTCACGGCAGCATCTCTCCTTCCCCTTTCCTGCCCCAAAACTGTCCGAAGGGCGACTACCAGAACATCAAGTGGTTCTCGGTCGGCCCTTTTGCCTCGACAGGTCTTTCCGTGGGCACTGGAGGACTCTCTTTGCTTTGCCCCTTTTTCTGGGTCAGGCACTCTCACCTCCAGTATCCCATCTTCCCATTCCCAAAGCATGTCCTTGCCTTCTCTGCACTACCCCCTTCTTGACGCCATTCCTTCTTGCTACCCTCACTAGCCTTCATCTCATGCCCTCGGCCTTTATTTGGTTTGATCTCCTCCTCTGAACCGGTTTTAAAAGCCAGGTTCATCCTTCGGAGCACGCTGGCCTCCGTATTTGCGAGATCCTGAGAGTCAAACCAGGCCTCCACCTTTACCCTGATTCGTGGCAAACTGTTTGCCACGAGGGTCCTGAGTCAGTGGTTCCTTGGCTCCCCTAGCAACTGCAATCTGTCGATCACACCACCCGTAGCCTTTTCGTAGACAGGCCATAGCTTGTCTGCAAATGCCTGGGGTTTTTCGCCAGCCAGCTGCACTGTTCTCTCCACGCAGGAGAATTGACTGTCCTGAGAATGCCCCATGGCCTTCAGGATCTCTTCCTTCAACCCCACGGTTGTCCTCTGTCCCAACTTGGCAGCTGCGGACAAGGTCTGATAAAGTTTTCCCTCCAGTGAAAACAGTAGCAGCTTGTGAGCATCACCCTCACTACACCCATTGAGCCTCCCTATCTGTTCCACGTCCGCGCAGTGGACGGAGGTATCTCCTTCCTTTATGAGCTTGAGCAAGTTTACTAACATCGCCTGCAGTTGTGGGGTTGTAAATGGGACCATGTAATCACTCTGCAGTGGGCCCAGTGCGCCGTTGGGTGCGGGCGGACCGAATTTCTGTTGCCGCAGAGGACACATGGGTCCCGGTGGCGCTTCTGGCGCCAGTCGGTCTTCCCTATTCCGGTCCCAATCCTCAGTCTCATGTCTTTCCTCTTCCCAGTCCACCCGAGCTTCCCCCGGGGCGATTAAACAAACCATCCATCTGGCTTTGGACAGGGCCTGTGTTAGGCTCTGGATTCTTTCCGCACAAGGGCCGTGGTGCGATCCCTTGTACCCCCTGCTCCTAGTTACTCTGTATGCTATTTTGATGTCTTTTAACTACCCTTCCAACCCATCAACCTTCCCCATTAACCGGGCATTCTCCTCGCGTGCAGCCTGCTCACTGAGCTTGGCCTCAGTGACCTGGCACTGCAGGTACTCCCCGGTATTGCGGAAGGTTTCTTCCTGTGCGTGCTTCTCCTGTCTTTCCTCTACTAGTCTGTTACCAACTACCCCCATCATGGCTGACTGCTCTTCTGACTCTTTGAGCTCGGCCTGCAGTTTTCCAACCTGCTCCCAGAGCAACTGTTTCTGCAGGCACAGGAGCCAAATCACCTTTTCCTTAAACCTTTTTATATTCCTTGCTCCCTGTCCACTCTGCAACCCTATCCTGAGGACTATCAGCCCGTAACAGATCTAACACCTATTGCTGGATTACATTGACTTTCCTGAAAATGTATGAGGAAATCCTATCCCTCATTGCCGATCTCTTGCTCTTTGTTCCCTTAACCTGTGTCCTGCCGCGGTCGCCAGATTCTGTAGGTGGTTTGCCTTGGTGGTTTCGAATCACCCCAACCTATGGTTCTAGACATGGGAATTATTTTGGGGAACAGAAAACTGAACCAGAGACAGGTCTTTCGGTCTCAACCGTGCAATACTTTATTCAGTTTCATACACACACACACACACACACACACACACACATATACCAGTAAAAGTAACATGTGGAGGCGTAAATGAAACAGTACAACAGTACAAAAACTTGCCTGTCCTAACAGACCCCTGTCGCGAAGTAAGACGACTAAGAAAACAAACTACGATAATGTACCGAGTATAACTGGATTCGTCCAACAAATCCCACCTCACAAACACTATAATCACATGCAGCACCTCCCCACTAAACCCCTAAGGCTTGGCTTGGGACACACGACACTCGATTCGGTGCATGGGCTTGGATAAGGCTCATCCAGATTATCCGTTGGCTTACTCGCTGCTTCTTCCTTGGGGAAAGCTTTCTCTTCCGATTCCGCCGTTGCAGCATTCAGGTCCTGGTCTCGAGGGTCCTTCCGAAGGTAGAGTTGCAAGGCTCTTGGTCCCTCATTGGTGGGTCTCCTCTCCGTCCCGGACGGAATGCACAGTTCTTGGAGAGAAGAGAGAGAAATGGCAGCAAACTGCCTTCTCGTATACGTTAAGTCCATGCTTCTTCCTGCCAAAATAGAGTATTTCCTTTGTCTGGAGTGATTATCTGAATGGCCCATCATCCCAGATCTTACGTTCATGTATTCTGTTGATGGCTCCTGATGGCTTCTGCTTCCACTGGGTCTGCGACTTAATGGCAGTTCTTTGTTCGGTTTCCCTCCTTTCGGGGCAATCTCGTCCAGGTAACGGCGTAAATGACCGTTGATAGGTCGCACTTTATCTTGGGCTAAGTGGTTTCCCATTACTGAACAATCGTACCAATTGCCTGGGATAAGTTTTCTCTCCTGGCCATTGTTGCCCAGAGACCTCGGTCTGCTCCAGACATTTTCACAAACAATGAAACACAAAATGTAAACAGTACAGTGTCCAGCATGTTCTTTAATTAAAAACCTTCTGGCGTATACTTTGTCCAATATCCTTTAATATCTTCCTGGAGCCTGCACCGATGCTTACAAATCATAGAATCGTTACAGCACAGTAGGAGGCCATTCGGCCCATCGAGCCCATGCTGGCTCTCTGCAAGAGCACTTCAGCTAGTCCCAGTCCACCGCCCTTTCCCCGTATCCCTGCAATTTTTCCCCTTCAGGTACTGTTATGTATGTAATAACTTGATAGACTGAATACTGTAAACTCACTCAGGTGCAAACCTGGCTCAACTTTATTCGGGCCCAAAGTGCCCATATCACATGGTGGCTTGCTTTATATACCTGGCCCACACACACGTGCGTACAGCCCAATGAACTCCCACAGTGGTGCCCCCTGGTGGCTAGTAACCCCAAGCATACATACATGACAACATCCCCCTTCAAGATCTTAGTATCAGTCTTTTTACAAGTTAAGACAGTCTGGGGCTTTCCGCTCACGAATTGATCGTCTCAGTTCAACTCCAGTTCTGGGCGAGCGTTCTGAGTCAGTTATGACTGGAGTCTGGGTAGCCGATCTGATGGGAGTGGCAATGACCATGTCAGAGATTGAAAGTCCAGATTCATTGATGACGGAGGAGTCCTCTGATGAATGAATATAGGTTGGTTGGTCACTGATCGTACCTTCCTGAACTTGTTCCAGTTCCTCTGTGTGCCGCAGCTTTATCTGATCAACATGTTTCTTGCATGTTTGCCCATTCTTGAGCATGACAATAAACACTCTGTTACCCTCCTTGACCGTAACTGTACTGGCGACCCACATGGGACCTTGACCATAATTTAATACATACACAGGATCATTAACAGAGATGTCGCATGACACAGCAGCACTGCTGATTTTGTCATCTGTTTTCAACTCGATCGTTCAAGTCAGGATGGACAAGAGAGAGCTTGTTCTTGAGACCTCTCTTCATCAATAGTTCAGCAGGGGAGACCCCGGTAAGCGTGTGGGGTCTTGTCCTGTAACTAAGCAATATGGATGACAAGCGAGTCTGCAGTAAACCCTGAGTTACACGTTTCATACTGTGCTTGATTGTTTGGACAGCACGCTCTGCTTGACCATTTGAAGCAGGTTTGAATGGTGCTAAGCTCACATGTTTAATACCATTGAGTTTCATGAACTCTTGAAACTCCAGACTTGTGAAACAAGATCCGTTGTCACTCACAATGATGTCAGGCAGACCATGAGTAGCAAACATGACACGAAGGCTCTCAATGGTAGCTGTGAATGTACTGGATGACATGATTATAAATTCCATCCACTTGAAGTATGCATCCACCACAACAAAAAACATCTTACCCAGGAAAGGACCCGCAAAGTCGATGTGGATCCTTGACCATGGTTTGGATGGCCACGACCAGAGACTCAGCGGAGATTCCGTTGGTACTTTGCTTAGCTGCATGCAAGTGTTGCACTGATGCACACATGATTCCAGATCAGAGTCAATTCCAGGCCTCCATACGTGAGACCTGGCAATGGCTTTCATCATGACAATACCGGGATGAATGCTGTGTAGATCACTTACAAATTTCTCTCTGCCTTTCTTAGGCATAACAACACCATTACCCCACAGTAAACAATCTGACTGAATGGATAGTTCGTCTTTGCAACGGTTGTAAGGTTTGGTCTCATTACACATTTTCATGGGTATAGCAGACCAATCACCACTAAGGACACAACGTTTTACAACCAATAAAATCGGGTCCTGTCTGGGCCAGGTCCTAACTTGTTGAGCAGTGACAGGGGTTCCTTCACTCTCAAAAGCATCCATAACTAACAGTAGATCTGCAGGTTGTGGTCTCTCCACCTCCAGTGTGGGAAAAGCAGACAGCTGAATGCATCGGCACAATTCTTGGTGGCAGGTCTATGGCAAATGACAATCATAGGCAGATAATGTCAGCGTCCACCTCTGGATGCGGGACGATGCATTGGTATTGAGACCTTTGTTTTCTGAAAACAATGAAATGAGTGGCTTGTGATCTGTTTCGTGTTCAAAACGAAGACCAAAGCTTCTTTTTCTACCATGCTGTAGGCTTTTTCAGCCTTTGACAAACTTTTCGAAGCATACGCAACAGGTTGTAGTTTACCCAACTCATTAGCTTGTTGGAGCACGCAGCCAATCCCATATGATGAAGCATCACAGGCCAATACTAGACACTTACATGGATCATAATGTACCAGCAATTTTTTAGAGCAAAGCAGATTTGTACCTTTCTCGAAAGCTCTATCTTGAGACACACCACAAATCGAGTTGTCGCCTTTTCTGAGCAGCATGTCAGTGGCTCTAATAAAGTGCTCAATCTAGGTTTGTAATTGCCAAATTAGTTGAGTAGTCCAAGGAACGAACGCAGCTCCATCACATTCTGAGGCTTGGGTGCATTTTTGATGGCCTTGGTTTTCGAGTCTGTAGGCCTGATGCCATCAGCAGCAATCTTCCTCCACAGAAATTCGACTTCCGGTGCCATGAAGACGCACTTCGAACATTTCAGCCTGAGTCCCACTTTGTCCCACTTCAGCCTGAGTCATCCACTTGGTGAGTCGCAGCACGCTTGCTCAGTTGTGGACACATTCGCTGAAGATGCCCCACTTTCGAACAGCCTTTACTGATGTACTGTTTAAAACGACACTGATGATGCCGATAATTGCCCCCACAACGCCAACAGGGTGAAATCGGATTTGTACCCGTTGGCAGACTTTGAGCAGCTCCAGGTTTCACATACGCAGTCGAGTAGGCCCTGCCATAAGCAGCTCCGCCATACGATGACACAATCTTGTTTACAGTACTTGCCGTGGAGCTCTGACTCTTCGATGATATCTGCCTTAAATTCTCATCTGTCGTCATGAATACCTGGGCAATCGCGATGGCCTTGCTCAAATCCAGCGTCTCTGAAGCCAATAACTTCCGGAGGATCACCTCGTGGTTGGTTCCTATTACAAAGAAATCTCGCAGCATGTCTCCCAACGCGTCTTCGAACTAACGTGGCCCAGCAAGACGTCTTAGGTCGGCGACGAATTCCAACACATCCTGGCCCTCAGAATGAACATGCGTGTAGAATCGATAACGTGAGCACGATGCCTTCTTTTGGTTTGAGATGGTCACGTACCAGAGCATACAATTCCTCATAGTCCTTGTCCGTTGGACGTGCAGGTGAGAGGAGATTCTTTATGAGGCCATAGATTTTCGGACTGCAAACAGTGAGGAAAACTGCCCTGCGCCTAACTGCGTCAGTAGCTTCCTCCATTTTGTTGGTCCAGGCGATCGATAAAATCCAACCAGCCCTCTCCAGGCACAAATCTCTCCAGTATTCCAATGGTGCTCATTTTGCATGCGAAGGTTCTTGCGTACAGCCCAGTGACCTCCAACAGTGGCGCCTCCTGGTGGCTAGTAACCCCAAGCATACATACATGACAGGTAGCATAGAAACATAGAAAATAGGTGCAGGAGTAGGCCATTCGGCCCTTTGAGCCTGCACCGCCATTCAATGAGTTCATGGCTGAACATGCAACTTCAATCTAATTATACATATCTAATTCCCTTTTGAAAGCCACAGTTGAATCTGCCTCCATCACCCTTTCAGGCAGATCATAACCACTCACTGCGTAAAAACATTCTTCATCACGTCGCCTTTCAATCTTCTGCCAATCATTTTAAATCTGTGCCCTCTGGTTCTACACCCTTCCACCAATGGAAACCGTTTCTCTCTCTCTAATCTGTCTACACCCATCATGATTTTGAACACCTCTGTCAAATTTCCTCTCACTCCAAACAGAACATCCCCAGCTTCTCCATTCTATCCACATAACTGAAGTCCCTCACCCTGGAACCATTCTATAAATCTTCTCTGTACCCGCTCTAAAGCCTTCACATTCTTCCTAAAGTGCGGTGCTCTGAATTGGACACAATACTGCATTTGTGGCCTAACCACTTCCCACTTTTCTGCATTAAGCTATTCCACCAGTCTATGTCCTCTTGAAGTCTATCCCAATCCTCCTCACTTTTCACTATACTTCCAAGTTTTGTCTCATCTGCAAATTTTGAAATAGTGCCCTGTACACCTAAATCTAAATCATTTATATCATGAAAAGCAGTGGTCCTAGTACCGATTCCTGGGGAACACCACTGTATACCTTCCTCCAGTTTGAAAAACAACCATTCACCACGATTCTCTATTTCCTGTCATTTAGCCAATTTCGTATCCATGCTGCTACTGCCCTTTTTATTCCATGGGTTTGAACTTTGCTGGCAAGCCTATTATATGGCACTTTATCAAATGCCTTTTGGAAGTCCATGTACACCACATCAACCACATTTCCCTCATCAACCCTCTCTGTTACCTCATCAAAAAACTTGATCAAGTTAGTTAAACACGATTTGCCTTTAACAAATCTGTGCTGGCTTCTCTTAATTAATCCTCACTTGTCCAAGTGACTGTTTATTTTGTCCCGGATTATCGTTTCTAAAAGCTTCCCCACCACCGAGGTTAAACTGACTGGCTTGTGCTTACACCCGTTTTTGAACAAGGGTGTAACATTTACAATTTTCCAGTCCTCTGGCACCACTCCTGTATCTAAGGAGGATTGGAAGATTATGGCCAGTACCTCTGCAATTTTCACCTTTATTTCACTCAGCATTCTAGGATGCATCCCATCCGGTCCTGGTGGCATATCCACTTTAAGTATAGCCAACCTTTCTAGTATCTCCTCTTTATCAATTTTTATCCCATCCAATAATTCAACTACCTCCTCTTTCACTATGACTTTGGCAGCATCGTCTTCCTTGGTGAAGACAGATGCAAAGTACTCATTTAGTACCTCACCCATGCCCTCTGCCTCCATGCGTATGTCTCCTTTTTGGTCCTTAAGCCCCTCCTCTTACTGCCCGTTTACTATTTATATGTCTATAGAATACTTTTGGATTCCCTTTTATGTTAGCTGCCAATCTATTCTCATACTCTTTCATTGCCCTTCTTATTTCCTTTTTCACTTCCCCTCTGAACTCTCTTTATTTAGTTTGGTTCTCACTTGTATTCTCAACCTGACAACTGTCATATGCCCCTCTTTTCTGCTTTATCTTAGTCTCTATCTCTTTTGTCATCCAGGGAGCTCTGGCTTTGGTTGCCCTACCTTTCCGCCTCGTGGGAATGTATCTCGACTGTACCTGAACCATCTCCTATTTAAAGGCAATCCATTGTTCAATTACAGTTTTGCCTGCCAATCTTTGATTCCAATTTACCCGGGCCAAGTCTGTTCTCAACCCACTGAAATTGGCCCTCCTCCAATTAAGTATTTTGAGTCTAGGTTTGTCTTCATCCTTTTCCATAGCTAGTCTGAACCTTATGATACTATGATCACTGTTCCCTAAATGCTCCCTTACTGAAACTTGCTCTATTTGACCCACCTCATTCCCCAGAACCAGATCCAGCAATGCCTCTTTTCTCGTTGGGCTGAAAACGTACTGATCAAGAAAGTTCTCCTGAACACACTTCAGATATTCTTTCCCCTTTCTGCCCTTTACACTTTTACTATCCCAGTCTATGTTAGGATAGTTGAAGTCCCCCATTATCACTACTCTATAGTTCTTGCACCTCTCTGTAATTTCCCTGTAAATTTGCTCCTCTGTCCTTCTCACTAGTTGGCAGCCTATAGAAATAGTGTAATGGCACCTCTATTGTTTCTTAACTCTAACCAAATAGATTCTATCCTTGACCCCTCCAGGACATCAGGCTAGAACCTCCACTTTTGGGCGATATTTCCGGCGTAGGCGGTAAAAAAGGGTTTTCAGATCGTCGGTTTCTCGCCCATTCGCAAACCACCTAGTCTCCACTTTTGAAAATGGGGGTTACCGCGAGCGATATAAAATGGGCGGTAGCATTAAATTTTTTTGACCTTCTGCCGTAAAGTGTGGCCGTCCTTAGCAACGGCATGGCAATGCTCGATTCCCGCGATTCTGGAGGTCAATGGTCACCATGCCATGTGCAGAAGAGGAGACAGAGAGAGGGAGGGAGTTCAGAGGAACTGAAGGCATGCTGGGTGTGGAGTGGCTGCTTTGGGAGGAAGTAGGGAGACTTTAGAGCTTCACAGCAAGCTCTAACAAACAAAAATTAGCTGTCACTAGCCACATATTTGACCGAATTTGGCCTATAATGGAGGGAGAGGAGGAGGCATCGTAGCACACTGTGGAGACTGTCACTGGAGAGAGCACTGAGGTGGGAGAGGAGCACATTGGAGGGCGCAAAAGAGCCAGGAGGTTCTCGGTTGAGGCAAATGCCTCCCACCCGGAAGGAGGTCGAGTTATGCTGGGGTGATTTGACACAGGGAGGGCGTGGGAAACCCACCCCAAAGGCCTACCAGAGGATATGGACCGAGATAGCAGAGGTGGTCTCATCGGCGACCAATGATGTGCGTGAGGGCAACCAATCCCGCAAACGATGGAACGATCTTGTGGGATCCGCAAGAGTAAGTATTACATGTCCTTATGTATTTATATAATTTGATTTATAACAGTCATGAGTGACTATCATCAGATGTGAGGACTTGCACTTTTACCGGGAATGATTTACTCAAAGCCTGCGGTCACGGTGTACGTCTTTAGGTAAAGAATGATAATAATCATAATAATCTTCATTACATCTGTCGGTTATGTGTTGTATCAGTGTCTGTAACAGTACCTAGCAATGATATGATGCAATGCTCTCATGCCATGTCGTCCTGTCACCTTTTACAGAAGAAGCTATCGACGATGAGGTCCGCCTGTCCCCAGCGACATCACTGACATGGAGGAGCGAGTGCTCGTACTCGTGGGAAAGTACCCCTGGACAGCCACAGACGCATCTGCAGACCCTGAAGTGATGCCACGTGAGTAAAGCTTACACCACTGCGTCATGTAAAGTCTATAGATGCCACACCCACTCATATCCGAACAATCATATATGATAGGTGATTTCTAAAAGCGCCATAGAAATAATGCTGGCCTAATGAAAATCATTGCAATGCACAATGTGTTGATGGTCATGAAATGTGATGTTTGTGATGATTTTGATAGCGGTGCTGCTTTTGTCGTGCATATACTGTGTGTAGCGCTGGACTCACCTTGTCACCCTAGCACCCCCTTCTCCTCTAACAACCTCATTTGTGTTTTGCAGCTCAGCCAGCAGTGCGGCCCCAGGCAAGACCACGGAATGCAGAAAGTGGGGGCGCGGAGCAGGAGTCGGCGGACAATCCTACTACATTTAGTGCTGAGGAGCTCCGATTCTCGCCCCGTCAACCCGCTGGGTCTGTTCTCCACGGATGAGAGCGCGGACTTCGAAGAACCTGCATCGCCACGCTCCAGAAGCCATTCCACCCCAAGGCCATCCAGTGCTACTCCGGTTATTCCCACCTCCACTCTGGAGGTATCGGCCCCAAGCACCTCTCCAAAGGGCACCCCATTTGTCCATAGGATGGCACTGACCCCACGGAGGCCTCATGGATGCGGCAGGTCTGGTCCACGAGCGCGACATGACAGCGGAGTGATGATACAGTTGTCTAGGAGGACTGTAGGCATTGGTGACCAGCTCATCAAAGCATTGGGGGGCATATGGCGACAGCTGGCCACCATTACCAAGTACATTCCGCGCATGGCGGAGTCCCTAGATGCGATAGCCAGGAACACTGTTGCCACAGGCCTTCCAGTGGTCCCCAAGTGTGGCACTCCACCCCTAGGTTCTGCACCACCACTGCAAACAACACGAGAGCAAGATCCTCCCTTGGCACCCCCAGCTCCCGTACCCGTGCAACGACCGCATCTGCCTTCATCCCACCCAATGAGGCACCGCCTGAGGAGCTCCTTAGCCAGGCGCCATGGAGCGAGGAGGGAAAGGGGTAGAGGTGGGGAGAAGGAGGAGAGAGGGGAAGGAAAGTGAGATGCATGTGCGCAGGTGATGGCTGTGTTATATCTTCATCTGGGTGTATGCAATTTGTTGCAACATATGGGGGTTGGGGACCACGCTCCTGCTTTGCCTTTTTTATTCTGTGTTGCTGGACATGTTGAACATGTGATTTATGTCAGTGGTGGAAAAAATGGGGTGTGGGCGGGGGTTGGGTGTTATTGGCTGTGATACTTATGATTTCAGATCAATGTTGGTATTAAATTTTTGTTATTAAACATAACCTTGTTGCGCATTGTCTCAGATAGCTGGACCATTACACACTGGTGATTCCTTACCATGAAAGGGTTAAATACAACTTAACATCAATCAACGTAAAGTTTAACTGGCACCAAGGTGATGGGCACCATTGATGTCTGAGCTGCACACACAGCAGTGTGTCAGCGTTGTCACTCACATCAGCGCTCTTTCAGGCAAATCTTTCAGATATCAGCTCCTCACGTAAGAGTGGGATATATCAAATGCCAGCCACACTGCTGCCGTTCGTTCCGGTTAGTTTCATTTTTTGTAGGCGGCTTTTTGAGCGAGCGATATTGTGGGCGATGTGTACGCAAGGTGGTGAAATTTGACGATGGATGATCGCCATGGCCGCTAGTTTGGGTAAATATGCTCTTTATGACAAAAAACACTGGGCGGGCGGTGTTAATTCCATGCGGAAAGTAATGCTGGGCGATATTATGGGCGTTGATTTCACCCATTCTGCTGATTCCGCCCAAAAAAAGTGTGGGCGATAATATTTTATTCTTGGCGATAAGCTCTTGGGGAAAGTAACGCTCGGCGATAAGTTTGCTATAAAAGCCCGTCAGTTTCCATTTTTGCCAAAATGGGTGATATATGGGCGTTATACGTCATTTCAGCGGTAAAATGGGCGTTAAGTGGGTGTTAAGCATGCAAAAAAAGTGGAGGTTTTAGCCCGTCCTCTCTTCAGCATGATAATATTCTCCTTAACCAATACTGCCACCCCATCTCCTTTCTTTCCTTCCCTATCTATCTTGAACCGTTTACATCCAGGAATATTTAGTACCCAATCCTGCCCATTTTGAACCATGTCGCCGTAATCGCCACAGCATCATATTACCATGTGGCTATTTGTACCTGCAACTCACCAACCTTATTTACCATGCTTTGTGTGTTTACATACATGCACTATAAACCTATCTTAAACTTTCTTCTATGTTCTCTTAGTCTGACTTCATCTAATATCGTACTATCTCTTACTCTAGTGCTATCTGTATCTCCCACTTTTTTGTGCACCATGTTTCTCCTTTCTAATGCTACATCCTGGTATCCATCCCACTGCCAAATTAATTTAAACCCTCCTCAGCAGCACTAGCAAACTCCACCCCCCCCACCGCCATGTGGATATTGGTCTCTGTCCTGTTGAGGTGCAATCCATCTGGCCTGTACAGGATCGACCTCCCGGGGGGAATGAAGGAGTAATGGTTTTATTCGGGTCATCAAAGCTGGAGATGAGTGTGTGATTGAGCAGATCTGCTGTTGCAGAAATGTTGTAAATGGAGGGCCAACATCTAGACAGTTGGGAATTTGAATATGACATTGTAAGTGACTTGGGGGATGCTTTTTCCAGGAGCAGACACATATCAATTGTTTAACCCTCCATTAAAGTTGTGGACAGATAATTTTGAAATGAATGTGTTGAGCATTCATATTATAATACTACATAGTGTAATTTTCAGGTTAATTTGCAACTTCCTATCTCCTCAACCTCATCAACTTTCATCAACAATTTTCACCTTTTGTTGTATTACTGCCTTAGGTCATCAGGCCTCTATATCTTTACCATTTTACGGGACATTCCTCGATGGCAGAATTATTTTGCAAGTGCAGTATCCAACCAAGGTAAATACATCAGGCCCAACCAAGGTATTTAAATCAAGCAGGAGGGATGTTCTCAATCTCCTACCTCATTTTCTATATGGAAAACTTGCTGGGTGTCCAGAAAACAGCATTGTGGCCTGCCCCAAAATCTCACTGACTGATGCGTTTGGGGTTGGGGTTCCTGGGGCAGACAGAACATTTAAAGGTAAGCCTCTTCCAAAGTTTTTTTAACACTAACATCACTAGGATCTTGAAGTTCAATTAGGATTGATAGAGGTCAGTAGCCAGATGGTCCCAAAGTCTGATGCCTGAGAAACAGCTTCAGCTTGAAGATACCTGCAGCTGCGTATTAACCCACTGTATTGGTCAGCGCTAGGCCCCTACAGGGGGCTGAGCTACACCAGAGGTGCCCCTGGGCTATGTCAATGGCTGGGGCTGGAGATCGCAGTGAACCTGGGGTTGGACATCAGCAGTGCATTTCAGGTGACCCACTCCTGTCTAGTGGTGGGACACAAGTTGGCTGCACCACTCCTCTCTATTGCTCAGACAGACCCAGGAGTTGTGGGGAAGTCATTGGAATCTATCATCAGAGACAGAGTGACTGAACAGTTGGACAAGTATGATCTGATCAAAGAAAGTCACATAGATTTGTGAAGGATAGGTCTTGTCTGACTAATCTAGTTGATTTTTTTAAGGAGATTACTAGCATGGAGGATAGGGACGTCTATGGATATTGCCTATATGGACTTCCAGAAGGTATTTGATAAGGTTCCACACAAGAGATTATTAGCATAAATGAAAGTACATGAAACTGGTGACATAGTTTGGTAATTAGTTGGAAAGTTGGAGGCAGAAAATCAGAATAAAGGGAATGTTTTCAGATTGGCAGGATTTGACAAGTGGTATTCCCTAGGGATGTATGTATCATCAATTGCTTCCTGAACCTTGGGAAACCCAGCAATGTGTTCTTCTGACAAGCAATGCTTTCGGTGAATGCACTAACGTACTGCAGATTGGCAATTGTTGACTTTATTGCCCCAGAACCTTCCCTTCCTCCAGGCAAAGGAATTTATGCCAAATCACATACATTTCACTGCTGTGCTTGTCCTGTACCATGGCTTCAAGTAACCCTGCAGGATGACATGTATTTTCTGCAAAATCCTCCTAAATAAACTTGAACTGCCAGACACTGCTCCTTTGTAAGGTCCAGGTAACTACTGCAAGAACAGTAAATTCAGGTGGAAGGGTACAAGCAGATTGGTGACCCTATTCCTCATCTGTTACTTGTGTTCCTTGTCATGAAGGAGGAATTCAAGTAAATCTTTGTCTTTTTCCTCCTTGTGTGCTAAATATAAGGGGCTACCTGATGGCATTCTGCAGTGAGGGACAGGATTCTTGCAGCACTCTCCAGCACTCAAACCAATTAGTTCAAAAGACTTAAACGTACCTACTGCTGCTCTTGAACTCAGTAATGCTGCACCCAAAAAGAGTAGAAAAGTCAAAAAACTCATTTAAAAAGTGCTTGCTGGCTGCTCCATTTAGAAGTATGGCCTCAAAAATGCAGCCGTTCTTCCGTCGGAGCCCAATTTTATAAGGCAACCACCACCTGACAGCAGAAGTAGCGGAAAACGCTGTCCCCATATCTCATTATTCCTTTCTCCTTCATGGATGGTGTGACTACAGAAAATGGCGGAGGCCTAGTTCTGTTGTTGTTAGTAGTTTCCTGGTTGCCTTGCAAGAGGCGGACGCTCTGTCCAACCATTTGAAGGCAAATGGGCCCAGAGGTAGAGTCAAGACCAGGGGTTCCTGCACCTTTGGATCCAGTGAGAACTAACATATCAGTAGAGGCTGACATATTAAGTAAATGGAGGCGTACTTGCCTGCTAAAGTTCTGTGTGAGCCCCCGTCAGTGGGATCCAAGCCAGAGAGGCAGTCTGGACCCTATAGAATTTTTGTAGATCAGACTCCTTACTCATGTGGTGTCCAAAATGTGGCCTGGGTAACAACACCTCCCCCCAATTATGGGCAGATAGCTGCTGAAGTTTTTAGATCACATAGGCAGGCAAGTGCCAGATAAATACCTGCCTATCCCCATGAACTCCACCAGGATCAATGCTAGAGACATCAATGGGGGGCAATGCCAGCACAACCACCAGAATCATGCTTGTGAATTTTCGGCACCCATTTATTGAGACAAGTTTTTAAAAATGGCAGGGATGACAGGTAGTTAAGATGCTAATGAGCTGGCATTGATGTTGTTTCCCCATAGACTGCAAATAATAAGTTATTTATTTAACTGTCCTCAGCAATTAGAAAACACCTCAAACTTATTGTATTGGAAAGTCTTGTTCCCTTTTTCTGGCTGTGAATAAGAAGCAATTAAAATAAACTAGGCCATAGGCTGGTAGAGAGCACAGCCTTTTTGAAAAAGGATACTGAAGAGACAGTAAGGTTTTTAAAAAGAAAGCAACAAGGGTTTTTGCAGAAACTAGAAGTCAGAAATGTTAGAGGAACAGTTGGATGTAAATTTTTTAATGTCAACTAAGGTGACCTACCAATGTAGGGAAATGTAGTGGGATTCTTCACCGTGCTTAAGGGTGTTTAGACTACTGAGAAATGCACCTAAGCTGTTTCCATTTGCCTGATATGGTGTGTGCTCTATTTTCTTGTAGGGCTCATTCTACTTAGGAAACACAGGAAATTTGGGCACCAATAATCAAAACTCAAAGCTTAGACATCCACAATTATGCATTGGAATACTGTTGGATAAGACAATGAAGCTTACAAGCACAGAGCACTGGTAAGCTTCCTGCTGTCTGTCCAGCCTGGACTATCCCAGGCTTATCTGGAGCTGAGTGTGAAGAATCACAGTCCCCTTAGTGACACAGCTACTTTTCCAAGTCCCATCAAAGAACTAGACTGGCTAATTATCAACAAAATCTTGGAAGCCTTGCCTAGCTCAGGTACAAAGTGTGCCACAGAGAATCAACTCAGTCCCAATATACCATCCCAGGCATGTTACTTTAGAATGAATCTGACCTTGTTTACCTTTGTCTAATTGGTTATTATACAATTGACATGTGCTGCTTTAAGATCTTGCAAGGTAAAAGCCGACACCAGGAACTGTTTCCAATTGGAATGGCAGCCACCACGATTCATCATATAAAAGTTGCAAATGTACTGCTGCTTCCCACCCTCGATACTACAGTGTGAACATGCACCATATCCCATTACATGATCCCACTAGTTGCAGGTACAAAGCATCAGCAGTAAGCATGTACACAAAAGCAAAATACTGCAGATGCTGGAAATCTTAAATATAAAGTAATTTAATCTCTCCTGCCTTCCACCCTATCACAGACTTTCCCTTTTGTTCTTTTCTCTCCTTTCCCCTTTCCCTGCCTCTGTACTTGCTTAAAACTATTACATCTATGTTTTTCCCGTTCTGATGAAAGGTTTCTCTCAACAGTTGCTCCCTGACTTGCTGAGTATTTCCAGCATTTGCTATAGCAGTAGGCACATGCATCTTTGCACCTGTTACAGGTAGACACCAAACATGGATATGTGGGTGCGTGTTCTTATGCCTGGCCTGTAAGAAATATCATGCAGCAGTTATTCTCCCAGCTTCAGTGTTTTATCATCGGCAATTTAATGGACATTTTCTGCAACATATTAGCAGGACTTACAAAGCTATGAGGAAAGATTGGATAGGCTTGGGTTGTTATCTTTGGAGCAGATGAGGCTGAGGGGTGACTTAATTGAGGTGTATAAAATTATGAGGGCCCTAGATAGAGTGGATAAGAAGAACCTATTTCCCCGAGCAGAGAAGGGGAATAGATTTAAATTAACCAGGGGGAATAGTTTTAAAGTAATTAGTCAAAGGATTAGAGGGATGTTGAGGAGCACTTTTTTCACCCAGAGGGTGGTGGGGGTCTGGAACTCACTTCCTGAAAGGTTGGTAGAGGCAGAAGCCCTCATCTGAATCATAGAGGAAAATTGCCTTATAGACCATAACCTGGTTTTGATTTTGCTGTCATTGAAGAGAGATGATAAAGACCAGAGCACCCTTCTTAATTCTTTCCCGAAGAATTGTTTCCATGTTCAAGTTAGCTTAGGAGTAAAACGAATAAGTCTTATTTACAAATAGGTGAAAAAAGAATTACACTACTGATAACAGTTGTAATACTATTTATTGCCTTTTTGACATTTTGTACCTAACACTGCAGCTTTGTATTTCATTCATAAATGAACCAACCACCTTTTTCCTCAAATCTCACTGCATAGCAGCAGAGCAAACCAATCTCAGTAGCACCTATGATGCACAATGAATGGGCCTCGTTCTTTATAATCTTCCTGGCGAACCCACAAAGACTGGAAGGAATGTAGTGAGGCCAATATGGAGCCACCAATCCAGACAGCATACTTTCTCTCCGGTACAGCGTGGATATTGATTTTGGTGTCTTTGGCAACTAGAGCAAACATCTCTCTGCAAAACCGAGAATAAAATCCCTCAAACATTGTCGACCCCCCACACAACAGAACGTTATCGTACATGAGCTGCCGAACCTGGGGTTGGACTCTTGTCAAACTGTTGATGGTCATCATGTGAATACCTTCTTGGTTTGATCCCATGACTGATGGCTTGAAGAGAGCCTCTGGACATTTCATTCTTTCCTTTCCAATGGTAATGACATGACCATCAGGGAGCTCATAGTCCACAAGGTACTCTTGGTCAGTCAAGTTTGTCTCTTTTTCATAATCAACGGCTACATAACAACATTTCTGCTTAATGTCTTCTACTATGTACCTGCCT
The DNA here is from genome assembly GCF_044704955.1 of Pristiophorus japonicus. Classification (NCBI taxonomy): domain Eukaryota; kingdom Metazoa; phylum Chordata; class Chondrichthyes; family Pristiophoridae; genus Pristiophorus; species Pristiophorus japonicus. The sequence goes on along the minus strand of NC_091994.1, from coordinate 30,894,628 downwards.
TTCTCATGAAATGCGTTACCTGCCTCGCCGAGCAACTTTGTTAGGTAAGTGGTGAGATTGTGGCCGCCTAAATCTATGCGGCTGATTGCATCAGGCATGTTGTAGCCGTCATGAACGGGGACAGCATGGGTCACGCCATCACCAGAATCTACTACCAGCCCTGTGGTTTTTCCATAAGAATACACGGACAGCACTGACTGGTATGAGATGTACATGGCAGGGGCATTAAAACGCTCGAACAAAAATTCTGCGATCTTCTCTCTATTGGTGGTGGGACTAAGAGGGGGGTCTGAGATTAGGATTGCATGTTCCTCTGGAGAAACCTTCAGATCCTCATAAAATACGTGTCGAAGGAGATCTTCTGCCGCTGTCCAGTCCACAATGATTCCGTGTCGGGTTGGCTGAATTAGTTTGAGATCTGGCTCGATTGAGACCGTTTTACCCACAGTGATGTCGTTACGTTTAGTCTTCCCTCTCGAGTATCCCACCACTGACCCAACCTGTGACTGGGGCATTGGGTCGCCGGCGTACCCCACCTTACAGTTCCCCGATCCAATGTCCACTACCAGTGCACCCGTTCTCATAATTGGAATTCTAGGCTGTGACACAGGATCTGGTTTATCTTTTGGTTTGACATCCTTAATCGATCCGGATAATGACGGCGGTCTTGATATTTTCGTCTTATCCACAGTGCGAGACGGCGGCCTTTGAATTTTTTGTAACATTTTCGAAGTCTTCAAAGATCAACCAGACAGGTATGCTGTATTTGATAGCCAGGATATCAATTTAGTAAAGCACAAGGGCTGAAATTTGTTAAATCTACCCCTACACGGCAGGACATCATAGTCACATTTTACTTCATCAATTATGACGGTGGTGAGATGCAACTTGCCGCTCAGGCAACTTTTGCTGTCGGTATCTTTAAATCTAGAAATAAATTACTTTGAAGGGTTGGCCACATGTTAAAATTAATTTAAAACCCGTTCCCTTAATCGGTTCAATAATAATCTGTTGAAATATGCACCAACGGCCTTGAAAAATAATCTTATACGCAGATGAAAACGAGTCTTACATTTTGTGACATGCAAAATACTGAACACTTGAGGACTGTCCATGAAAAATTATTCTTCTGCACTGTGAATTACTGCACAGTTGTGTCGAATTTGTAACTCTTGGCCAAATATTTCATCGCTTATAGTTGCAAAACTAGTATTCATTCCATTATATCCTTGAAATTGTTTATTTTAAATTTTACCTTTAAACTGCCATAGCACCCTAACCCTAATGATAGTTTAAATACATGTGCACATGAACTATGGTTGGCTGTGTAGAAAGTGTGTACAGGCTATCTAAATCAACACTGTCTCCTAACACCATTCAAAGAAGACACTGTTAAACATTAAAATAGGGTTTGTTAAGGGTTTTTATCCCCCCGTGCTTTGTGTAATCTTCGACCTTGCAGATTCTATATTCATTATCCACAAAGTAAATTCAAAGAGAAAGTTTTTATTTTTCTGGAAAATATAAGCAGCTGAAATCTAAAAGTATTTCCATTAACAATAGTCCTGTACCCAAAACATATGGGGTGTAATTTGGATCTCCTTCCATTTAAAAATTTCAGAAAGACTGCAGGATCAACAAAATTATTTGAACTCACAATGATTACTTAATTAACAAAATATATTTATCCATGAATCTTAGTCCAACATATAAGCTGTAATAATGAATAACAATTGCCTGTTTCTGGTCAAAATATGAAAATAAATTCATACCATATTATAAGATGATAGAGGGACTGATAATCTTTTTTTCCTTCTGACTCCAGTTCCATAATTCACCTCCACTCGATTTCCTCATTTTCCTACTCCCAATTACATAACTTACTGAGCCTCCTAACTTTGCATCATTTGCAAATTTGGATATACGACTCTTGGTTCCTTCAGAAAAGTAATTAACATATATGGTGAAAAACTGAAGTCCCAATACAGATTCCTGGGGAACACCACTTGTCACATCCCGCCAATCAAGAAACATTCCCTTTATCCCGATTCTCTGATTTTCATTTCCCAACCAATTGGCAACCTATGTCACAAGATTACCTCCAATTCCTTACTCTTTCATTTTTGTTAATAATCTCTCATGCATAAACATATCAACTGCCTTCAGGAAGTCGATATGGATGACATCCATAGAGACTCCGCAATGTATCACGCTAGTGACCTCCACAAGAAAATTTACTACATCAGTCAGACATGACCTACCCGTTACAAATCGCTGTGATTATTTGCACGAACACATGTGCGCCCTTCTGTGATATACCGGAGCCGCGCATGTGAGTATCTAGTTGTAGCCTGCACAGTGGGCCACACTTTACTTGACTCTGTGAGGAGGTCAGGGGATCCGTTGGAAGATCAAGACTCAAAAGGGGAGAGAGAGGTGGGTGGGGGGGGGGCCGAGGGGGAGAGAGAGGTTGGGGTGAGGAGAGAGAGGATGGGGAGAAGAGAGAGGATGGGGGCAAGAGAGGCTGGGGGGAAGAGAGGATCAAGGGGGGAAAGAGGAGAGAGGATGGGGGAAGAGAAGCTATGGGGGCAAGAGAGGATCAGGGGTAGAGAGAGGATCAGGGGTAGAGAGAGGATCGGGGGGGCGGGAAAGAGGATCGGGGGAAGAGAGAGGATCATGGGGGCAGAGAGGATCGGGGAGGGGGAAGAGAGGATTAGGAGGGAGGATGGGGGGGGAGAGAGGATCGGGGGGGGAGAGAGAGGATCAGCGAGGGGAGAGAGAGGATCAGCGGGGGCGGGGGGGGAGGGGGGAGAGGATGGGGGGGGGATTGAGAGTGGGGAGAGAGAGAGACTGGGGACAAGGAGAGAACGACTGGGAGAGAGAGACCGGGAAGAGGGAGAAAGAGACTGGGAGAGAGAGAGGAACTGGGGGAGAGAGAGACCGGGAAGAGAGAGACGGAGGGAGAGAGAGAGAGATCAGAGGGCAGAAGAGAGAGGATCGGAGGGTGTCAGGAGTGGAGCTCAGAGGGGGAGAGAGGTCAGGAACCACTGTTAATATTCATTTCATACCCAATAAACCTGTTAACAATCCATGATCCACACACAATGCCCCATCAATGGCGGGGGTGGAGGGGGGAGGAGGAAGTCAGGAACTTGTTGGGGGGAAAACTCAGTAAACCGAAGGGGGGAGGTCAGGAACTTGAGCAGGGAGGAAAGGTCAGGATCTTGGGCAGGGTGGGGGGAGGGTGGAAGAGGGAAGCGAAAAAGTCAAAAACTCGGGTGGTGAGGAGGTTAGGAACTTGTTGGGGAGGGGAAGGAACTTGTTTGGTGGGGGAACGGTCCTAACCCACGAGAGTGAGCCTTGTCTGTTTTCTGTGAGCTGTGTTTGGAACCTAGTGGTCAATATAATGGCTTTAGTTACACATTGCAAAGTACTTGATTACTTAGGCAGGCAGGATCTAATTACACATTCCAGATAAACTGCTGGGTATGTCTCGTCCTCCAAGTGGACCAATTAGAAATCTAGTCTTGTCCTCCAAGAGGACCAATCAGCAATCTGGTATTGCAAATAGACGTGACCTTTACAAATCCATGCAGACTCTCTTTGACCAGCTTATAATTGTTCATTTGCTCAGTCACTTTGTCTCTGATGATAGATTTCAGTAACTTCACCACAACTGATGTTAAATTGGCGGGTTTGTAGTTACCTGGTTTCTCTCTCCTTTCTTAAATAATGGAGTGAAACTTGCAATTTTGTAAACCAAAAGCAAATTCCTGGATCTAGAGCTTTAGTTTGTGATTAACACATTGCAATTTCTTCAACTATTTAACTTAATACTATGGGGTGAAAACCATCAGATCCTGGATATTTGATGATCTTAAGGGCCATTATTTTCTCTATTACCATTTCATTACTTATATTAAATCCACTAAGCTTCTTTCCTTGACTTATTTTTAGGTTCCATTGTATCAGTAGTATTTTGTTCTCTTGCTTCACTATGAAACTGGATACAATGTAGCCATATATTTTGTCCTGTAAACACTATCATAGGTGGAGAATGAACTATTTATTGTGCAGCGGGAGGAAGGAAAGGCAGAAACAAGCTTGATCAACAGCCTCTAGAATTCTTCAGGTGAAATTGGAGACAATTATTTCCCAACACCTGTCAGGACATGCTATCAGAACCCGCTGTGGGTGTATACTATAACGCACCAAATAGTGGAAAGGAGATAGAGGAACAAATTTGCAGCATAATTGCAGAAATATGCAAGAATTTTACAGTAGTGATAACAGGGTACTTCAATTATCCTAATATAGACTGGGAAAATAGTACTGTAAAGGGCAAGAGTGAGAGGAATTCTTGAAATGTGTACAAGGGAACTTTTTCCATCCCATCAAGGAAGGAAGCCGTACTGGACCTAGTTCTGGTGAATGAATGGGGCAAGTGAAGCATGTTTCAGTGCGGAGCAGTTTAGAATAGTTATGGAAAAGGACAAAGAAAAATCAAACGTGAAAATATTCAACTGGAAGAGGGCTAATTTTAGTGAGTTGAAAAGGGTTCTGGTCCAAGCGGATTGGAATCAAAGATTAGCAGGTAAACAGTAAATGAGCAATGGGAGGATTTCTGGGAGGAGCTAGTTTGGGTACAGATTAGACACATTCCTTTGAGGGTGAAAAGAAGGGTATCCAAAGATAGAGTTCCCTGGATGACTAAAGATATCGAGATTAAAATTCAACAATAATGCAGTAGCGAACAAGGTTGAATATATAAAATACAAAGAAGAACTGAAAAAGGAAATAAGAGGAGCAGAGTGTACGAGAATAGATTAGCGGGTAACATAAAAGGGAACTCAAAGTCTTTTATAAATATATAAATAGCAAATGGGTGGGACCGATTAGCGACCAAAAAGATCTTTTTGAGGAGGCAGGAGGCATTAAAGTATTAAATTAGTACTTTGCATCTGTTTTTACTAAAGAGGATGCTGCCAATGTCACAGTAAAGGAGGGAGGTTGGGGTAGGGCGAAGGAGCGGCAAGAGTTCATAGAGGGATGTGATCGTGGCCCAGAAGAAGCGAGAGTTTGGGGCCCAGAAGATGCGAGGGCCCAGGGGCAGCACAGGCGATATGTGTGGGCACTAGGTCCGTGCAGCAGAGCTGGTCTCCGGTCATCTTGGTTAACTCTTGCCACTGGACCAAGACCGAGCTCTGTCAAGCCTGTGTGGTGACTGGTGTGCACATTAAAATAATCCACGCATAGGCATCTTCCACCCTTCAAGATGTAGTTCGGGATCTGGAATATTAGGTCCTTCATTGAAACACCTGTGAACTCATCCCTTTTCGCTGTGGAAGCAAGTCATCCTTGTTTCGAGGGACCACCTATGATGATGATAACAAGTCCATTATTTCCTTATTGTCTTACCTACATCTGTCTTTAATGGGCCCACATTCTCCTTTACCACTCTTTTTCTCTTAATGTATTTATTTAAAATATGCTGTTGGATTTGATATCTCTTGCACCTTTTTTCATATTTCATTTTTGCATCTCATTACTTTCTTTGTATCCTTATATAGTCCTGTATATAGCCTTCCCAATCAGAACATAAGAACATAAGAACATAAGAATTAGGAACAAGAGTAGGCCATCTAGCCCCTCGAGCCTGCTCCGCCATTCAAAAAGATCATGGTCCTCCCAGTCCACTAGATTTCCACTTTTCCTTCATTTGTGTAAGTATTTTGCTCCAAATCTCTGTGGATGTGCACACATATTCAGCATTTGTGCATGTTCTAAAGGTGCCAATTCAAACAATTTTGCTCATTCGTTCATACAGAATAAACATGTGCACAAGTTTACATGTTTCAGGCATGTCTGGAACTCTACTGATTCGGGAATGTGCTAAAGAAGAATTCAGTGCATTCTTGGGTGACTAATTAAAATGTGCCTCAAAAAAGACTGATTTTGGTCAGCAAACGGACATGCTGACAGTGTTGAGGGAAAACTGACTGACAGCATGAAACATTACTGATTCACATCTATGATAAGTAGGCCCTGATACTTCCGTGACCAGTGCATATTTGGACAAAATTGGAAGTGCGCTGGTACTTTGTGACACTGTTCACTTGGATTGAGAATGTGTGCATTGGGCAGAGGTGCAGCTTTGGTTGGGTGTACGTTCATTGAACAGGTAATAATTTTGTGTTTAGCAGCAAGATATTATTAAAAGGTACAGTTTTTGCTTCCACAGCTGTCTTGTCTGTTGTTCTGCTTCAAGAGCTGTGCTTTTGTTCTGCTGCTTACAATTGTGTTGCTGACTTAGGCCTTGTGACCATATTTTGTTGGTTTTGCCTGGAAGTTGCCACGGTGAATAATGTTAGCCAGCAACACAGGAAGAAGTAGGGACTCCTTTGATGGAGATGCTGTTAAACGCCAAAGGAAGTTTCTCTCCCACATCGGAGTCATAGGCTCATAGACCATGGTGCAGAAATCTTGGGACGAAGTAGCTGACAGGTTGAATGCATCAAGCGCAGTTCAGAGCACCTGGATTCTTTGCAGCAAGGAATTTGATGACTACACAATAGAATCATATGAACAGGGAGAAGGCCATTCAGCCCCTCGAGCCTGTTCTGCCATTCAATTCGATTATGGGCTAAAGATTCATAGAAACATAGAAAATAGGTGCAGGAGTAGGCCATTCGGCCCTTCCAGCCTGCACCGCCATTCAATGAGTTCATGGCTGAACATTCAACTTCAGTACCCCATTCCTGCTTTCTCGCCATACCCCTTGATCCCCCTAGTAGTAAGGACCTCATCTAACTCCTTTTTGAATATATTTAGTGAATTGGCCTCAACAACTTTCTATGGTAGAGAATTCCACAGGTTCACCACTCTCTGGGTGAAGAAGTTCCTCCACATCTTGGTCCTAAATGGCTTACCCCTTATCCTTAGACTGTGACCTCTGGTTCTGGACTTCCCCAACATTGGGAATATTCTTCTTGCATCTAACCTGTCTAACCCCGTCAGAATTTTAAATGTTTCTATGAGGTCCCCTCTCATTCTTCTGAACTCCAGTGAATACAAGCCCAGTTGATCCAGTCTTTCTTGATAGGTCAGTCCCGCCATCCCGGGAATCAGTCTGGTGAACCTTCGCTGCACTCCCTCAATAGCAAGAATGTCCTTCCTCAGGTTAGGAGACCAAAACTGTACACAATACTCCAGGTGTGGCCTCACCAATGCCCTGTACAACTGTAGCAACACCTCCCTGCCCCTGTACTCAAATCCCCTTGCTATGAAGGCCAACATGCCATTTGCTTTCTTAACCGCCTGCTGCACCTGCATGCCAACCTTCAATGACTGATGTACCATGACATCCAGGTCTCTTTGCACCTCCCCTTTTCCTAATCTGTCACCATTCAGATAATAGTCTGTCTCTCTGTTTTTACCACCAAAGTGGATAACCTCACATTTATCCACATTATACTTCATCTGCCATGCATTTGCCCACTCACCTAACCTATCCAAGTCGCTCTGCAGCCTCACAGCATCCTCCTTGCAGCTCACACTGCCACCCAACTTAGTGTCATCCGCAAATTTGGAGATACTACATTTAATCCCCTCATCTAAATCATTAATGTACAGTGTAAACAGCTGGGGCCCCAGCACAGAACCTTGCGGTACCCCACTAGTCACTGCCTGCCATTCTGAAAAGTACCCATTTACTCCTACTCTTTGCTTCCTGTCTGACAACCAGTTCTCAATCCATGTCAGTACACTACCCCCAATCCCATGTGCTCTAACTTTGCACATCAATCTCTTGTGTGGGACCTTGTCGAACGCCTTCTGAAAGTCCAAATATACCACATCAACTGGTTCTCCCTTATCCACTCTACTGGAAACATCCTCAAAAAATTCCAGAAGATTTGTCAAGCATGATTTCCCTTTCACAAATCCATGCTGACTTGGACCTATCATGTCACCTCTTTCCAAATGCACTGCTATGATATCCTTAATAATTGATTCCATCATTTTACCCACTACCGATGTCAGGCTGACCGGTCTATAATTCCCTGTTTTCACTCTCCCTCCTTTTTTAAAAAGTGGGGTTACATTGGCTACCCTCCACTCCATAGGAACTGATCCAGAGTCAATGGAATGTTGGAAACTGACTGTCAACGCATCCACTATTTCCAAGGCCACCTCCTTAAGTACTCTGGGATGCAGTCCATCAGGCCCTGGGGATTTATCGGCCTTCAATCCCATCAATTTCCCCAACACAATTTCCCGGCTAATAAGGATTTCCCTCAGTTCCTCCTCCTTACTAGACCCCCCGACCCCTTTTATAACCGGAAGGTTGTTTGTGTCCTCCTTCGTGAATACCGAACCAAAGTACTTGTTCAATTGGTCCGCCATTTCTTTGTTCCTCGTTATGACTTCCCCTGATTCTGACTGCAGGGGACCTACGTTTGTCTTTACTAACCTTTTTCTCTTTACATATCTATAGAAACTTTTGCAATCCGTCTTAATGTTCCCTGCAAGCTTCTTCTCACACTCCATTTTCCCTGCCCTAATCAAACCCTTTGTCCTCCTCTGCTGAGTTCTAAATTTCTCCCAGTCCCCAGGTTCGCTGCTATTTCTGGCCAATTTGTATGCCACTTCCTTGGCTTTAATACTATCCCTGATTTCCCTTGATAGCCACGGTTGAGCCACCTTCCCTTTTTTATTTCTATGCCAGACAGGAATGTACAATTGTTGTAGTTCATCCATGCGGTCTCTAAATGTCTGCCATTGCCCATCCACAGTCAACCCCTTAAGTATCATTCGCCAATCCATCCCAGCCAATTCACGCCTCATACCTTCAAAGTTAGCCTTCTTTAAGTTCTGGACCATGGTCTCTGAATTAACTGTTTCATTCTCCATCCCAATGCAGAATTCCACCATATTATGGTCACTCTTCCCCAAGGGGCCTCGCACAACGAGATTGCTAATTAATCCTCTCTCATTACATAACACCCAGTCTAAGATGGCCTCCCCCCTAGTTGGTTCCTCGACATATTGGTCTAAAAAACCATCCCTTATGCACTCCAGAAAATCCTCCTCCACCGTATTGCTTCCAGTTTGGTTAGCCCAATCTATGTGCATATTAAAGTCACCCATTATAACTGCTGCACCTTTATTGCACGCACCCCTAATTTCCTGTTTGATGCCCTCCCCAACATCACTACTACTGTTTGGAGGTCTGTACACAACTCCCACTAACGTTTTTTGCCCTTTGGTGTTCTGCAGCTCTACCCATATAGATTCCACATCATCCAAGCTAATGTCCTTCCTAACTATTGCCTTAATCTCCTCCTTAACCAGCAATGCTACCCCACCTCCTTTTCCTTTTATTCTATCTTTCCTGAATGTTGAATACCCCTGGATGTTGAGTTCCCAGCCCTGCTCATCCTGGAGCCACGTCTCCGTAATCCCAATCACATCATATTTGTTAACATCTATTTGCACAGTTAATTCATCCACCTTATTGCGGATACTCCTTGCATTAAGACACAAAGCCTTTAGGCTTGTTTTTTTAACACCCTCTGTCCTTTTAGAATTTTGCTGTACAATGGCCCTTTTTGTTCTTTGCCTTGGGTTTCTCTGCCCTTCACTTTTCCTCATCTCCTTTCTGTCTTTTGTTTTTGCCTCCTTTTTGTTTCCCTCTATCTCCCTGCATTGGTTCCCATCCCCCTGCCATATTAGTTTAACTCCTCCCCAACAGCACTAGCAAACACTCCCCCGAGGACATTGGTTCCGATTCTGCCCAGGTGCAGACCGTCCGGATTGTACTGGTCCCACCTCCCCCAGAACCGGTTCCAATGCCCCAGGAATTTGAATCCCTCCCTGCTGCACCATTGCTCAAGCCACGTATTCATCTGAGCTATTCTGCGATTCCTACTCTGACTAGCACGTGGCACTGGTAGCAATCCCGAGATTAATGCCACCCGTTACTGGCAAAAGGTAGCGTAAAGAGGGCAGCCGCCACTCTTTCGCCAGCTGATGGCGGTCCCAATGCATCTGCCATTTTCCAAGGCCTGGCAGCGCTGCCGGTAAGATCGATGGCCCTGCAGATTTAAATGAAAGGTGACATTAGCGTGCAAGGCCAATTTAATGTCACCTTGGCAAACTTGGACCTTAGCGCTGAGTTCATGGTCATGGATCGGGGGGTCAGCATGGTCGGGGGTTGGCATGCTTGAGGATGGGGGGTTGTGGAGGGGGTGGGGGTCAGCTGGAGAATCGGGAGGGGGTTGGAGGATTGGCAGGTGATCGGGAGGGGGTGGAAAATTGGGGGGGGGGGTGGCTCGCCGGGGGTTGGGGTCTGGCTACAGGAGGATTATGACCGGCCTCAGCATCATCGGTGGGGTGGGGGGGCAGAGGCCTCATAGTGCAGATCGGAGATCTGGGGGGCGGTGGAAGGCGATCAGAGGCCACGTGGTGGGGTATCCAATCGTGGGGGTGGGTTAGGCAAGGACCGTTGGTCCAGGAGATAGGTATAAAGCCACTTACCTCCTGGGTGCAGCAGTCCCCACCTCGATTTAACTGCCGGGTTTCACGAATTGTGTGAAACCCGTCCACAAGCAGTTAAATTCAAAATGGAGGTGATAAAAGAATCTTTCAGCCTCATGACAATATTTAAATTTAGGTACTTTCCCAGAGCGGATTGATCACCTGTCCAGCTTCCCGTGTCAAAACCGGAAGTGGCTGGGTTGGAGGCAAGATCAGGTTGGGAATCACATTTTTAACAATTTACCTGTCCCCATGCTCCAAACCCACCCATTTTTTTAGGTGAAAATTGCAGCCTGTGTCTTTGATCAAGCTTTTGGTTACCTGTCCTCATATCTTCTTACATGGCTTCGTGTCAAATTATGTCTGATACTGATCCCATGAAACGTTTTACTACATTTAAGGCACTATATAAATGCAAGGTAAATGCAAGTGTTGTTGCTCCAATCGCATTATGGGACTTCCCCTAATTTGCATAATAATCAAAAACTTGAGCCTTGTGCATAATTGGGGGCAGATGTTGACTTTTAGCCGTCCGACTAATGGAGCACCCGGGTTGGCGAGCTATTCCGGTGATGAAGTCAACTCTGTGAGTTTGAGGCTCCAACCCCATTTAAATTCATCAAATGAGCTTCAGCCACCAAACGGCATACCGACCCAGCTCGCCAGATTCAAAACTGGAAATCGGGCAGGAGTTGCCGCCAGCAAGGTAAGTTGCAGGGGTGGCTTGTGATCTCGACGGGTGGCGGTCACGGGGCATCAGCTGGCCAGATTATTTTTTGGGCCCGGAGGTACATTCTGGATCCACCAGAGCCCACAAAACAAATTCATTACTTAACCTTTAGGGGGCCTCTTCTCTTTCATCATCATGGAACTGTTTGAACCATTTCCTATGTAATATGGAGATCGAGGTGCTGTGATGTATATAGGACCCCGATTGCCATCTGAAAGTGGCCTATCATCTGAAACTCTTTTTGGAGTTTATCTGCAAAAACAAAAGACATTAAACCGTGCCACCCTACCTGGGTGACACACCAGACATTTACAAGGCCCTTTTTTTTTTCCTTTTTCTGTTTTTTTTTTGTGTTTTTCTTTTTTTTTGGTTTTTTTTTTGGGCACTAAAATCACAATTTTTCCCCAGTGCCCCCTATAAAAGGGAAGGGGGACACTAAAAGCACCGGCAATTAAAACAAATTAAACTTTAAAACGTAAAATCAAATTAAAATTTGGTTGCCGGGCGTGATGATGCACTCCAGTCCCTCCGGTGCCCACCTCTCGCGGAAGGCCGCGAGCGTACCGGTGGACACCGCGTGCTCCATCTCCAAGGACACTCTGGACCGGATGTAAGAGTGGAAGAGAGGCAGGCAGTCAGGTTGAACGAGCCTATCATCTGAATCAAGAGGTTGCTTTGAACACCTGACTGTAGGCCCCTTTTGAAATAGAGCCGGATGCAGCGCCAGTTTTAATTGGGCAGGAAGACTGCCGACCCGATTTTGAGGATATTACCGCTCCATGAACACCAGACGAGGCGACTCAAACCGTAGAAAAATCCCAAATCCAATAAAATAAAGCAAACTATGTGAATTTTTACATAGGTACATTTCTTTGATGGGTTACTATCCGAAAACTCATTTCTAATAAAGTACTTAAAATGGTACAATAAATCTGGAAGGTGGCCTTAATAATAATTTACAAAGAAAGATATTCGAAATTGGCCTTAACAACTTTGAATATTTGTTGGGAAAAGTAATAACCAGCAACAGCTGATATACCAATCCTTTATTATCATCTTTATTCAAAATGACATTTTGAAATTAAAATGTTTAGTACTCTCTGAAACTATATTAGGACAAAAAAACAATGGCCTCAGTAGCACCTACGATACACAATGAATGGGCCTCGTTCTTTATAATCTTCCTGACGAACCCACAAAGACTGGAAGGCATGTAGTGAGGCCAATATGGAGCCTCCAATCCAGACAGCATACTTCCTCTCCGGGACAGCGTGGATTTTGGTTTTAATATCAATGGGAGCTCTATCAAAAATCTCTTTGCAGAAACGAAAATTAAAGCCTTCGAATAATGTCGATCCCCCACTCAACAGAACATTGTCGTAGATGAGCTGCCTAACCTGGGGCTGGACCCTTTTCAAACTGTTGATGGTCGTTGTGTGAATACCTTCTTCGTTTGACCCCATGATCGATGGATTGAATAGAGCTTCTGGGCATGTAAATCTTTCTTTTCCAATGGTGATGACATGACCATCTGGTAGCTCATAGTCCACAAGATGTTTTTGATCAAGCTGGTTTATCTCGTTTTGATAATCAACCACTACATAACAGCATTTCTGCTTGATGTCTTCTACTATGTACCTGGCTTTCTCATGAAATGCGTTACCTGTCTCACGGAGCAGCGTTGTTAGGTAAGTGGTGAGATCGTGACCAGCTATGTCTATTCGGCTGATTGCATCAGGCATGATGTAGCCGTCATGAACGGGGACAGCATGGGTCACGCCATCACCAGAATCTACCACCAATCCCGTGGTTTTTCCATAAGAATACACGGACAGCACTGACTGGTAAGAGACGTGCATGGCAGGAACATTAAAACGCTCGAATAGAAATTCTGCGATCTTCTCTCTATTGGTGGTAGGACTGAGAGGAGGGTCTGAGATTAGGATTGCGTGTTCCTCTGGAGAAATCTTCAGATCCTCATAAAATACGTGTCGGAGGAGATCTTCTGCCGCTGTCCAGTCCACAATGATTCCGTGTCGGGTTGGCTGAATTAGTTTGAGATCTGGCTCGGTTGAGACCGTTTTACCCACAGTGATGTGGGTACGTTTACTCTTCCCTCTCGGGTATCCCATTATGGATGCCACTACGGAATCAGGCCTGGGCTGACCGGCATATCCCACCTTGCAACTGCCCGATCCCATGTCAATTACTAGTGCTCCCGTCTTCACAGTGAAGCAATTCGAGTTCATCTTCGCTTCGGATTTACTTGCTGATTTTGGTTGTCCGTCCTTATCCGTCCCAGTTAATTTGGGGGTTTTGATAGATTGCACTTCTCCGCACTACAAATCGAATACCTCTGACCATTTTGTAACATGTGTCTTAGTTTAGAAGGTTCACGCAAATACACAGCGTTCTTCCGAAGATGCACACATTGTTAAAGAATGAGGATGTTCAATCATTTGGATTATCCATTAAAAGGTGGGACATCACAATGTCAAAACGGTATCAATTATGACGTTGCCGGGTGTATGTTTTTCACGTCATGAATTTTACGCAACTTTTATCGCCCTTCAATTGACAAATATATGCCGGATTCTTTTGTAGAAATAACCGGCATTTTCCCCAAATCCCAACATCGAAAACGATCTAGTACGCGAATAGGTATGGTGCCTACATACAAAATATAACTGATGCTGTATTTTACAGTTAGTTGATTGTCCCGTTCAGAAGCTATTCATGGTTTATAAAGGAATACCTGCGAAGTCAACTAGAGAATTAAGGGAGGAGGGAGGGGTTAAAGGGGACACATGGCACTCTGTCTCACTTAAATATTGTAAATATATTGTACAAGATGCCTCCTGCAAATTAGGAGGTATTAGTTTTGTTATTTTGCTTGTTCTGAAGTCACACTGATTTGGGGCTGCACTAGAATTGTTATTTTAACATTTGGCTCTCTCCACTAGGCAAAATGCTAGAATCTATTATTAGGGACATGGTAACAGGGCACTTAGAAAATCGTAACATGATTAGGCACAGTCAACATGGTTTTATGAAAGGGAAATCATGTTTGACAAATCTGCTAGAGTTTTTTGAAAATGTATTTGGTTGGATGGATAAGGGGGAATCAGTGGATGTAGTGTATTTGGATTTTCAAAAAGCTTTCGATAAAGTGCCACACAAGAGGCTATTACACAAAATTAGGACTCGTGGCATTGGGATAATATATTAGCATGGATTGAGGATTGGTGAATGGACAGAAAACAGTGAGTAGGAATGAACGGGACTTTTTCGGGTTTGTAGGCTGTAACGGGGTACCGCAAGGATCAGTGCTTGGGCCCCAACCATTTACAATCCAAATTAATGACTTGGATGAAGGGACTTAGTGTACGTATCCAAGTTTACTGATGATACAAAGTTAGGTGGAAACGTAAGCAGTGAGGAGGATACAAAGAGACTGCAGAGAGATATAGACAGGTTGACTGAGCGGGCAAGAACATGGCAAATGGAATACAATGTGGGGATGTGTGAAGTTATCCACTTTGGTAGGAAAAACAAAAAAACCCGAATATTTTTTGAATGGTGAGAGACTGAGAAATGTTTGCATTCAGAGCGACCTGAATGTACTTGTACATGAATCACAGAAAGTTAACATGCAGGTACAGCAAGCAATTAGGAAAGCAAATGGTATTTTAGCTTTTGTTACAAAGAGATTAGAGTATAAGAGTAAAGAAATCTTACTACAGTTATAAAGGGCATTGGTGAGGTCATACCTGGAGTACTGTGTACAGTTCAGGTCTCCTTACCTAAGGAAATACATACTTGCCTTAGAGAGAGTGCAACAGGATGTACTGCAGCAACAGGTTACTTCACCTGCACTTCCCTCAGCTGTGACCTCTATCACTAAGAAGGACAAGAATAGCACATCACCTCCAAATTCCCCCACCATACTGATTTGACATATTAATGTCCCCTCATCATTGCTGGGTCAATATCCTAGAATTTCTTAGGCAGCACCATTGTGGGAGCACCATCTCCATAAGGACTGCAACTGTTCAAGGAGACTGGTTCCTGGGATGAGGGGATTGCCCGACGAGGAGAGATTGAGCAGACTAGGCCTATATTCCCTAGAATTTAGAAGAATGAGAGATGATCTAATTGAAACATAAAATTCTTAAGGGGCTAGACAGGGTTAATGCTGAAAAAATGTTACCCCTGGCTGTGTCGAAAACAGGTTCACAGTCCAAAGGGTTGTGAATCTTTGGAATTCTCTACCCAAGAGAACTGTGGATGCTCAGTAGAAGCATTTTGTTTCTCCATCACAGTCCAACTGTCTCTTGAATGATTCTAGAAATCTGGCTCCAACTCCCTATCCCTGAGATCATCGCAGATATTAATGACTCTATTCATGAATAAGTACTTCCTGACATCAGTCCTGAATTCATTTCTTTATCAGTTCTTACTTATGTTCCCTTGTTTTACAGTCATTATTTAACTTAAAATGTTGCTCCAGATTAACTTCCTATTGCATTTAGTATCTTGTATACTATTTTGGGGATGTAGTCGATGCTGGAAAGGCTGCATTAATTGCACATTCCTAGTTGACCTGAGAACATGGTGGTAGGCAATGTTCCCTCTTATTTTTTGGGGGGGTTTGCGTGACCCCCTTCAAAATGCCATGCAAGCACGGTTTTCCGCATTGAAAAGCCAGCAAGCGGGCTGTGCGGATGGTCCCGAGAGCTGCATGACCGCATTTAAAGGGATCATTGGTGGTGGCCTTTCCCCTTGAACAGCTGCAGTCCTTGTGGTGATGGTGCTCCCACAATGGTGTTGGCTAAGGAATTCTAGGATATTGACCCAGCAATGATGAGGGGACATTGATGTGTCACATTAGTATAATGGGGGTAATTTGGAGCTGATGGTGCTATTCTTGTCCTTCTTAGTAATAGAGGTCACAGCTGAGGGAAATGCTGTCGAAGTAACCTGTTGCTGCGGCACATTGTATATATTGTGACCACAATGCTGGTAGAGTGAATATTGAGTACAGTAGCATGGAGTCCAATTAAACAAACTGTTTTATCCTGGATGGTGTCAAGCTCCTTCAGTATTGTTGCAGCTCCACCCATCCAGATGAATGGTGAATATCCCAAGACACTCATAACTTCTGTAAGTCATTGTCTCATTTGCTCCTGTCATGGCTGAAGAGCCCTAAGGTCTGTATGTCAGCCTCTTGGCTCTTTCCAATGTACTTTCATAGATTTCTGTTTTCAGTGTACATTGATGGCCAGAAATGTGTCGAGCCTTAAGGCACTATAGAGTTTCAGTATGACAGCTTCTGGCTTACTCTATGGATTTGGTAATTGTAGTTCAGAATTCTGTTAGCTTTGTTGATTTTGACAGCAAATGCCTGGGAATGTCAAGTATTGAATCTACTATCACAGATCTATTTGAGCCACCTTCTTAGCTAGTTGAGGAGCCATGTCTACTATAATAAATAACTATTATATGACCTACTTATTTGCCTGTTCATCTTTTGTAAGAATAAATTTGTTTCATATTTTAAACTCTGATGTGATGCTGCCCCAATTTTGAAGACTGGAATGAGAACATATGGCGATATAGGATAAGTCCAGGAGCTAAAGTAATTACTGGAAGGGGTTTGTTTTTCATTTCCTGCAATATAACCAAAAACAAGAATATAGATATTGCTGAAGGAATGGAGAGTTGGAATTTGCCCATGAAAGCTATCTAAGATATGAGAGTTGAAACAATCCAGAATAAGAAGGTTAGAAAAGACTCCACAATTTAACAGTTCTCGTACACTACATCATAGTACTTTCCAATGTCACTTAACATGTCATTTTCTCAAACAAAGTCAAGAAAGTTGGTCAAGCATGTGCATTCACTTCTGAAATGATGATGGCTAAAATGAACGAGCTTTATTTACATATTGGTAATCCTAAAATCTCTTTCTCATGATCAGTTTTATTGGGGCTGAATTTGCGGCCCCTACAGACGTGTATGAGGTGCGCATGTGCCTGTAGGGGCTGCACAAGTTCCGGGTTTAGGCATGCGCTGATTGACAAATTGTATGAATCCCCAGGAAAAGGGCATTTGCTGGTGGAGAGTTGGGCTATTTGCCCAACTTCTGCCCAGCGAATGCCCATGAAATTCTTACGCCTGGTAAAAGCAAGTGTAAGGCCTACTTTTACCAGCGTAAGTGTTTTACAAACAGAAAAAAAAATTTTTTTTCAATCATTTCTACATTAAAACCCTGTGCAATAAGGTAAGTTTATTTTTAGCCCAGTTAAAACATGTACATATTTTTTTAATTAAATTTTTGTTTTAAATATTTAATTAAAGGCCATTTTAATTCATTTTAAAATGTATTTGATGTGTAGAGGTATTTTTTATGTGATCCCCATTCATACTTATGGGAGTTCTGTACCTGGGATACGTGAGCCTCTACGCCGGCCTATGCCCACAGACCCAGGAGCGCAAGAGCCAGGTAAGTTCGTAGATTTTTTGCAGGTCGGAGGCATCTGCCCGCGGGGAAGCCTTCGACCGCAAATTCAGCCCCGTTATTTTGCACAAACAACGATGAGATAAATGATCAGATTAGATGGTTTAGTGATATTGGATGATAGATAATTGTTAGCTTGGGCACCGGGAGAATTCCCCTACTCTTTGAATAGTGCCATGGGTTCTTTTGAAAATGTGAACCTGAAAAGTGAATGATAACAACTGTACAGGATTGTGTATGTAAAGCTTTAGTCTGTCTTAGGATGTTAGTAACATCCCAATAAGTGGATGGTGAAAGCACCTGCATTTCCGTATGCTATACAAATACACTAGGGGGCACCATAAACACATGTATTGCAAGATCTATTTTATTAAATTGAAGTTCATACAGGTCATTCACACAATGACCATTTCCATACAAACTTCTTATGACAATTTGCAAATACTGTGTTACACATGTTCCTAATGAGTATGTGTATATGTCAAGGGGTGGAAGTTATATAAAACTCTGGTTAGACCCCATTGGGAGTACTGCATTTAGTTCTGTGTAATGGCCTTGGAGGGGGTGCAGTGCAGATTCACCAGAATGATACCTGGACTAAAAGGGTTAAATTGTGAGGACAGGTTGCTCAGCTTGTATTCCCTTGAGTGTAGAAGATTAAGTGGTGATTTAATTGAGCTGTTTAAGATGATTAAAGGAATTGATAAAGTAGATAGAATGAAACTATTTCCTCTGGTGAGGAGTCTAGGACATGGGATAATAATCTTAAAATTAGAGCTAGATGTTCAGGGGTGATGTCAGGAAGCACTTCTTCACGTAAAGGATACTGTAAATCTGGAACTTTTTCCCGCAAAAGTCAATTGAAACTTTCAAAACTGAGATTGCTAGATTTTTGTTAGGCAAGGATATTAAGGGTTACAGAACCAAGGCAGGTAGATGGAATTAGGATACAGATTAGCCATGATCAGGCTCAAGGGTCTGAATGACCTATTCCTGTTCCTAAAAGCAAACTGGATGAAATTTGCTTTTTAAGATCTTAGTAGGTAATTACTGAAGAAGTTGCACCGGATTCCTGTGCTACACAGACAAATAAAAACAATGAGTATTTAATTCCAAGTGAGTCTGGAATTAATCAGATTAACAAGTTAATAAAAATTGAAGTTATTACCATGCAGATTTATGCAGAGGCATAGAGCCATTGGCCCCAATATTTACGGGGAGGGTGTAGGTGAGGTTGAAAGCGTGGACCAATTTCTAGAACTTAATGTTTTTAAAAAGGGAAGAACAAAATAACATAATAGCCCAGACTGTGCTGTCGAAGGCTTCCCATGATGGGTGCCTCTGACCGCAAACATTTCTACGAAAGTACCTGGTGGTCCCAGAGGTTCGGAGACTTACGATCCTGGACCTGTATGTGAAGGCATCGTAGAGGTACACTTATCCCAGGAGTGTCTGGGCTTCGTATGCATCACTAGGATCATGTGGGCCGGCCCAACCTATTGGAGTAGGGGGATCCCCATTCATACTTATGGTAATTCCGTATATAAATGAATGGGAATACCCCCCAAAACACACAAACACTGAAAATAAATTTAAAAAAACAAAATTAATCAAAATGGAATTTAATTAATTATTTAAAACAAAAATTTAATTTTTTGAAAAATAAATTTACATATTTTAAAGGGTCTAACAATAAACTTACCTTACTTAGTAGGAGTTAAACATTTTTAATTATTGAAAAAAATTTATTATTCTCTGCTTTAAAATTTTTACGCTGATAAAAGCAGGCCTTACGCCATACGCTTGCTTTTATCAGGCGTAAGGATTTGAAGGAGATTTGCTGGGCAGGAGTTTGGAAAATAGGCCAAATCTCCGCCTGCTGAGGCCTTTTATTTTCAAAGGCGTGCGATCTGTCAAGAGAATGCTTGACGTCGCAAGTTCCGGGTTTAGGCGCATGCGCTTCGCATGGCTAAACCCGGAACTTGCAGGGACCCCACGCGTGTGTACCTCGTGCGTACCTCATACAAATCCAAGGGGAACACGAATTTGGGCCCATTGATTTTCAACAGACCGACTATACCATCAATTACCCAAAAGTTACCTCAACAGCCAATCTCCCACATTCAACTGCCCTGTCCCCAATGGAAGGCTGTCACATACAGCCACCGCATGCCAACTGCAGACTAATACGCCTGTCTGGGAAATACAGGCAGCTGCACCTACTGTACTTCTAGGTACAGTGCACTTCCAGTGTGTTGCACATCCATTGCACCCTGATGGATTGATGAGAGAAGTCACCTCCAAGGTGCACTGTTTCCAGTCAATATTTGTTTCCTAATTTGCCACCCATTTTAATTACCTTAATGTCGACTAATATTTAGATTTTTGTGACTACTGAGTCTGCCTGTCCATGCTTTTGCATCACAAAATTTGGCATTTTTTTAAATTGAGAAATTCAGATACATACTTCAGAAACCCAAAAAGATTTTAAAAGAGTAGATAAGATACACCAAGAAGTGATGGTTATGGTGATGCCAAACTTGGAATTAAAATACCCCCTGTAAATTGTAAAAAGAAAAGGTTGAATGAGGGAGGCAGTAAGTCCCACAGTTTGGAGGTTCTGGGAAAGAATGACTAAGAGAAGGAGACAGTATGATTAGCATTGATTTCAACAGAATGAAGATGCATGAAATAAGAAGGGTGTGTAAATTGATGTCTCCTCTCCCATTTCCAATCCTGTACTTTATGCCTCAGTTTCTTAATTTAAAATAAAGCAGCCAGAAACTTTCTTCAAGTAGTAAGGTCTTGGATTAAAGCTTAAAACTTTGTCACTTGACTTACAGCCAGAACACATGGTTGACACCTAAAAGTCAGAATTTTGGCCATACCTAATTGGGAAAAATCAGCAGCTCCTTACTCTCCGTGACATTAAAAAGTGGAAAATGTGAAAGCTGATGTTAGCTGCTACTAACAGGTTAAAAATCTGGAAAGCCGGTAGTATCTGTATTGTTGGTGACTGCCAAAACAAGCACCCAACCCAAAATTTTCAAAAGTAATTCGGCCAACGAAAGGAGGTGAAACTTGATTTTGTCGTGACAAAATATCTGTGGGTGAGAACATGAAATTTGTTTTTATTATGAAACACTCTATGCAGGCAGTACACACCCATAAACATTTTGGGATCAATTTTCCCCAAAACCATTTTTTGGCGTACTGCCAGAGTTTACACCCATTTTTCTAGGCCAGAACTGCTCCAAAAATAAATGTAGCAAGTTTCCCTATTCTATTTATTGAAATTGGCGCTGCGCAGCCTGTCCTGTAGCCTCGGGGGATGGAGCCTAATGTCTGCATCGAAAAAAACGATGTCGCCCCTTCTGTGCATGCGCGAAAATAAAGAACGTTTTTAACGTGATTCCTGTGGACGCGCATGCCCAGTACAGCTCCCAGGCTGCAATCGACCATTTTTAAAGAGCCAGTTGTGTGTGAGAACTTTAATTCTCAGTGGAAAAATCTGAGCTGCAATACAATAATGCAACGCGGCTCAAGAACCAAGAATTTCTCACGAGATGAAGCAGAGGCGTTGGTTAGTGTAATTGAGGCCAGATGGCACGAGCTGGACACCAGCAGAGGTCACACAAAAATTTCACCAAAAGGGATGAAGAAACGCTGGAACCAATTTGCAGAAGATTACTGTGCAATGGTGACCATCCCGAGGTCTGGAGGTCAGTGCAAAAAGAAGTGGCAGGACCTTGGTCAAGTAGTTATTGTAAGTAATATTTTCATTTATTCAATGGAATTGCAATTGTAAATCTGACCAGCTGTATATGTCCCACCCAGCAGAAAGACACCCTCACCAAAAAGTTATATTTTCATCTTTGCAGAGGAAAGTGGCACACAACAAACGTGAAAGAACTCGAACAGGAGGAGGCCCAGCAAATCTGCACCCACTGACACCCTTGGAAGAGAGGGTCCCTGCTTTGATGGGTCCTGCCTGGAGAAAAGCAACCACCACTGCACAAATTGGGCCCACACTCGAGGGAGAGGATAAGTCCTGCAAATTCCACAGTCTGGCCAGGCTTCGGTTCATGGGAAGGTCTCCATCACCTACGCTTCGGTTGATGCAATGTGCTATCTTCATCGTGGTCCTTCAAATGAGCCTGCTGCTTGTGCTGTGTGTGCCTACTCATGCCACCCTCCCCCCTCCTCTGCCGCTAACCATTTGTCTGTTCTGTTATATTTTGCAAAACTTGAGGCCAACCCTGACGAATCAGACGAGGACAGGCCTGAAGAGGAGAACACATTCCAATCCTACCTTCCAGATCAAAAGCATGGGGTGAGGGGGAGGGACAGGGGAAGGAAATGGATGAAGCCCTCACTGTTGTATTCACTTTAGAAGAGGTGCAGGTGCTGCCATTGAGGTGCTAGCCCCTTCCCTGAGTAGTGGTTTGAGTGTTGGTGGGACATTCCATGGTTTTCCACTGTCCCAGGCTGCGGGTCCCAGTGAGATGCAGCAATGCATACCCAAGGCCCCACCTTCCGAGGCTGCGGGTCTCAGTGGGATGCTGCGAGCCACACCCAGGGTGAGGAGGGGAAGGAGAGCTCGACTGCACTCTCCTGAGGTGCAGGATCTAACAGATGTGGTTCACATGATGGCAATTGAGTGCTGAGAGCATTGACCTTACCCGAACTCTCCTGGACACCATCAGTGGGGTGGGTGATGAGGTACGGGACTGTCAGGAGAAGTAGCAACACTCTCAAGAGAAATGGGAACACTGTCTGGGAACATGAGGGAACGAATATCTCAGTCATCTGAAACAATGTCGGTGCACATGAGGGAGGGAATGCCACCGGTAGCTGATGCGCTGTCAGTGAACATGAGGGAGGGAATGTTGCAGGTAGTTGACACACTTTTGCTCAACATGAGGGAGGGCATGTCACAGGTAGGTGAGACACAGTCGGCGAACATGAGGGAGGGAATGTTGGAGGTAGTTGAGACACTGTCAGGGCACATGAGGGAGGGAATGTTGGAGGTAGTTGAGACATTGTCAGGGCACATGAGGGAGGGAATGTTGGAGTTAGCTGCTGTAATAAGGGAACGCGCCCATTGTCAGAATCAACTGCCACTCCCATTCTAATCCCAAGCCCGGCCTTCCACATTACTGGCTGCCCCCCACCTCCCCATCAAGAAGTGCACATTACCCAAGATGTTCAAAAGCATAAGCTTGGTACCAACCCAAGAAACACTGCACCACCGCCTGCGGGCAGGGGTCATGGAGTCACCAAGACCAAGCGCAACGGGCGGTCTTAGAATAAGGTGGAGGAGAGATGGGTGCAGCCTTTCTTTGCTGCTGTTGTTGTTGTTGTTATTGTTGTTACTGTTGTAATTGTTCTCAAATTAAAATTTTTTTGTAAGTTATCTAAATTTGCAAGTTTAAAATTTGGTAAGTGTGAGGTGATGCACTTTGGGAGGGCTAATAAGGAAAGGGTATACATATTAAGCGGTAAGCCACTTAATAGTGTAGATGAATAAAGGGACCTTGGAGTGCTTGTCCACAGATCCCTGAAAATAGCAAGCCAGGTGGATAAGATGGTTAAGAAGGCATACGGAATGCTTGCCTTTATTGGACGAGGCATAGAATATAAGAGCAGGGAGGTTATGCTTAAATTGTATAATACTTTGGTTAGGCCACAGCTGGAATACTGCGTGCAGTTCTGGTCGCCGTATTATAGGAAGGATGTGATTGTACTGGAGAGGATGCAGAGGAGATTTACTAGGATGCTGCCTGGAATGGAGAATCTTAGTTATGAGGACAGATTGGATAGGCTGGGTTTGTTCTCATTGGAACAGAGGAGGTTGAGAGGATACCTCATCGAGGTGTACAAAATTTTGAAGGGCCTGGACATAGTGGATAGTAAGGGTCTATTTCCATTGGTGGAGGGGTCTATTATGAGGGGGCATAGTTTTTAGGTGGTTGGTGGAAGGTTCAGAGGGGATTTGAGGGGGGGCTTTATGCAGAGGATTGTGGGGATCTGGAACTCGCTGCCTGGAAGAGTGGTGGATGCAAAAACCCTCACCACTTTTAAGAGATGGTTGGATGGGCACTTGAAGTGCAGTGACCTGCCGGGTTACAGACCTGGAGTTGGTAATTGGGATTAGACTGGATGACCTTTTGTTGGACAGCGCAGATATAATGGTAATTACTGCAGGGAATAGAATACGGCCAGGGTGATCTCTTGGACTAGTTTCGATCGGATGGGTCGGAGAGGAATTTTCCCAGATTTTTTTCTCCCTAAATTGGCCTGGGTTTTTAATCTGGTTTTTGCCTCTCCCAGGAGATCACATGGCTCCGGTTGGGGTGGAGTGTAGATGTTTTCAGTATAAGGGGTGTCGCAGTTGTGTGAGGTGAACTGGTTGGGCTGGATGCTCTTTGCCTTTCCGTCATTGTTCATAAGTTTATCTGTAACCTTTAGGGCTGCTGACCAAGGGCCGTGCGGCTCTTTGTTGGCCGGCGCGGACAAAATGGCTTCCTTCTGCACTGTAAATTTCAGTTTCTATGTTTAAGTGATCTTAGAGTTTGTAAATGATCTTAAAGTTTGTAAGTGATCTTAAGTGAAAATTTTAAAGCTTGATACAAGAATATTTTTATTAAAGTTAAGTACAAACAAATGTTTGGTAAACTTTTGAATAAAATATATTTTAAATTATAACAATCATTTACATTATTTGTTCCATTATTAACGCAACTTTTTGAACTAAACAAGAATCATTTCCATCATTTGTTCCATTAACACAACACAACATTACAGAACAGGTCCAATCAGTAAACATGGTCCATGTGGAATAGTTGCCGCTGAGCCTTCAGGTAGCAAAGTGTTCACGGATGAGCTGCTGATGCAAGGCTCGAGCAATCGTTAAAGGGGCACGATGGCCCGCCCTCCTCCGCTGTTATGCTCTCGGTTCAGGTAGTTGCATGGCTTCCTTGTCCTCTTCCTCCTCTTTCTTATCATCTGCATCTTCCTCCTCATCATCGGCCACTCTCACCTCGGGTGGGTCTTCTACTACCAGCTGCTGCTGCCTCATGATGGCTAAGTTATGCAGCATGCAGCACACAACAGTGAACTGACCGACAATCTCAGGGGAGTACAGCAAGTAGCCTCCAGAATGGTCCAGGCATCGGAAATGCTGTTTCAAGATGCCAATGGTCCTCTCTATTATGCTGCACGTCGCAATGTGCGACATGTTATATTCCCAGTCAGCTTCTGTCTGGGTTACGCGTAGGGGCGTCATGAGCCAGGTGGCGAGGCCGTACCCTTTGTCTCGAGTAGCCAGCTGTGCCCTTCTGGCTGCTGCTGAAACATGGCAGATATAACGCTCTCACGTAGGATGAACACATCATGGGTGCCCCCAGGGTACCTCACATCATGATGCAATGCATGTCATCATACACAAGCTGCACATTAATGGAGTGGAAGCCTTTTCTGTTCCTGTACATCTCGGAATCCTCCAAAGGTGCTCGCGAGGTGATGTGGGTACAATCAATGCAGCCCTGTACCTTTGGGAAGCCAGTAATCCTGGAGAAGCCCACATTGCCTGGGCGGTCATGGAGAACTTTATGTAGTCATTCCTCGGGGAATATAGTGCAGCAGTCACCTGCCAAATGCAGACATGTGTTGCATGTTGAGAAATGGCGCACACATCCCCAGTTGGAACGAGCCAGATGCATAGAATGAAAGTGCAGCTGTAACCTTCACTTCAACTGACAAAGCAGTCCTCCTGACACTTCTCGGTTGCAGGTCTGCTTTTATTAACTCACAGATCTTAGTTACAACTTCCTTGCGGAAACGCAGCCTTTTGACACAGGATGCACCACTCAGGTGCAGGTACGAATGCCTATCTCGATATACCCGACATGGGTAAGGCCTCTGCCCATCACCCTACGTGCTCTGAGGTTTCTCATGCGATGACGTCAAATCAATTGTCTCCTCTGCAGCACCATCATGCAGAAGGCTTGCACGAGGTATGGCATTGTCAGTGTTGCCCCCATGATTAAATTTTACCTTTGCAAGAAGCTCAAAATGGCAGGCAGGCAGGACAAGGTTCTTTGTTCTTTCTCCCCGCAAGGTCTATTTGGACCACACCCAGGTCTGAGCTGGCGCAGTGATCGGGAACTTCCCCCCCCGCCACCCCCCCCCCCCCCCCCCCCCAACAACCCGGGCTACACTTGATGCGTAGTGTAGGCTTCTGATGCTTTCTGTATGCCTTCCACAGCCTCCCCCTGCCTCCGCAACCCCCGGGCTTCATTTGACGGGTTGTGCATGCTTCTGATGCCTTGTACAGCCTCCCACCCCAGGCTTCTTTTGAAGCCGAGCCCCTGTGTCCGGGCTAGTAGCAGATTCTGCCGGTCGACGCTCCGACCCTCGAGCCCTGTTTGCAGACGTTCGGTGGTGGCGTGTCAGTTTAAAAAGAAAATGAAAACTTACAGAATTCCATCAAATTTCCATTTACAGCGTTTTAAGGTAAAAAAAAATTAAGCTATATTATGCATATTTAAGTGTTTTTTGTTCCCTCCAAAACCGCATAAAAACAATAGCATCTTTCTGCACCCATTTTTCAATGTGTGCTGATTTTTCTTAACTCACCAGAAGGTTTTCCGGGAGTGGTCACGCACACCTGGTCTAGGAGAATTTTCTTTTGGCCAAACTTACATAATTGAGAAAAATTGGCGCAGATATCAGGTTATCCCCCCCCCCACCCCCCTATTGATTGGGGAAACTTGTATTTTTCAACTTAGGCCAAAAAAAGCGCGCACCAAAAAAACGGTGAAAATCACTGGGGAAAATTGAGCCCATTGTTCTTAAAGGGACATCACTCTTGTAAAGCTATTAAGACAAAATTACCACTTTGGTGATATTGGGCTGTGAGCTGGAGGAGTAGGGGGCGATTCTAACCATACTCACTCAGCAAAAATCTGGCGGGTGGCCAGTTAAAATTGCCCAGGCTCTTATCTGACCGAAAGCTGCCATGATCGCAGCATTTGCAATTTTAATGTGCTCTCCTGAGCAGGAAGCAAGGACACGGGCCCAAAGTCAACAGGTCCTTCTTTACATATGCATGTTGCAGCCTGATGACATCGAGACCCGACTGTAATTTTAACTCCAGCCTTAGTGGGGAATCCACCGGATGTTAAAATCGGGGCCTCCCAGCAATTAATTTTATTCTATTCAATTCTTGTGTTTTTTTACTAGAATTCAATGGCCAACACAAATGTGGATAGGGGGATAAGACAGCATCCTTGTTGAAAGGAGAATGCAGTAGAGTCATGCCCATTGGTATATATTATGAATATGGTGCTGCATTTTCACCTTAGTGTGGGGTGGAGGGAATGGGGCTGGGGGGAGCATGTAAAGGGTCACTATCCCGAAAGTTTCATCAGCGTGCTCTGCAGTCTTGTTTTAACTTAAGTACTCCAATTGAGTGAACCATGCGGGTTCCCAGCCAATTAACTGGAGCGGGTCTGATGACATCATGGAGCGTTGACTTCAGCTCGCCTATTTAAAAGGGCAGTGGACAGATGAGAGTTGAAGGTTGTTGGAGATGGTCCAGAGATGGCTCTGAGTTAGCTGTTGCTGTGAGATAGAATAATTAGTTTGACTGTGAATATTTAACCATTTCTAAGCAAAGATGCAGGCTCACTGCCAAAAGGCTTTGCCCAGGTTTAGTGATTCCTCCCTGGAAATCCTGCTCCAGGGAGTGAGAGCCTACAGGGAGGTCATCTTCCTTGGTGATGGGAGGAAGAGGCCAACAGCTAAAACAAAAAGCGCATGGCTGAAGGTCGCCAAGGAATTAGGCAGCAGGACTGTTGTCAGCCGCTCCTGGATTCAGTGCAGGAAGCAATTTAATGACCTCATGAGGACAGGAAAGGTGAGTGCAATGCCACATCCTGATGTGTGTGTCACTCAAACCCCATCGCTCTGCCTTCCCAAGCCTACTCTTGCACATTACTCCTCACACTAGCTTACCTTGCAGGTGCATCCATTCCTTACTGTCTATTCACCACTGACACTCACCCTCATCCTAATGGAATCATAGAATCATAAAATGTAACAGCACAGAAGGAGGCCATTTGGCAATGTCATGCCACTCCCTCATAGTCACACTTTTATAAGGAGATAAATTGGTGAGGCCACACCTAGAATACTGTGTACAGTTCTGGTCTCCTTACCAAAGGAAAGACATACTTGCCTTAGAGGGCCTGGGTCACAGTGGCATGAAAGTGGCATGTAATTCAAACTCACACACTATCGCTGGGCACGAAATGCTGCGCAGTCGGCTTTTGCACAATGTCGTTGTCAGCGGCGTTATCAGCAGTGGCAAAACAGCATCGCGAGAGAGGGAGGCCGGGGATTCTACAGTGGTGTTTTCCCGCACTTCTCACCACACTTCCTGTCTGTGTGAGAGGTGCAGCGCTGTGCGGTTGGTGTCCTGGTTTCCAATTCTCAGTGCTCAGTGCTCTGATTTACCCCTGACTATGGCTTCAAGGGGACCATCAAGCAGTGGTAGTGGTACCAGGTGTAAGCATGTGTCGTTATCCATACAGCAAAAGGTGGAATTTATTGTGTTCCTAACACAGATGAGACTGCACACAGGGAAGTTAAAGTAACACTAACCTCAGTCTTTATTAAGACACTCCAGAGTGAGGAGCAGGCCTTAGGGGCCGGCTTATAATACAGTGCTCCCAAGGGATGCTGGGATCCCTTAGTACTTCAGGGGATGCGCTCCCTGGTGGTGGAACATGGGAGTGCATGCTTTACAGATACACAACAGAATTGTTGAAGACATTGGACCTGGGCACAGCGGTACGGGCCTTGTCTGAGTTTTACAATATTGGTTCATTAACAGTGTATGACATTAAGAAACAAAAGGATAAGATCCTTAAGTTTTTTGCTAACAGTGAAAGTAAGAGAAGTATGGCCTCTCGTAAAACATTGAGGGAAGGAAAAAGTATTGAATTAGAAAGTGCTCCATTACAGTGGTTTAGGCTTTGTCGGAATGATGGGGTTAGCATTTCTGGCGAGATGATGATGGCGCAAGCGAAAATATTCCACAAAGAATTTAACCTCCAGCATGAATGTGAATATTCTCAAGGATGGCTGCAGAAATTTAAAACCAGGCATGGTATATTACTCTACATTGTGTTTGCGGTGAAAAAAGAAGTGCAGATCACGAAGCAGCAGCTAAATTCGTTGCTGAATTTTCACAGTTAATTGCAAAGGAGAAGTTATCCCCAGAGCAGGTAGACAATGCCGATGAAACTGCTCTCTATTGGCTTTGTCTGCCTAGAAAAACCTGAACAACAGATGCTGAGGAGGCACCAACTGGAATGAAGGACTCAAAGGACAGGCTAACTGTCCTTGGTTGCAGCACTGCTGCAGGTATGCACAAGTGCAAGCTCATGGTCATTGAGAAAAGAGTGAAGCCAAGGGCATTAACGGGGTGAAAATATTCCCATTGATAAAGCATGGCAACAAGAAAGGCTGGATAACCACTAAACAATGGCCCAGAAATCCCGGTCGACTGCTTCCCGTGGGCGATCGAGGGAAATAATTTAAAAAGATGCGCTCCTACCTGTTCCTGCTGCGCCCATGTGAGTTCCCAGTCCTGAGGCCTCCACTGACTGCGCGTCGGAGCGCGTGCATGTCTGGACGTGCGCAGGACTGGAGCTGCAGTCACATGGCTCTGGGCAGCCAATCCAGGGAAAGTAAGATCTCATTCATAATAATAGGAACTCCGTAAGTTGGAGTTCCCATTATTTTGAATGGGAAAAAGCCTCCAAAACACACAAAACTCCAATTAAAAAAAAAAAGAAAAAATACACCACATATTTTTATAAATTTAAATTAAAGTTATTTATGTATTATAAAAAAAATATTTTTCCAATTTTTTAAAACATTTTTAAAATTAAGCTTTAAAATAAACTTACCATAGTGGGGAGGGTTTTGAACAATAACATTTGTTTTCTAAATTTTATTTTATACTGTTTTTGTATATTTTACCACTCTTACGCCTGTAAAATAGGCTATGCGCCTGCTTTTATCAGGCATAAGAGTTTTCAGGACATCCGCTGGACATTCGCATGGGCAAGATATGGGTAAATACCACAATCTTGCCCATGCAAATGTCCAACTTGACAGATTGGAAAAGCCAGTTTTCAGTGCATGCACATTGTGTGCTGAAAACCAGCTTTTACGATGCCTTAAGCGTCGGCAGCAGTCGGGAGCAGCGTCGAGGAGGTCCGTTGGTGAGGCCTATAAAAGGCACAGCAGGGAGTCCGGGGCCCAGCGTCGGCGGCAGTCGGGAGCAGCGTCGAGGAGGTGTGTGGAGAGGCCTATAAAAGGCGAGCTGGTGCAGCTACAGGGAGAAGGCAAAAAAGAAGTAGAAAGAAACAGAAAAGTGATGTTACAGCCAAGGGGGTAAGTGATTGGTGAGTAGTTTTTCTTTTTTCTCTTCTATAACAGTGAGTAAACTTTAGCATTGTTGCTTATCTAAGGGTTAAGTCATGGCAGGACAGCTCTGTCACGTGTTATGCTCCTCCTGTACCATGTGGGAACTCAGGGACGACACCAGTGTTCCTGACGACTATGTGTGCGGGAAGTATATCCGCCTCCAGCTCCTGACGGACCGCGGTTGCAGAGTTGGAGCTGAGGGTGGATTCACTCTGGAGCATCCACGATGCTGAGAATGACATGAGTAGCACGTGTAGCGAGTTGGTCGTACCGCAGGGAAAGGGTCCACAGCCAGATAGGGAATGGAAGACCAGCAGGAAGAGCAGTGCAAGGAAGGTAGTGCAGGGGTCCCCTGTGGTCATCCCCCTGCAAAACAGATACACTGCTTTGGGTACTGTTGGGGGGGATGACTCATCAGAGGAGGGCAGCAGCAGCCAAGTTCATGGCACCGTGGCTGGCTCTGTTGCACAGGAGGGCAGGAAAAAGAGTGGGAGAGCGATAGTGATAGGGTATTCAATTGTAAGGGGAATAGATAGGCGTTTCTGCAGCCGCAACCGAGACTCCAGGATGGTATGTTGCCTCCCTGTTGCAAGGGTCAAGGATGTCTCGGAGCGGGTGCAGGACATTCTAAAAAGGGAGGGAGAACAGCCAGTTGTCATGGTGCACATTGGTACCAACGACATAGGTAAAAAAAGGGATGAGGTCCTACGAAACGAATTTAAGGAGCTAGGAGCTAAATTAAAAAGTAGGACCTCAAAAGTAGTAATCTTGGGATTGCTACCAGTGCCACGTGCTAGTCAGAGTAGGAATCGCAGGATAGCGCAGATGAATACGTGGCTTGAGCAGTGGTGCAGCAGGGAGGGATTCAAATTCATGGGGCATTGGAACCGGTTCTGGGGGAGGTGGGACCAGTACAAACCGGACAGTCTGCACCTAGGCAGGACCGGAACCAATGTCCTAGGGGGATTGTTTGCTAGTGCTGTTAGGGAGGAGTTAAACTAATATGGCATGGGGATGGGAACCAATGCAGGGAGACAGAGGGAAACAAAAAGGAGACAAAAGCAAAAGACAGAAAGGAGATGAGGAAAGGTGGAGGGCAGAGAAACCCAAGGCAAAGAACAAAAAGGGCCACTGTACAGCAAAATTCTAAAAGGACAAAGGGTGTTAAAAAAACAAGCCTGAAGGCTTTGTGCCTTAATGCAAGGAGTATCCGTAATAAGGTGGATGAATTAACTGTGCAAATAGATGTTAACAAATATGATGTGATTGGGATTACAGAGACGTGGCTCCAGGATGATCAGGGAACTCAACATCCAGGCGTATTCAACATTCAGGAAGGATAGAATAAAAGGAAAAGGAGGTGGGGTAGCATTGCTGGTTAAGGAGGAGATTAATGCAATCGTTAGGAAGGACATTAGCTTGGATGATGTGGAATCTATATGGGTAGAGCTGCAGAACACCAAAGGGCAAAAAACGTTAGTGGGAGTTGTGTACAGACCTCCAAACAGTAGTAGTGATGTTGGGGAGGGCATCAAACAGGAAATTAGGGGTGCATGCAATAAAGGTGCAGCAGTTATAATGGGTGACTTTAATATGCACATAGATTGGGCTAACCAAACTGGAAGCAATACGGCGGAGGAGGATTTCCTGGAGTGCATAAGGGATGGTTTTCTAGACCAATATGTCGAGGAACCAACTAGGGGGGAGGCCATCTTAGACTGGGTGTTATGTAATGAGAGAGGATTAATTGGCAATCTCGTTGTGCGAGGCCCCTTGGGGAAGAGTGAGCATAATATGGTGGAATTCTGCATTAGGATGGAGAATGAAACAGTTAATTCAGAGACCATGGTCCAGAACTTAAAGAAGGGTAACTTTGAAGGTATGAGGCGTGAATTGGCTAGGATAGATTGGCGAATGATACTGAAGGGGTTGACTGTGGATGGGCAATGGCAGACATTTAGAGACCGCATGGATGAACTACAACAATTGTACATTCCTGTCTGGCGTAAAAATAAAAAAGGGAAGGTGGCTCAACCGTGGCTATCAAGGGAAATCAGGGATAGTATTAAAGCCAAGGAAGTGGCATACAAATTGGCCAGAAATAGCAGCGAACCCGGGGACTGGGAGAAATTTAGAACTCAGCAGAGGAGGACAAAAGGTTTGATTAGGGCAGGGAAAATGGAGTACGAGAAGAAGCTTGCAGGGAACATTAAGACGGATTGCAAAAGTTTCTATAGATATGTAAAGAGAAAACGGTTAGTAAAGACTAACATAGGTCCCCTGCAGTCAGAATCAGGGGAAGTCATAACGGGGAACAAAGAAATGGCGGACCAATTGAACAAGTACTTTGGTTCGGTATTCACTAAGGAGGACACAAACAACCTTCCAGATATAAAAGGGGTCAGAGGGTCTAGTAAGGAGGAGGAACTGAGGGAAATCCTTATTAGTCGGGAAATTGTGTTGGGGAAATTGATGGGATTGAAGGCCGATAAATCCCCAGGGCCTGATGGACTGCATCCCAGAGTACTTAAGGAGGTGGCCTTGGAAATAGCGGATGCATTGACAGTCATTTTCCAACTTTCCATTGACTCTCGATCAGTTCCTATGGAGTGGAGGGTAGCCAATGTAACCCCACTTTTTAAAAAAGGAGGGAGAGAGAAAGCAGGGAATTATAGACCGGTCAGCCTGACATCGGTAGTGGGTAAAATGATGGAATCAATTATTAAGGATGTCATGGCAGTGCATTTGGAAAGAGGTGACATGATAGGTCCAAGTCAGCATGGATTTGTGAAAGGGAAATCATGCTTGACAAATCTTCTGGAATTTTTTGAGGATGTTTCCAGTAGAGTGGACAAGGGAGAACCAGTTGATGTGGTATATTTGGACTTTCAGAAGGCTTTCGACAAGGTCCCACACAAGAGATTAATGTGCAAAGTTAAAGCACATGGGATTGGGGGTAGTGTGCTGACATGGATTGAGAACTGGTTGTCAGACAGGAAGCAAAGAGTAGGAGTAAATGGGGACTTTTCAGAATGGCAGGCAGTGACTAGTGGGGTACCGCAAGGTTCTATGCTGGGGCCCCAGCTGTTTACACTGTACATTAATGATTTAGACGAGGGGATTAAATGTAGTATCTCCAAATTTGCGGATTACACTAAGTTGGGTGGCAGTGTGAGCTGCGAGGAGGATGCTATGAGGCTGCAGAGCGACTTGGATAGGTTAGGTGAGTGGGCAAATGCATGGCAGATGAAGTATAATGTGGATAAATGTGAGGTTATCCACTTTGGTGGTAAAAACAGAGAGACAGACTATTATCTGAATGGTGACAGATTAAGAAAAGGGGAGGTGCAACGAGACCTGGGTGTCATGGTACATCAGTCATTGAAGGTTGGCATGCAGGTACAGCAGGTGGTTAAGAAAGCAAATGGCATGTTGGCCTTCATAGATTTGAGTACAGGAGCAGGGAGGTGTTGCTACAGTAGTACAGGGCCTTGGTGAGGCCACACCTGGAGTATTATGTGCAGTTTTGGTCTCCTAACCTGAGGAAGGACATTCTTGCTATTGAGGGAGTGCAGCGAAGGTTCACCAGAATGATTCCCAGGATGGCGGGACTGACCTCAAGAAAGACTGAATCAACTGGGCTTGTATTCACTGGAGTTCAGAAGAATGAGAGGGGACCTCATAGAAACGTTTAAAATTCTGATGGGGTTAGACAGGTTCGATGCATGAAGAATGTTCCCAATGTTGGGGAAGTCCAGAACCAGGGGACACAGTCTAAGGATAAGGGGTAAGCTATTTAGGACCGAGATGAGGAGGAATTTCTTCACCCAGAGAGTGGTGAACCTGTGGAATTCTCTACCACAGAAAGTTGTTGAGGCCAATTCACTAAATATATTCAAAAAGGAGTTAGATGAAGTCCTTACTACTAGGGGGATCAAGAGGTATGGCGAGAAAGCAGGAATGGGGTACTGAAGTTGCATGTTCAGCCATGAACTCATTGAATGGCGGTGCAGGGTAGAAGGGCCGAATGGCCTACTCCTGCACCTATTTTCGATGTTTCTATGTTTCCTGTGGTGTATTCTTTCTATTGGTGTTTTGGGTATTTGGGGGGGATTTCTCAATCATAATAATGGGAACTCCAATTTATGGAGTTCCCATTATTATGAATGAGAAAATACTGTACCTTGATTGACTGCCCAGAGCCATGTGACTGCAGCTCCAGCTCTACAGACGTCCCGATGTGCACGCGCTCCAACACGCAGTGAGTGGAGGCCTCAGGACCGGGATCTCTCGTGCGCGCAGCAGGTGCAGGTAAGTGCACATCTTTTTTTCCTTTTTCAGTCAATCGCTCGCGGGCAGCAGCTGACTGGAATTTATAGGCCAATGTGGTGGGACTGTATTCACCCTCTAACTGTACCTCTCTTATTCAGCCTTGTGATCAGGGTATCTTAAGATCCTTGAAGTGCAAGTACCGCTGTGAATTTATGCAAAGATTGCTACTGTCAGTTAATGCTGGGAAGTCCGTGAAAATATTCCAGAAAGATTTTAACATGAAGGCTGTGATTTGGACTCCCTGCTAAAGTCTGGGAGAAATTAAGTCCATCTACTTTAAAAAATGGATGGCACAAGCTGTGGCCAGCCTTAATGTTTGAGGACAGTCCTGATGTGGATGGTGGGGCCGAGTTCACCAGATTTTGCACGTGTCAAGACAAACAAATTATTTGTGAATTGCTGAATTATGGCACCAGTGCAGAGATGTCCGACAACTCTGCAGTGCTTGATGTGACTAAGGATTTGGAAGGGGAAAATTTACAAGACTGGATGGATGTTGACAAAGGTGCACCAATTGTGAATCAACTTACTGATTAAGAGATTGTGCAAATGGTACAGCAGGGACAAAATAAAGATGATGAAGCTAGTGATGATGAAGCTGATAGTGAGGGTGAAGTTAAAGAAAGAATTTCCATTGATAAGTGTATTCAGATGGCCACAGATAGCAAGACTGGAGCAAAGATGTTTAATTTTGGAGCAAGAAATCATGATACAAGACCAGCCATTAAAGAAATAGATGAGGCAAGTCAAGCTGCAAGATTGGTTCAAAAAGACTAAAGGTCCAGATGTCGCCACAACCAAGACCCCAGATGTCACCACAGCCGAGACCTCAGATGTAACTGGGATGTAATTTGAGTTAGTTACCAATTATTTTTTTGTGGCTTGGTGTCAAATTTATCTGTTTTATCTTGTTGCACTGTTGTTGATCGCCTTGTGATGTTTTACAATGCTAAAGACGCTATAGATAAATTATTTTTGTAGTTACACTACAATACACTATATATTCAATGGTAAGAGTGTAGCATTGGCTTATTGCATGGACTGCACATCCTCAGCAGTGTAAATGTTGACTCTTGTTGCACTGCACTGTTGTTGATCACCTGATGTTTTACAATTCTAAAGGCGCTACAGAAATAAGTGATTTATTATTATTACTGTACTGTACATGTACCCTGTAATATTATCATCATCACATCAATAACACTTGGGACTTTGAATCACATCACTAATTAGCATCAGTTTTGGAGCAGGAGCGAGGCGCAGGAGGTGCGGCACAGAGATCGTGGGGCGGTGGAGGGAGCAGTGGATCGTGGGGTTGGCAACATCGGTATCAGTATCAGGGCTGGCCGGCTGGGGCTGGGGGCTGGCAGGCAGCGTGGCACAGAGATCGCGGGGAGAGGGGCAGCGGTGGATCACGGGTTCGGGGACATCAGTAATGGCTGGCTGGCTGGGGCTGGGGGCTGGCTGTATAGGTTCCCTTAATAACTAGTGGAGCAAAGCTTCTGAGAGATCCAAAAATGTTTATTTTCCCTTATTTATCAAGCATTTACAGTAAATAAACTGCATATTTAATTGGGACAGAAACAGCTACCTGAAAACATTTGTGAGGACAAAATATTAAA
Source organism: Pristiophorus japonicus (assembly GCF_044704955.1). Lineage (NCBI taxonomy): Eukaryota > Metazoa > Chordata > Chondrichthyes > Pristiophoridae > Pristiophorus > Pristiophorus japonicus. The sequence goes on along the minus strand of NC_091994.1, from coordinate 30,858,384 downwards.
AATGCCACGTTATTAAATGGTTGGGCCCGGCTTCAGTCAGACAACAAATCAAAGATACAGTACAGGTATCTCTCTTTTTATTGAAGATTTTATGGTGAGTTTGATATCAAAGTGAAATGGCTGGGGGCTGGCTGTAAAAATGGTTTGTATAGCATTGTTCCCCTTAGAACACGTGACTTCCCCTCATCCGGCAAAATCCCTTATCCGGCACAGGCCCAGTCCCGAGGGTGCCAGATAACAGAAATTCAACATGTATTCCCTTTGTACCCTTGTACTCTATGTCACATTATAAAACCCTAATTGCTATTAGCCTTGTTTATGATTTTCTCTATATACACTTTCAAAGAACTATGAGGGTGAAATTGGGTATCTCCCCGTTTGGAGCGCTAACTTCTAAAAGTTTTAAAAATTAGTGACAGGCGCTAAATCATTTCAAACTTTAAAAAAATTCGACGTTTGCACTCTGAGGAGGAAGTGGAATGCTAAAGTGCTCCACTTCCTTCTTGAAGCGCGATCAGCAGCAGGCGGTGCGTGAGTTCAGCAGCGCTACACACTAGGCCGTGCAGCTCTGCCACATTGAAAGACTCCTTCCCTCCCTTAAATGGAAGGGCCATAGCAGCAGGCTCTGCAAAGGAAAATAAACTTACCTTCTGAACGATTGACAGCCGCGTTCCCGCACGATCAGCCTGGCACTGAAGCAGAGTGCCATGCTGATCGATCGCGGGCAGGAACCCGCGGAAAAAGCTGCAAGAGATAAGTTAAGATTTTGTACTTACCTCGGCCACCTCGCCTTTAAACATCGCCCCCAAAGTGGCCAGCCGCCTGTGCAGGCCTCCTGCAGCTGTCAGTGTTTTCGCCCAGTTCCGGGGCGATATGCACGGCACATCACGATCTTCGGGCGAAGGAGATCGGGGTGTAACGGCGTAGCGCCACCGCAAAACTCCCGCCGAATATGGCAGGAGTCAATGTTATCGCCGCGTCCGGTTGCAAAGTCATTTGAGCCCCATTAGCGCATCCCGGGGGCACTAACGGGAGGTGCAAAGGTACAAATTTTTGCCCTTATGTATTTGAAACACTAATAGGTCTCTCTCTTCATCCATAATTTTCAATGTCTTTCTATTGAATGTAAAATCCTATTCCTTGTTTTTTCTCCAAAAATGTATCACCTCACACTTCTTTGCATTAAATTACATCTACCCATTCCACGAACCTGTCTATGTCCTCCTAAAATATTTTACCATCCTCCTCACTTTTGTCAAACCTGCTACTTGTGTGTCTTCAGCAAATTTCAATTCTCTATTCCAAGTCCAAATCATCTGTAAATAGAAAAGTGAATCCAGCATTGACCTCTGGGGTACACTGATTTCAGCCTTCTCCAATCTGAGATTCCAGCTAGCTTAGTGCCACCAATGGGTGCCCCAATGGGAATCCCCATCTCAGCTTTAGGAATATGAGGACCAATGGCCATCTGCAGTTACATGTAACATAGGGCTGGTGCAGCCAGTGAGAGTACCAGTGAGTAGTGGCCTCAAACCTGCCTCCGCCTCTGTTCAGTGCTGTGGTGCACTTGTCCTTTCAAGAAATTGGATATCTCCCCCTTTGGAGCGCTAACGTTCAGAACCATGACAAGGTTCCCCTCACCTTCAACCACACCAGCCTCCATGTTCAACGGATCATCCTCCGCCATTTCCATCACCTCCAGCATGATCGCACTACCAACCACATCTTCCCCTCCTCTCTCAGCATTCTGAAGGGACTGCTCCCTCCACGAAACCCTGGTCCACTCCGCAGTCACCCCCAGCGCCCCCTCCCCTTCCCACAGCGCATTTCCATGCAAGCGCAGGAAATGCAACACCTACCCTTTTACCTCCTCCGTGCCCACTATCCAGGGCCCCAAACACACCTTCCAGGTGAAACAGCGATTTTTACTTGTACTTCTTTCACTTTAGTATATATATTCGCTGGGCTCACAATGTGATCTCCTCTACATTGGGGAGACCAAGCGTAGATTGGGTGACCACTTTGCAGAGCACCTCCGTTCAGTCCGCAAGTGTGACCCTGAGCTTCCAGTCGCCTGTCACTTTAATTCTCCACTGCAGTCCCACTCTGACCTCTCTGTCCTCGGTCTCCCACACTGTTCCAACGAAGCTCAACTCAAGCTCGAGGCACAGCACCTCATCTTTCATTTAGGCACTTTACAGCCTTCTGGACTCAACATCGAGTTCAAAAATGCCATGTCTCTAATGGCAGTTGGTCATTATCCCACCATTCACACCCTATCTTGACGAATGTTTTTCTAACTCCTGGCGTTACCACTTCAATTTGGCCCATCATCCGTTTTGTCTCTCTAATCTTTCCTGTCTTCCAACCTGTCACAAACCTTCCCTTTTGTTCTTCCCCTCCCCCTTCAGTGCTTGTTAAGAACACTCTCCAATTCTTACGAAGGGTCATCTACCCAAAACGTTGACTCTGCTTCCTCTCCACAGATACTGCCTGACCTGCTGAGATTTCCAGCATTTTCTGTTTTTATTCCAGATTCCAGCATCTGCAGTATTTTGCTTTTGTATTGGTGTTGTGGTGCGACACACCACGCAGAACCTCCTTCACTTCAATAGCCATAAAACAGAAGTCAAGTACTAAACTGTTCTTCAAGTACCTGCAAACCCATGCCAACACATTGGCTTTCCTTTACCTTTACTCTTGGCTCTTTTCCTCTTGACAAAGGGTGCTAGTGGGTTGAAATGTCTATGAAGCCCTTGCCAAAACTTCAAAGTTTTGAGTTCTGCCTCTACCCTTAAATTTCACCTGCATGCGAGTTTCTGATCCCAGCATTAGACTACTCTCTTGCACTTGTCCAAATATCCACTTGGAGCTGTGAATAATTATATTTAAATTGCCTAATACCAGAAATATCATCCTATTAACGTGTTACCATTCTGTCAAGATTGCTCCAGCTCTTAATTATTTAGAACTGATGAACACTAGTTTAAGAAAATCGATCTCTGCCTTTATGGTAAAACATTCTTGGGGGAGGGTTAAGAAAGAGAATTCCAAGTGGGGAGATAAATGTGAACATTTCTTGCATTTGTTTGGAAAGCTTTATATTTTGTGCAGACTATAGCAAAAGATAGACTTTGGACTTGCCCTGAGAATGTGTATTGATGTTTCATAAAGACATGCAACGCATGCAGATCATTTGGCAGTGTAGCAATGGGAAATATATCTTACTTGTCAGGACAGGTACATGTGATAATACTTCTTTTGGTTCCCACGCCTAAGCCTTACACTTCATTTGAACCATTGGAAATGAAAACTTAAGCTCGTGTTGCAACCTATTTTTTTAAAGCATTGGTTTTGATTCCTTATTAAATCTGTTGGCTGTAGTGTGAACAAACAAACATTGTTGAAAAAAAGTAGCGTGCATCGTAGCGAGGAATATATACGCAATGAATTGCGAGTTGCCACAATTTGATGACTGATTTGTGCTGCTCTGCTGTTAGCTTCGCAAAAATGGCATCTTGCGCTGAACCTCCCTGTGATTTTCATGAAGTTGCTGCATTTGCACATTGCCCATTAAACTCGCCACAGAAAATTAATAGTGTAAGTGCCCTTTTAATGATGAAATAATTGTTAATAACTACCAATTAACCTTGCCCGCAATGTAAACATATTGTGGGAGTCCACTGGATTACGCGTTTGTTAGAAATTGCCAGTTAAGGCTATCTCTGGTCACTTTAATAATCAGGTTCGACTGCAAACCAATATTGTGTGGGTATATTGTGTTTAATCAGAGTTTAAGACCTGGAATGGGATTTGACAACACCTTTTAGCCTATTGAGGTTCTCCTAAAAACTCTTTACCCAATGGGGCCTCGAGCTCTTTGTCCACACTTGCTGATGAAGACCCATCCTAAAGGAAGGGTTTTTACAACCATTACGCATCTTTCTTGTTTATGGTTTTGAAGGCCAATCCTTCCATCTGGACCCCCTCTTATCTCGTCCTGCCTTGTCCTCCCGGTGCATTCTCAAGCACAACCTTGGGCCATTAAAAGAGAGGCCCTTTCTTAGAACTGTCTTACTCCAGCTGGTTGCTGTGGAAACTCTTAACTCCTATCTCTAACACATTCTGGGGCCAAAATTGAGCCCCACCCCAAACGGGGCGCACCTACCATTTTTGAAAGCTTTTCTCCGCCCTAGTCCAAGGGACGGAGACACCAGAGAAATTCAGCTCTTGAAAATGTTTTGTCCTTGGTGCGGTGTTCTGATTGGAAGTGGGGCGGAAGTGCCCTTAAAGCAGGTCCACTGTCCCGACCAGTCCTCAGCACCGTGCAATGTGGACATGCAGCACCGCGCTGACATGTCACAACATCGCTCCCCTTCAGTTAAAGGGGAGGGCCACTGCGAACTCTGCAGCCACTTCAGTGGCAAACACTGGGCCACCAGGGAGGGTTTCGTCAAGAGAGGGTGCCAGGCTGCCTGTTGGGTATAATTGTCGGCCCAAGTTGGCAGTTGGCCGACAAAAAAAAACATGGCGTCGACGGCAGCACCACATCCCCTTTAAGGGTGGCTGCACTGTGTACCGCCAGCAAAAGCTGTCAGGAGCATCGACCGGCAGTGGGGCCACTCCTGTCGTGACAATTCCAGGAAAAGGGCAATTTCTGGAGGGGCAATTTTGGGAAGGGGTTCCTGCCAGTTGGTAAGGGGTCGGCGTGTGTCTGCTGCGGTGCGAAAATGGGTGGAGCGGTCCCAGACACCGCTCCAAACCTGAGGAAGGGCAATTTAAAAAATGGCGGCCCCTCCACGGAGATTCAACAGCCATTCCGCACCAACGTGTGGCCGCCACTTTCAGTCAGCCAGAGGCCTTATCGAAAGGGACAATTTCAGCCTCTCTATGTCTTTTATACTAATTAACTTTTACTGTTAAACAAACTCCAAATTCTACCTTAGCCTTATAATATTGATTATTTGTAATAATGGAAGAAACATTAGGTTGGGCCTTCATTGGCCAAATTAAAGACTGTCAAAATTCTTTAATCTAACTCATTAAAAACATTGTCTGAGGCAAGTCTTCCAGGAAAGTGAAACTTCATTCTCGGGTAAAACATAGCTTATACATTAACCCTTTATTTGCCTTGAGCAGAAACATACAATCAATAAACACAGTGTTATTTTTAGATAACCCTAATTTCTAACAGTGTGCAACTTCATTAGAAGTGAATTGCTCATAAATATGGGAAAAACATTTTAACAATAATTTTAACCTGACTATCTGCCATATGCAAACATGACGAGGTTTCATGACAAGCCCAGGTATAGTTTAGTACACAATGTGCAATATGATTTTTTTAATAAGTAACAAACATAGGCTGTGACCTTTCAGTAGCAACACTTGGTATTTTGCATTAGTGCGCCAGGTAAAATAACAGATTTAAGAGCAGAGTTTCCCCTTTGGGTGCAATTGGTAAACTTGGCACAAATTACGCTTGAAATTGCGCTGTTTTTCCAAAGTGAAGTTATGATTCAAGTTTCTGCACAAACTCATTTCCAAAATCACAAAACTAAAATCTTGCATGAACCAGCGCAATTGGGCAGTGGAATAGAGTGTAATGATTTATTTTTATTTTTTAGCTGTAAAGTATATTCATTGATGTATTTAAGGGTGGTAACCTGGTGTAGTTTTATTAATACAGCTGAAAATTGGTAGTTCATAAAAAAATAAACATTTTGATTAAGAGTGTCTCCACCTGTGAGTAACCTGATTTGAAATCACTGAAAATTGCTTAATAAACTATACTGAACCATAGTTTCATTGGTGTATACTAGTGAGTTTTTTAGTAAATTAAATAGATTTTAATATGTAAACACTGTTAAAATGTGCCTACCAATGCCTGTATGCGTAAAGAAAACTAGCTTAATTTGAAGCTCAAATGGGTGCAATTGGTGGAAACCCTCCATGCTCATTATTTCAATCTGGGGCATGATCAGTTTTGTGAGCGGCATTGGCTTAATAAGCAATGATTTTTAATCCAGCGTTAAAGATCATGGAAACTCGAATTACGTGTGATATGACCTGGGTTTAAAATTACACAATCTTTTGCACTGGTTTAGCTGATTTCAGCCGGATAACGGAAATTCTATTTAATCTGACATTTTCCAAATGGCCATTCCTAATTGTGAATCACGTAACTGATTTGTGCAATACTGCAAATATCCGGACTGTGTGTTTCAAAAGTTTCTAACTACTTGTTATGGTTTGCGGAATGCAAGATTGTCTGGAGCTTGGGTTTGTGAGGCTTACCAAAGCTGTCATTCTGGCGACTGAATAAAGAGGCTCAACCAGTTTGTGCTGATGTACCAATCCAAGCAATGTCATTGGAACTCTCAGCGTGAAGCTGAAGGGTGACTCTCTTATGTGTAATGAAGAATGACACATTTTGAACCTGGGTGGGGATGCATAACATATCAGAATTTTTAATACTGTCAGCAAAATTGAGCATATAGCATGGGAGAACTAATGAGCAGTTAAAATTGCTCAAGTTAGTTATCCACCCTGGAGACTTCAGGAGAAGAGTTTGTATTTTAATTTGCTCTCCTGAGCAGGCAACTAGGACACCCGCCAAAAAGAGATGAAAATGACAATGGGTTGGGAAGGCGACTTGAACCCGGCCACTTATGTTTTTAACTTCAGCGCTTTTGACTGCATGCGAGAAACACCCATGGGCGAGCCTGTTAGCAATTGAAAGATGTTACGAGGCAATTAGGAGTTGTTTTAAATGCAGACTTGGACTTTAACTCTGAGTACACGGTTTCCCGGGCTTCCTGGAACTGAGAATTGAGGGGGCTGACCAAATGACAGGCAAACAATCCTATAAGTACTCAGACTTTACACCTGCTTCCTTGCCTAAGTGAAAGGCTTTTGCTCACTGGACTTGTGCTTCCACTACTTTGCAGCTGATTTCCACTACTTTGGAGGTCATTTCTGTTACCTTGGAGTTTTATGAGTCTGATCTACGCTTTCCATCTGCCAAGCATCAGTTCAGCATGCAGCTTATGCAGCTTTCCCTTGGACCTCAGGTGAGGATCAAGATGAGCAGCAGCAGCAGCCTTATCCTCACCGACCTGCTGCTCCACAGGAGAGGGGGGATGAGCACAGGGGTGCAACTCAGGTGGCGAAACTCCCAACACAGGATATACAGGCAGATGATTAGCTTCCGGGATATGTCGGGACACCAGTACCTCAAGAGGCTCAGGGTATGGCGTCAGGTGGTCGCAGACAGTTGTAGCCTTCTGGAAAAAGACCTTCTGCCACCAAGTGGACCTGGTGGACACACTTTTCCAGTGACTGCCAAAGTTACCACCACCCTCAGTTTCTTCACCTTTGGCTTCTTCCAGGGTCTGCAGGAGATAGCTGCAGAATCTTGCAATCTGATGCCCACAAATGCATCACTCAAGTGACTGATGCCATGATTGCCAGGGCCAAAACTTATGTGCACTTTGCAACTGATGAGGCCAGTCAGAATAAGTAGGCGCTCGGCTTTGCGGCTCTGGCTGGCTTCCCACCGATCCAGGGAATCATCGATTGCCTGCGTCGCAATCAAGGCGGCCCCACTCCATCAATGTTCAGCTCGTATGCAACCACAAGAAGATCATCATGTATGTGCAGCTGCCGTGATGCTTTTGTCCTGCGCCAGTCCACCTTTCCAGAGCTCTTCGGACTTCAAAACAAAGTTAGCAGCTGGCTCCTTGGAGACCAGGGCTGCCCTCTGAAAACGTGGCTGATGACACCTGTTAGGAGCCGAAAGAATGAGCCCAAGAGAGATCAGAATACTGAAGATGCGCTTTCGGTGCCTGGACAAATATGAATGGGTGCATTTGCAAGGTGCAGCTTTGTCACGTTGAGACTCTATTAATGCAGTTTCTTCCTTTGTGCCCCTACCTGGACAATCATTCAACTTTCATATTCGCAGGGCTCGCACTGTTCATCGGCTGCTGCATCAGCAGGGGGCCGAATATCACGCGTGGCAAGCACCAACGTTCTCACTAAGCAGCCAAGCAGTGGTCTGGAGGTCTCGCGCAGGTCGCTCGCCGGCTTTTACATGGAAGAAACTGCACATGCGTGAAAATTTGAATGGCCCACGCAGCCAGTTAAAGGTACTGTGCAACAAAATAAAAATTAGAGGGAACATTGACTAGCACTATTTAAAGATAGCCTGCATCTATTAAAGGGGTGATGCAGTGTGGCTGTAAGAAGTGGCAGGAGGTATTTGAAAAGTGAATCTGGGCTGTGATACTTTGAGAAATGGCCAAACATGCGAGAGAGCAAGCACCTCGGTTTTCTGACAATGCACTGGATATCTTGGTGCAAAATGTGGAGAGAAGGAGAGACATCCTGTATCTGCAGGGGGCAGGAGGCCCTCCAGTCATATGGTCACGAGGTAGTGGGAACAAGTAGCTGTAAAGATCAATGCCAGGAATGTTGCTCCAAGAACTTGGATGCAGTGTAGGAAGGATTTAATGATCTGACATGGATTGTCAAGGTGATTGAGTTCATCTTCAAAAGGTATATCCTACCATCTGCACCATGAGCTTCATCCATTGCTCAATTCACTACACCCCCATCAGCCACCTATCAACAATCTCTATTAATCATAACTCAACCCTTCAATTCATATGCTTTATCTCACCCTCAAACACTGTTGCAATCCTCGCACTCCCATCCCACAGCTCGCAAACACTGTCAGCTGTTCAACCATGGCAGCCACATTACTGAAACATATTGCAGTACACTCACTGACACATTTCCCTCTTTTTTGCAGGAGAAGATGATGCACAACAGGAGGCAGCAGGAAAGAATTTGAGGAGGACAAGCTGCAGCCCCAAGAGATGTTTGTCTTTTACCCTGTTCCAAAAGGTTGGAGAACAAAGAGACTGCCTTTTGCAATCTGTTATTCAAGGCCTCAATGACCGCAGTCTGCATATCAGTGGAGGTCTTTGAGCATTTGTGGTGTCAGCATTTTTTGCAGATCTGTCTGGAGCTGCCCGAAGCTGCAGGCTGTGAGGTGCAGGGATGTGAAACCTTACCTCGGGGTACCACTTAAGTTAGCAATGGCTTACTCCATTACTTCTGCTAATCTGCTGACTATGCTGGGAAACAACTGAATAAGAAACACTCTAATCTCACATTCCACAGATCCCTTTAAAGAAAATGTTGATTGGCCAGAGGCTCTGTGCACTTAACAAGAATTTATCTCAGTGGACAAAGGGCATCATAGATACAACTAAATCAGATGTACATTTAATGTGCAGCATCTATGTGTCAAATGCTGAATGCATTTCTTTTAGTCGATTACAAACCATCAGGGTGAATGAGATGGATGGTATGGTAGCAACATGGCAGAAATGGGTATTCAGTCATAAGGCTGCCTCTAGCTTATACCGACTTGTATATGAATCAATACTGGTGTGAGAAATGTATATATGACTGCTACATCAGTGGACTATTATTTAGAGCATGAGAGCATGATGGACAACTTGAAATAATGAGTGGGATAGCCTGACTGAGTTGGTGACGGGAAAAAATATTGTTTAACTGAAATGGTACAATATATTGCAAGGATAGTACACACACCCTGTATAAACGGTTTGTGTATATTATGCAACAAATGACAAACATTCATAAATGTATGTGATGCATTTTACACAGGTAGCAATAGCCCCAGTTTTAACCATATACTTGTTTTTACCAACTTTCAAGAACAATATAATTGCTCAATGAGGAGAAGGATTGCTGCAGGTGACTATACCTGTCCTCTTCTGCACTTTTTAACTATACAGACTAGGATTTATATAGCACCTTTCACGACCAACAGACATCTCAAAGCACTTTACAGCCAATGAAGTACTTTTGGAGTGTAGTCACTGTTGTAATGTAGGAAATACGACAGCCAATTTGCGCACAGCAAGCTCCCACAAACAGCAGTGTAATAGTGACTAGATGATCTGTTTTGGTTATGTTGATTGAGTTTTAAATATTGGCCAGGACATCAGGAATAACTCCCCTGATCTTTTTTGAAATAGTGCCATGGGATCTTTTACGTCCACTTGAGAGAGTAGACAGGGCCTCAGTTTAACATCTCATTCAAAAGACAGCACTTCCAACAAATCACTGGAGTGCCAGCCTAGATTTTTGTGTTCCAGTGCCTGGAGTGGGGCTTGAACCCACAATCTTATGACTCAGAGGCGAAATTGCTACCCACTGAGCCACAGCGAACTACCAAGCCTTTGGACACACTTAGCTTTGTTGGATAATTGTAAAGTATTTTCTGGAAAAACCTGTTGGAAATTTTATGAACTATCAAGGATGTAGAACCAGTTGCCTCTCCCTTTAAAATATAAGGAAACAATTTATTAGAACATTTATTAGAACTTTCTCACGCACTGTTAGAAGGTCACAGTATGCTGCAACCATTGATTAGCATGGCCAAAAAGGGTGATTTTTTTCTTTCCACACTATTCCTCTATAGGAGTAATGTACAACATCGAATTGCCAGGTATTATATAGTATGCCAATAATTCATGTGATTTGACCGTGCAAAATCACATGCAGTTAACTTAGTGTGCTGTGTCCAATGGGTTGTTAGCGCTGCTAGTCCAAGCCATTTTCTTCCAGTTTTTTTTAAAGAATAGGGTAATGTAATAAATTTTTCTTAGCAGAAAAGATAACCCCAGAGTGATTTTAGCATATATAACTGGTATTAGCCTCAATCTAGAATCTAAAAATATATAGCAGGGTAGCAAGAGCTAAATTGCAAGTGGCCTCATTGCTCTTGTGCAGGAACAATGATACACATTGGCATCTGAATAGTGATTACATTTTTGTGTTTGGTCAGAGCTGACATAAATGTTCAGTATAAAATGTTCCCAGGCTACAGGAAATGTTTAAAACTTAGGTTCACACCTGGCTACAGTTAAATTTCCATCTTCGAAGTCTGCATTGATACAAAGACAAAAACATACCTGGCCTTTAAAATATATTTGGCTATCTTTTCTGCTTTTAAAAATGGGAATATTAATCTTACAATTTCTAAACATTTAAAAATTAAATTGCTTCTGATCTGTTTTGCACTCAAATTCATTGAACAGGATTTTGTTGACCTAGGCACTGGAAACCAGGATTTGCCTGTAATGATGCTTGTTTTGCACTTATTAAGTAGCTAAGTAATCACTTAACTATCAGGTAATTAAGCTGAAAGCGGATAACTGTAGGAAATTGAGCAGATGAGTAAATTCATAAAACCTAGAAATAGAGCCCTGAAAATGAATGCGCGCATGAGTTCAATGTAGTGTTTCACTCTGTGAACTGTGTTTCAGTGGCACCTAGGTAATGGCCTCTAGACCTTTTCTTGGTACCTGAATATTCTGTTAGTGCTGCATTGCTAATTATGTATGCTTTTTATATGTATATTTGTTGTTAGAATGTGGGCAATACTGGTGAGGCTGCATTTATTGTCCATCCCTAGTTGCTCTGAGAAGGTCTTCTAATTGAACTGTTTCAGTCCTTGTGGTGATGTTCTTCCTAGAGTGGTGTTAAGTGTAAATGGCCGACCCCTTATCCTGAGAGAACCCCTAGTTCTAGATTCTCCAGTAAGGGGAAACAGCCTCTCAGCATCTCCCCTATCAAGTACTCTAACAATTTTGTACGTTTCAATGAGATCACCTCTCATTCTTCTAAACTCCAGAGAATATAGGCCAATTTTACTTAATCTCTCCTCAGAGGACAGCCCCCTCATCCCAGGAATCAATCAAATGAACCTTTGTCGCACCCCTCTAAGGCAACTATATCCTTCCTTAGGTAAGGAGACCAAACAGTACACAGTACTTCAGGTGCGTTGTTAACCCACTTTTATTTTCTCATTAAAGTACTTGCCATTATGTTTGACTGCTGCTGTCATTTAAATTGGACCATATAGAGTGCTGAGGATGGGAATTACTTTGGGGGTTACAATAATTCTGCACAATTTAAACATGAAAGATGAGCTCATACAGGTGCAAAAACTCTATGAAATGTTTTGTTTGTAACATTCATTACCCTGGGACCCACATTGATCCCTGCACATATTCCTGGACATATTAGAGAAGGCCTGTCTTTATTGTCTTTCTTCACAAAGCACGGTGTCACATAGTTGTACAATCAACTACATGTTGACCTGCAGACAACATTTGAAATAGGAGTAGCTCTAGCATTGAAGGCATTGTCTATCCAGCTTTGTCGTCCTTGGTCTTCCTCAGCTTCTTGTTCCATGTACCTCTGTATGCAAGGATTTCTCGCTGTTTCCTTATCTTTCTTGGATCTTCTGTATAAGCGTTGTTTCTTGTCCAAGCCACGTTCTTACTATGTCATTCTTGATTCTTTTATTTTAATCACTTCACCATTGGCAACGTGCCTTCAGCTGCCTAGGCCCTAAGCTCTGGAATTCCCTCCATAAACCTCTCCGCCGCTCTGCCTCTCTCCTTCTTTAAGACGCTCCTTAAAACCTATGTTTGGTCATCTGTCCTAATATCTCTTTATGTGGCTCTGTGTCAAATTTTGTTTGATAATGGTCCTGTGAAGTACCTTGGGACCATTTACTATATTAAAGGTGCTATATAAATGCAAGTTGTTTGTTATTTACATCCTGGATATTTCCAGTACTCTATATGAAATAAGATGTATAAAAGATCAATCATTATGTATAGTTCTTTTAACAATACCTCCCGGAGGGTGCAGAAGATCTTAATGTTACCTTGTGCCATACTTGATGGGCCCCACAAGAAATATTTACAAAAGTAAATATACCTTCACCTCCACCTTCCTTCTGATACCAGCAAGCTTTTTCTTCGTCTGCAGTTATTTGCAAGGGATTTTGGTCACTGCATTGACTTGGTCAGTGACTATGTCATTACACAATACAAGATCTAAAATAGCCTGTTCCCTGGTTGGTTCAATGATGTATTATTCTAGGAAACTGTCTCAAATGCCAATTTGATTTGCCCAGTCTATATGAAGATTAAAGTCCTCCACGATTATTGCATTACCTTTGTTACAAGCTCCCATTATTTCTTGATTAATACTCTGTCCAATGGTATAGCTACTGTTAGGGAACCTAAAAACTACTCCCACAGTGTTTTCTGCCCCTTGTTATTTCTTATCTCCATCCATACTAATTCCGAATCAAGATCTTTTCTCACTACTGTCCTTGTGTCATCCTTTATTATCAGGGCTAACCACCCCCCCACCCCCGCCACTCCTTTTCCATTCTGCCTGTCTTTTTGAAACTTCAAGAACCCAGGAATATTTAGTTCCCAACCTTGGTCATCTTGCAACCACGTCTATGCAATGGCTATTCGATCAAACCCATTTGTGTATTTGTGCCACTAATTTGTCTACCTTGTTACGAATGCTTTGTGCATTCAGGTAAATAGCCTTTAATTTGAACTTTTTACCATTATTTCCTGCTTTCACCTTATTTGCTGATACACTGTTACCATTAAACTCTGTCCCTTCCTGTCTCACCCTACTTATCTTTATCCAAATTGCTACACTGCTCCAATGCCTTGACTTTTCTCTTTAGATTTCTAAATTTCCCCTCACCTGACCCTTTCCCCCTTTTTAGTTTAACAGCATCGTTATGGATGTCCTGAAGTTGTGAAAGGTAACATATAAATGCAAGTTTTTCTTATCAAATTATATTTATTGAGATATTAGCAATTAGTATGAGTCATAAATCACATATACGGAAAAGCAGGCCACCTTTATGGCTTTTGTACTCATTTCAGAAATCAGAAAAACTGAGGACACACAATTCAGTTCAGGCATCTGTTTCTTCGTTGCACTTCTCTAAATGTGTATTCATCCAATACTAGCTGAGGAACTAATGGTGTAATGGGTCTATACCCACTTTTCCACTCCAGCAACAGAGAATTAGCTCTATTATCTGTTCGTAAGATAAGGAAATGTTGTCATTTGCACCTGGGGAATGCCTAGTTCCTCAGCGCAAAGTGCAAGAAAAAGGTTTGAACACTTGTGATGCTGGGTTTCTGCCACTTTTGCGTTACTAGGAATTTCTGAGCTTTTTCTAGGTGAGGGCAAATTGCTTGTGCCTGGAGCAGGCATAATAATTGTAATGGAATTTAAATAGCACTGGATGGAGACGCATTTAGTAAAGTGCCCCGAAGAAGCAGATGTTTAGCCTTGCCCTTGTCCGCTCACATTGGAAGTTCTGATCGGGGCTGGTGGAATAATTGAAAGGAAAGTTTCCTCCTTTTTTTAACTACTGCAGAAGACCTTTAGGGCTGGAGGCCTTGTGGCTGCAACAGTCAATGGCCATCACTGTTGCAGGCCTCGCTGACCTGCCTCAGCAGCTGGATTTCTGCCTACCACAAATCTCAGTAATGTCCCTTATCAGGGAGGGGTGAGCCTGTACTGTGGGGTATCTTGGGACTAATGTCTGTGTGGTAGGTCTAATATATTCACACAGCTCCTAACAGCACACACAGCTCCTAACATGGCAGGCAGCTCTCTCAGAAGCCTCCGGAAATCTGCCTGGTTCTGTTTAATTATTAATTGTGCAATTGCAGTACCAATTCGTCCACATCCATAGTGTGGAGCTACAAACATTAAAAGCTTACAGACATTACACTTCTCCCTTCTTAATGAAGAAGTTATTATAACAAACATCATACCTAACTTTCATGTTTATACATAACACACAGGATATAAACTTATTTTTTTTCCATATTTACAAATTTAACTTGACCACTTGTTTTCTCTTTTGAAGAGGATACCTTTGCTCTCGAACAGAACCTTCCAAACATGGTGTCGATTTCACACTCATTCGAGGCTCATCCTGAGGAACGTTTTCCTCCACGGAATTTCCTTGATTTTCATTTGAACTCACTCTAACCTCAAAACTATTTGATGAGTCAGAAATAATTGAATCATTCCCACCTTCAACTCCTTCCATGTCTGTAGGTAAAATATGATCAATATGAACAAACCTAACCTGTCCATTATCAAACATCTTTACCAAATATGTGCGAGGACCACATATCTTCACCACTCTTCCTGGTAACCACTTTAATCATTTATGGTGATGGTTCTTCACTCTCACCTTCTGGTTTAATTTCACACTTCTCTCTTTTACTCTACCTCTATCATGATTCTCTTTCTGTCTTAATTGTGTCTCTTCTACGGACTGTGCCAAACTTGGTTTTAACAACGAGAATCTGGCTGTCGTTTGAGAAACAACTCTGCTGGTGTTCTACCAGTAGTTATATGAGGAGTATTTCGATATGTAATCAAAAAATTAGCCAAATTTGTGATCCAATGACAACTGTCATTTCCTTGGATTTGGATCTAACATTTGTTTTATGAGGGCCCGTTTTACAATTTGTACAGTGCGCTCTGCTGCAACATTCGAAGCAGGATGGTATGGTGGAACCTTGGTATGTTTCACACCATTTTTGCTCGTGAATTGTGCAAATTCTTCTGAACGAAATTGTGGTCCATTATCCGAAATAATTTCTTCAGGGAGGCCAAATGAAGAAAATAATTTTTGCAAAATGTCCAATGTTTTGCTTGTTATTTTCCACATTGGAAACACCTCAACCCACTTCGAATGGCTATCAATCACAATGAACAATTGTTGTCCTTCTAACTCAGCAAAATCAATATGTAGCCTTTGCCACACCCTGGGAGGCCATTTCCATGGCTGTAATGGTACTGGTGGTGGGTGCTTGCTTACCGATTGACCTGTCATACACTGACTCACGATGTACTATATTTTTATCAAGACCTGGCCACCATAAATAACTGCTGCAAAACTCTTGGTCAAGCACATTCCCAGGTGCTGGTCATGGAGGTCTCCTAATAATTTATTTGGTATAGCCACTCTTGCACCCCACATGATACAATCTTTATCGACTGATAATTCATTTCTACAAATGAAGAATGGATGTGTATCTTTGTCTGTTACCTGGTTTGGCCATCCATTTGCAATATACTCATACACCTTTGACATCACTGGATCACGTTTGGTTGCTCTACTAATCTCTTCAGCTGTGACTGGCAGTTCATCAATGTATGAAAAATAAAACACTTCTTCCCTTTTGATGGGGAAGGCAATCAAGACATTGCATCAGCATTACTATGATCAGCTGATTGTCTGTATTCAATATCATATGTATATGCTGACAAAATCAAAGCCCATCTCTGCATTCGGGCTGCAGCTAATGTTGTAACTGGGGATTTTGGATGGAGGATTGATGTTAGGGGCATATGGTCCGTAACGATGGTAAACTTACAACCATACAAGTATTTGTGAAACTTCTTGACCCCAAAAATTAATGCCAAAGCTTCCCTTTCACTTTGCGCATAATTACTTTCACTGGCACTGAGAGTGAAGCAAAAGCAATTGGTCTCTCCTCACCACTAGTTAATACATGAGCGATTACTGCCCCAACTCCATACAGAGTGGTATCACATGCTAGCTTAATCTCGTTAGATATGTCATAGTGAACTAACATGGTGCTCTCTACCAATTTGCTTTTACACTCTTTGAATGCTGTATCGCACTCTTTTGACCACTTCCAATGGACCTGTTTTTTTCAAAAGTTCATTCAGTGGATGTAATACTGTAGCCAAATTTGGTAGGAACTTCCCATAATAGTTCAAAAGACCCAAGAATGAACGAAGTTCAGTGACATTCCTGGGAGTGGGTGCATTTCTAATTGCATCCAATTTTTCCATGGTTGGATGTAAACCATCTTTGTCTACTCTGTACCCACTAATTTTCGAAATAACTTACACTTACGAGCAGACACTCATACTCTGTGCTTCTCTAGCCGTTTGAGGACTTCATTCAATATGTTATTATGAATTTGCCTATTTGGTGCTGAAATTAGTATGTCATCCAAATAACACTACCCCTTCAATACCTTGCAAAATCTGGTTCATCACCCCTTGGAATATGGCAAGGGCAGAAGACATTCCAAATGGTAGCCTATTAAATTGATATAGGCCTAGATGAGTATTTCTAGTCAAACATGACTTGGACTCCTCATCTAGTTCAAGCTATAAGTAGGCATTCGTAAGATCCAGTTTTGAGAAGATCTGACCACCTGTCAGTGTTGTGAACAAATCTTTTATATTCGGCAATGTATTGGGGACATTACCCTCTAGAACCTGGTTTACGGTCACACAATCTTACCTTACCATCGGACTTATGTACAACAACAATGGGTGTAGCCCAATTACATCGATCTATCTTACAAATAATGTTCTCAGTCTCTAGTCTTTGAGTTCTTGCTCAACTTTCTCCTTGAGTACATATGGTACGGAATGTGGCTTGTAGCCAACATAAAGCTAACTTTGTAAATACCCATTCATCACAAAGTGCTGTATAATATGTTAAGATATTATCTCATAATTGCTGGATACCTCAACAAAGTCTACTGCTAAAAGTAATATTATGGAGTAGAATGATGCCAAAGTACAGCTGTCCTAATAGGGCTCAAAGTCCACAATCATGCTTCACTACCATAACTGTGGCGGAGCTGGACTTCTTCTGCGCTGGACAGTTACATGCCTTATCCCGTTGGAACTCCTAAGATGAGGCAACCTAAATGCAATGGACAGATGCCCGCTCCAGTATCAGAGACACCCATTCCCATCTCTAGCCATGACATAGAAACATGGAAACATGACGTCAGTTTCAAAGGCCTACCCCTCCTCAGCAAACTGCAATGCAGGACAAAAGGGGCGGAGACCCAATGTAAACAGATTTCACCTCATAATCCCCCTCTGACAGCAATCATTGCACCCAGAAGCCTTGAAAGCTTCATAGCTTTACAGGCCAACATGTCTTTGCATATCTAAAGTCAGATAATATGTAAAAAAATAAGTTTTTACTGCAGAGCATATAATTCAATTTCAAGATAGTTCCAACAAATAAATAAGCAACTTTAATTTTAGTTTAGTTCCATTTAGCTATATAATTGTTCCAATGTACTTCTACTTTAAGCACTTTGTAATTAGCATGATTGTTATTTATTATTATTATTCTCTCTTATTAATATTTCTTATTGGTAATATTTCTGATGTAGAAAGTAGACTCCAGCAGGGTTTTGTATCATGTAGGATCCCTGATACTTCTTTTTCCAATGGAATGCAATCTGAAAGATTAAAATATTATCAGTTAATAAACATGCCAAAATATTGTAATTTGTAATGTAACAAATATAGCTTGAATAATCAAACATTACATTCTTACATTATCTGAGTGTACCAATGTACACAGCTGCCTCTCATCATCAACTGAGTATAGCGCAGCTCTCTTTTCAGTTTGCTTTTTTAAATAAAGGTTGCCGTATTCTATTTAACTGGCTGCTCTTTTAAAATTGAATAGCTGAAGGCAATTTACTGTGACACACAATCTATACATTTTGCTGCTAGTGTTCATGGAGCTGCGTATAAAGGTTCCAAAAACAAGAAAATCAGTGATCACAGTTAAAGATTTAGGGCTCAAGTTTCAGCCTGAGTTGCTCCTATTTTTTTGGAGCAACTAGTTTAGAATGGAGCATCTTAGAAATTGCAATTATCGGCATTTAGTTTGCTCCAGTTCTCGTGAGTTAGAATAGTTTCATTTGAGAACAACTTTTTTTTCAAAAGGGGGCGTGTCCAGCCACTTACGCCTGTTTTGCAAGTTTAAGCAGCGAAAACTTACTCCAAACTAACTTAGAATGAAGTAAGTGTAGATTTTTGTTGGGGGGGAGGGGGAGGAGGAGGAGGAGAGGAGGGGGGGGGGGGAGGAGGGGGAGGAGAGGGAGGAGAGGAGGGGGAGGAGAGGGAGGAGAGGAGGGAGAGAGAAGGGGGGGGGGAAGAGAGGAGGAGAGGAGAGGCTGAACGAGTCAGGCCGCTGCCGCCGCCAACACTTTGGGCAGGGCCCGCCCCCAGTGAGATGCCAGGCGGGCGGGCCCCGCCGACGACGGGGAGAGGGGGAGGGGGGGGGAAGAAGATGGGGGAGGGAGGGGGGGAAGGCTGAACGGGAGGGAGGGGGGGGGAGAGGCTGAATGGCCTGGGCCGGGCTGCTGCCGCCGACACTTTGGGCGGGGCCCGCCCCCAGCAAGATGCCGGGTGGGCGGGTCCCGCCGATGACGTGGAGGGAGTGGGGGGGAGAGGAGCGGGGGAGTTGAACGGGAGGGGTAGGGAGTTGAACGGGAGGGAGGCCCGGGGAGCCCATTCGTCCTGGGCTAGGGTCAGGCCCCTCCCTCACAGCCTCGGGGGCCTGGAGCTACTGCACATGCGCGCACAGTCTAGCGCACATGTGCAGAGGTCCCAGCACTGTTTTCAGCGCTGGGTCCTGGCTCCGCCCCCGAGACTTTGTTCTGCACCACGCCAAGCACGAAGACGTCCCGAGGAGACCGGAGAGTCACAATGTAAGTTTTTGGCCCTTTTTATTTTAATGGCGGTGTGCCGTTTTTCCAGAGGTCGGAAACTTGGGCCCTTAATGCTGTTCCAAATTTTCAGCCAATATGCGCTGTGAAACCTTGGAGACAAATTATCCTTGTACTAAATTGACCAGTGATCTTAAATATCATACCTACATACATGTCTTTTTTACTCACTCCATTAATTATTTCCCATTACATGCTGTACATTTCCAGACTTCAGCTTTGCAATGAGACACTGCACAATATTGAAAAATTGGATATACTTACTAATAAACATAAGAGGAAGAGCAGAAATAGAATGCCCACCATGATGAGTATGATTCCCCAATATGGTATTTCTATTTTGCCAGTAGAGATGAGTGCTTTAGCTTCTGCATAAAATAAATCCAGAACAATTAATAGTGAAATGTAATTGAATAAAATCTTATCACTCCTGTAATGCATAATCATTTAAATTAGTGTGATTTTGGAACTACATGGAATAATTCTACAATCCTATGCTTCCAGTGGGGACACCATAATTAAAGGGAGCAGGGATCAGAGATAGAGCGACGATACTGTAGTCCTGATTCTCTGAGCAAGGTTCCTCGCTGGGAGTGTGGTTTCATGCAATTATCCTTTGCATGACCTGAATTGAAATATACAGTACAGGTATGTCAAAAAAAGGTTTGCTACTTAGTATATCACAAATACTAAAAGATTGCTTTGAAAAGATTGTTCACACTGACATTGTGTGAAAAGTCAAATTCAACTTTAGCTGTATCCAAACTGACTTAGCTGTGTTGTTAGATTGCTATGGTAACCAGCCCCAGTGCCATAAATCTAAATATGATGGACTGTATAATATTTTTCAAATAGTTGCAGACATTGTTATACAGTACCACAGATATGGTTTCAATCCAGTACCTTTATAGCACAAGATGCAGCCAGCTGACCCAAGTTAAGCTGTCAAGTGCTTGTCACACCTGCCCAGAGATAAAGGAGTCCGTGGTATGCAGATAAAAAAGGCCCACATGCCCCGTCAATAACATTCATGAAGCAATGATGCTTTTCTGGTGGATAAATAATAAATCATTGTACCCAGATTGTTGGTAACCATAGCTTGAGATGGAAAATAATGAATGGATCATTGATTCACACTTTACATGACCCATGAGATTATGTGGCATGCATCAAGGTAGTCCAGTAAACAAAAAGGTTAGCACACACCTGGCCACTTAATTTTTATGGGGAATAGAAAGCTGGTGGGAACAGCAGCTTGGAGCTAACATTAAATACATTAAATTTTTTTTTTTAATTGTTACTGTGCTAAGTTGACGTGCTACTACATCAGGTGTGTAACCTAAGCAGCATCAAACTACCTCCTGTAGTTGAGGAGTCAGATTGTCAGCTTAAGCCTCGAGTTATACTGCTGCTCTTCTACAGATGCTATCTAAAATAATTTTGATTTAAATTTTCCGGAAAAGAGCAACATGTAAAATATATGTTTTTTATATAATTAACAGTGATTCAAAATCTATTTTTCAACAATCATGTTGGTTATAACAATATTTAGATTTTTTTTAATAAGTTTTCTTGTTGACAGGCTTAGTATTTATAATAAATAACCAGCCTTGTCAGTTATTAGCTGTTGACGGATATGATGTAATTGGGATTACGGAGACATGGCTCCAGGATGACCAAGGCTGGGAACTCAACATCCAGCGATATTCAATATTCTGGAAGCTTAGACAGAAAGTAAAAGGAGGTGGGATATAGTTGCTGGTTAAAGAGGAAATTAATGCAATAGTAAGAAGGGACATTAGCTTGGATGATGTGGAATCTGTATGGGTAGAGCTGCGGAACATCAAAGGGCAGAAAACACTAGTGGGAGTTGTGTACAGACCACCAAACAGTAGTAGTGAGGTTGGGGATGGCATCAAACAGGAAATTAGGGATGCGTGCAATAAGGGTACAGCAGTTATCATGGGTGACTTTAATCTACATATAGATTGGGCTAACGGTGGAGGAGGATTTCCTGGAGTGAATAAGGGATGGCTTTCTAGACCAATATGTCGAGGAACCAACTAGAGAACTGGCCATCCTAGACTGGGTGTTGTGTAATGAGAGGGGATTAATTAGCAATCTTGTTGTGCGAGGCCCTTTGGGGAAGAGTAACCATAATATGGTAGAATTCTTCATTAAGATGGAAAGTGACAGTTAATTCAGAGACTAGGGTCCTGAACTTAAAGAAAGGTAACTTCGATGGTATGAGACGTGAATTGGCTAGAATAGACTGGTGAATGATACTTAAAGGGTTGACGGTGGATAGGCAATGGCAAACATTTAAAGATCACATGGATGAACTTCAACAATTGTACATCCCTGTCTGGCGTAAAAATAAAACGGGGAAGGTGGTTCAACCATGGCTAACAAGGGAAATTAGGGATAGTGTTAAATCCAAGGAAGAGGCATATAAATTGGCCAGAAAAAGCAGCAAACCTGAGGACTGAGAGAAATTTAGATTCAGCAGAGGAGGACAAAGAGTTTAATTAGATGGGGGAAAATAGAGTATGAGAGTAAGCTTACAGGGAACATAAAAACTGACTGCAAAAACTTCTATAGATATGTGGAGAGAAAAAGATTAGTAAAGACAAATGTAGGTCCCTTGCAGTCAGAATGAGGTGAATTTATAATGGGGAACAAAGAAATGGCAGACCAATTGAACAAATACTTTGATTCAGTCTTCACTAAGGAAGACACAAATAACCTTCCGGAACCTAGGGGACCAAGGGTCTGCGAGAAGGAGGAACTGAAGGAAATCCTTATTAGTCAGGAAATTGTGTTGGGGAAATTGATGGGATTGAAGGCCGATAAATCCCCAGGGCCTGATAGTCTGCATCCCAGAGTACTTAAGGAAGTGGCCCTAGAAATAGTGGATGCATTGGTGATCATTTTCCAACATTCTATAGACTCTTGATCAGTTCCTATGGATTGGAGGGTAGCTAATGTAACCCCACTTTTTAAAAAAGGAGGGAGAGAAAACAGGGGATTATAAACCGGTTTGCCTAATATCGGTAGTGGGGAAAATGATGGAATCAATTATTAAAGATGTAATAGCAGCGCATTTGGAAAGTAGTGACAGGATCGGTCCAAGTTAGCATCGATTTATGAAAGGGAAATCATGCTTGACAAATCTTCTAGAATTTTTTGAGGATGTAACTAATGGAGTGGACAGGGAAGAACCAGTGAATGTGGTGTATTTGGACTTTCAAAAGGCTTTTGACAAGGTCCCACACAAGAGATTAGTGTGCAAAATTAAAGCACATGGTATTGGGGGTAATGTATTGATGTGGATAGAGAACTGGTTGGCAGACAGGAGGCAAAGAGTAGGATAAAATGGGTCCTTTTCAGAATGGCAGGCAGTGACTAGTGGGGTACCGCAAGAATCAGTGCTGGGACCCCAGCTATTTACAATATACATTAATGATTTGGACGAAGGAATTGAATGTAATATCTCCAAGTTTGCAGATGACACTAAGCTGGGTGGCAGTGTGAGCTGTGAGGAGGATGCTAAGAGGCTGCAGGGTGACTTGGACAGGTTAGGTGAGTGGGCAAATGTATGGCAGATGCAGTATAATGTAGATAAATGTGAGGTTATCCACTTTGGTGGCAAAAACAGGAAGGCAGAATGTTATCTGAATGGTGACAGATTAAGAAAAGGGGAGGTGCAACGAGACTTGGGTGTCAACGTACATCAGTCATTGAAAGTTGGCATACAGGTACAGCAGGCGGTGAAGAAGGCAAATGTCATGTTGGCCTTCATAACGAGAGGATTTGAGTATAGGAGCAGGGAGGTATTACTGCAGTTGTGCAGGGCCTTGGTGAGGCCACATCTTGAATATTGTGTTCAGTTTTGGTCTCCTAATCTGAGTAAGAACATTCTTGCTATTGAGGGAGTGCAGCGAAGGTTCACCAGATGGATTCCTGGAATGGCAGGACTGACATTTGAAGAAAGACTGGATCGACTAGGCTTATATTCACTGGAATTTAGAAAAATGAGAGGGGATCTCATAGAAACATAAAATTCTGACGGGGTTAGATGCAGGAAGAATGTTCCCGATGTTGGGGAAGTCCAGAACCAGCGGTCACAGTCTAAGGATAAGGGGTAAGCCATTTAGTACCGAGATGAGGAGAAACTTCTTCACTCAGAGAGTTGTGAACCTGTGGAATTCTCTACCACAGAAAGTTGTTGAGGCCAGTTCGTTAGATATATTCAAAAGGGAGTTAGATGTGGCCCTTACAGCTAAAGGGATCAAGGGGTATGGCGAGAAAGCAGGAATGGGGTACTGAAGTTGCATGATCAGCCATGATCATATTGAATGTTGGTGCAGGCTTGAAGGGCTGAATGGCCTTCTCCTGCACCTATTTTCTATGTTTCTATGTTTCTAAATGTTTATTTCTAATTCCGTCAAGCCCAAAACCTCAAAAACGAATAAAAAATGTTGATTACGAAAGATCGTTGGAAAGCGTTTTCAGAATCTCACCCTTGGAGAACAAATGTGTCTTTATAAACAATTTATAATCACCAAGTTTTTAATAATCTGTGTAACTTATTGATGATTGGAGATCTCCCTCCTCCCCCGCCCACCTCGACCCTCCAGTGGCTCTGTCACTGCTTGCATCTGAGCTGGGAGATGTCGCAGCCCATGATCATCATCTCACTGCTTGGAGCAGCTCAGATTGAGCACTCCACCTGTGTGGCATTAAATAATCATGCTCAACACCACTATTTTACTACCCCCACCAAAAATAAATCACTTTTGTCCACTTTTCGTGCAATAGTAAACCAGACCTGATTCATATTAATTAATAATTAAAATGAAAATCTTCAGAAATAAATGCAATTAAAGTTGATACTTTACCCACTGACAAACTGTTATTTCGCAGTTAGTAGACTTTTCCAAACATGTTTGTTCCATTTGTTCCAGTGGTAAATTCTGTTCTGACTTTTTCTTCAGTGACTGGTTCATTTGCAGCAATTGGGTTGAAGTAGCACATGCAGGTACATTTAACATATCCAATTCAAAAATTGATTGCTTTTCTTTTATAAATGTGCAAATATAATATTTAAGATTCAGTTGTATATTACAAATGTCTACATGTCAAATTAAGTTTGAATCAAAGTACCTTCTCCTTTCAAGACTATTTCAAAATATTTGTATACGTGCAGAAAATATAATAATAGTTGGTCTGTAATTTTCGCTGCATCATTATGTAATGTACCCTAGAGAAATTCAGGATTCTGCAGCACAGTCTGAGGACACATTCTCGGACTAAGTTTTGTGTCTGTTATTCCCCATGTGACACAATTCACAAGGCGTAATGAATCCAAAAACTGTCAAGACTTAAAGCTGGCTCTACACCAGTGTTCCCTCTAAGCTGTAAGCCGTGCAGCTCCATACCAGTCCTGCGCAGCCCGGGACTGGCTTTTTTCAATGTTAAATTTTGCGCTTGTGCTAAACTGTGAATGGGCTGTGCAGCCCCTAAAGGGCACGCACAAAAAAAGTTAGGGGCAACATTGGTCTACACCTCTTTTATGTGAGACATGTATTTTCAGGGGTCCTGGAGATTGGCACAGGATTGTTTAGATAAATCACTGCAGACTCTAGCCCAAGTGCCGGCCAGATTGACTGCCTGGCCAGCGGACGGGAGCAGAAATTAGCTGCAGGAGGCTGCAGCTGGGGATCCGTGGGAACAATTCCCGGCAGTCAGTATGGGAGATAACACTTTGGGCCACAATCAGGTTGGGGATGGCTTGGGTGGAGCCTGAATGATCAAGGTTCGAATTGGAGCTGGGGTGACTGAAGGTTTCTTGTGACTAAAGGTAATTGGGCTTTGGGCCCAAGTTTTCCAAATTCAAAAAAATGGCGCACACTCACCCGGACATCCGTTTTTTTTTTGGCTCCTTGGCGCTGAAAATAAAAATCCAAAAGTTGTCTTCAATCATATGCACCTTCTGGTGCCGGCGCTACGTGAGTCGATCTCGCGGGGCATAGAGTGTGCGCCTGAAACGCAGTGCTGTGCATGCGCAGAAAAAAAATCACTTAGCACACCTCTTCGGGGAGCTCACTTGGCTGATACCAGCTGCCAAAATCACTCCAGCAGCAGTCAATACGGACTTTGCATTTATTTTATTTGGATTTCTTTTATTTTCCTACCGTCACTCCAGCAGCAGTCAACACAGGCTTTGGATTTTTTTAAATTGGATTTCAGAGCATTAAGGTAAGTTTTCTTTTATCTTATTTAATTTTTAAGCAGCATAAAGTTTATGTAAAATAGCAGGGAGGCCCTTCGGCCAGGGATAGGAGCAGGCCAGCGTGGATTTCTGTAACTGCAGATAAGGCTTTTTCCAACAGTGTTTCTAGAGTCTATGTGCCGATTTAAAAAATACCGTTGCTGAAAGTTGGCCTAATGCCCCTAAATGGCGCATAAGGTACTTTTTAAACATACACCAGCGCCAGAATGTATGGCGCCAAACATTCTGGCACTGGTAGTCAACGCCAACGCCCCAACATTGGGGAATCTTTGAACTAAACTTCAGCGCCAGAAAAATCGTTGGGTGCCAAAAAAACGCCGTCAAGTACTGGGCAAAATTGGGGCCTTTATCTCAACGGTACCCAGCATGCAAAATAAACCTTCTTACCTCAGTCCTGTGGTAGCTGTCCTTTAAAGATCTGTTTTTATACAGCCTCATGGGCTGCAAAAGACATACGATAGTAAGTACCGATTGCACACTTTCCAAGAAATGTGGAAAAAATCTTACTGAGAATGTTGAAACGAAGATTCATAAAGTAGACTTTTAACAGCAAACACACATTTTGAACTGAATAACACTCCACTTAGAACATTTGTATGGAAATAATTGAGGCATCTGGTCTTCTGCACAACAGCTTAAATTTCAAACAATGACAGAAATGTTTTTGAGCATTCTGGATAGCTGTGAATTTTATGTAAAGTTCAACACTCTGGCAATAAGACTCAAACAAAAGGAAGTTTATACTATTTGGTGTGAATGATAATATTTCTTACCCGAATGTATCTACTTTGCAACTTGAGAATGTTGCCTTTATGCTGCTGTTCTTAAACAAGTCCTTGAGCTAAAAGGAAAAAAAAACAACATTGCTTTAGATAGAGGAACAAAGCAAATTTTGATCTAATACTTCTCCACATAACATACTTGTACAACTCTCTCACCTCTTCTGCAATCATATTTTTGTGGTTAGAGACATTTGACTGAATCTCTTGGAACGTTGGACTGTTTACAATGAATGACACATTGTAGTTAATAGGTTCTTGGTAGACAGTTGGAGTCTGTGTTACAGTTACAACTGGTATTGTCGCTGTGGAAAGAGACAAAAAGACTTTAGTGTACAGCAAGAACAAAAATGAGAATGTATTGAAAGAAGCATTTACCATTATTGAAATGTTAGACAGCTTAACCAGCGGAATGGAAAATCTCAAATCTAGTTGATTCCAAATTTTGCTTTTTGTTAAATGTGCTCCTGCTCCACAATTTGACCAGGACCTTATGTTAACCACTCTTGAAACATTTAATTGATCTGAAGCTATCCTACCAATTTTTGGATCTTTGACAAATGCAGGCTGCTTTCTGTAAACAGCTAGTTATTAATCAATGTTCAGCCCAAATTAACCTGTCGAACCTAATCATTAAATATTTAGTAAATCATAACACAACCAAATCTGATCAAGCCACAATAAGCTTGCTTAGATTGTCAGTGCTAATCGGCAAACGTTTCCGAACAAATTGCAAAGAAACCATACTCACTGGTTACGGGAGGTGATTCATGGTAATCTGAAAATATAAATAGAGTGTGCTGTCACAGAAAGTTATCACAACACATAGCTCTGCTTAAATATACAATAATTGATGTCACCCAATAATTGCAACTGATTTGACCAATGTCAAATCTCCTCGGACAGCATTGTAATGGAGGGGAACTAACTGACATGATTTCAATAACATGCATCTCTAAATTTCAATAATTAACTCATTATTTGAGCCTTAAAGGAGCTGGACCATTGATATCTAACTGTTGCTGTGCCCTCTGTCCACAAAGCTGCAATGGTCTAAAAACTTGATATTGGCTTTAAGAAGATGTTACTGTGTGTAGTTTGGAATTTTACACCACGAATGTAGCAGTCTTTTATGGAAACAGAGCAATTATATTGTCAGATGCTGATGTCAATTGAAAGCACCATGCTCGAAGAAGAGCAGACAGAAACGTAAATACAGGGAACTCTTACTCATCCTGCTCATTGCTTGCTTCATGGGTCGAGGCAAACTGAGTGACCGTTGAGTCTCTCATGTGGAAGCAGTTCATCAAAATTCAATGTTTGGTGAAATAGCTGTAATGTTTTACATTTTGCAACAGATTGTATTATCTCTTTAAAATGTTTTTGATTCCCTGTTATTTCATTTCATAATTAACCTGATTAATAGTTTGCTTTACATACGCGTTAATGTTGCTTGCTGTTCAGAGAGTTATATTGGTAATATATATCTTTCCCAGGGATGCTGCACTTTATCAGGGAGGCAAACCTTCACAGCAAAGGAGCCAAAGGTGGGCAGAGGAAACGTTACAAGGACACCCTCAAAGCCTTCCTGATAAAGTGCAACATCCCCACCGACACCTGGGAGTCCCGAAGTGGAGGAAGTGCATCCAGGAGGGCGCTGAGCACCTCGAGTCTCAGCGTTGAGAACATGCAGAAATCAAGTGCAGGCAGCGGAAAGAGCATGCGGCAAATCTGTCCCAGGCTCCCTTACTCTCAATGACTATCTGTCCCACCTGTGACAGGGACTGTGCTTCTCGTATTAGACTGTTCAGTCACCTAAGGACTCATTTTAAGAGTGGAAGTAAGTCTTACTTGTTTCCGGGGGACTGCCTATGATGATGATGATGATGATCTTTTCCAGCAGTGCTCATCAGAAAATAAATGTTAGACTGTTCAACCTCAGACTCAGTATCCCAGACCATGTTAGAGGTAAGCCGACAAATTACCTCATTGGATATCAGGCCTTGCATGTGGTGCTTTGAACTCTGTGTTGGAAAGGTTTCCGTACACTGTCCAAACTGTAACATGTGTACCATACAAAGACCTACACTAAATAACAACCGGATAAGTACCATTTACATAGAGGCTGTAGTTACCCAATGCATACGGCCCCAAGTTAGAAATGTCCTTGGTCTTGTTTTCAAACATGTGGTACACAAGTATTCTGTCGACCTTCTCAACGGTAGATTGATTGCGGAATGAACAGATTGCAGTCACTGTGGTGCTGTCACCATTTACCACACTGCAAGAAAAGAAAAGAAATTTAATATTAGCAGCAAATAATTTGTCGCAGCAGGGTGTGTTAGGTCACTAAGACAAGAATGATTAAGTCGTTTATGGCCAAATCCAAGAGTCGCATCAATGGTCAGTAAAGGAACCCTCGGTGGGATTAGAAGTCCTCCACAAAATATTTCTTTCTGAGAAATGTTTTTGAGCATTCTGGATAGCTGTGAATTTTATATAAAGTGCAATATTCTGGCAATAAGACTCAAACAAAAGGAAGTTTAAACTATTTGGTATGAATGGTAATATTTCTTGCCTGAATGCATCTACTTTGCAACTTGAGAATGTCGCCTTTATGTTGCTGTTCTTAAACAGGTCCTTGAGCTAAAGGGAAAAAACAATAACATTGCTTTAATAGAGGAACGAAGCAAATTTTGATCAAATACTTCTCCACATTGTAAAGTCCTGTCCCCTCAGTACAGATTCACACGAGGCATGTAGTGAAGTCAAGGTCACTCTGGACCTGCAACTTTATTTCACAGCTCTGGAATGCTGCACTTGTCTGAGACCTGTCCTTATATACCTGTCTCTTGCAAGTGCACCCCTGGTGGTAAGGTATGCTGGTGGTTACAGGTCATATCTTATTACAGTCATGTATTGCATGTTAGGATACAGTTATATATAATAATGTAAGATACATGACACTCCTCACCACCGACTTGTGCCCCAGCAGCTTGGTGGGGGAGTTGGGGTGCTGCCCCGGGGGAGTGGCTTTGGCTCCTCGGACCAGGATACTGATATGGGCTCTCAGGCTCCCAGCAGCCCTGAGCTGAGACCTGCCACTAACTGCTCCTAACCATGGCATCGCCCCAGCCACTTCCGACTGAAAGCGCAGAGGAGGATGCGGCCTAGCCTGCAGCCGGGATTTCCAGGGCCAGAACTGCTCGAGGGCATCCGAGAGGACACCTGTAGCTTCCTCTACAGACATGCAGCATCCTTCCAAAAGCCATGAGGCAGCCACAGGAGAGACACTGCGGCACAGTATAAGGATAGGTCTGCATAAGAGGGGTAATAAGGAGTTGCACAAGCGTGATAATTGCTAATGTTGATGTTTTGTGCACCCATTGTTTGGGGTGTCTAATGTATGTACACATGATGTTCCCACCACCAGGGGGCACTACTGTCAGAGGTCCTAGCGTCATAGGTACATTCGTGCTGGGCCCGGTATATATTCTGAACTTCATTTTTGTATCTTCACTTCTGGAAGCCATTAAAGACTGACCAGGTTACACCTAGTCACTGGCTCACAGTACGGAGTTTGTTGTATCATTTCATGCACCATAACTGGCGACGAGGAAAATATGAACCCACGGAAAAGTATGGCGAGCACAGCACGATTGAGTACTGTTGGAATTCTCGAGAGATTCAATGAGGGAGAGGATTGCGGAGATTTCACAGGTCATCTTGACCAATATTTCGTGGCAAATGACCTAAACAAAGACGAGGATGCCGAGAAGCGCAGGGCAGTTCTTCTCACCATCTGTGGTCCCACGATCTATGCACTCATCCACAACCTGCTCTCACCCAATCTTCCTACAGAAAAGGATTACAAAGAACTGTGTGCTCTAGTTCGGGAACACCTTGAACCCACAGAAGGAATCCTCATATCCAGATAGCGCTTCTATCCGCACGTTCGTCCAGAAGGCCAGGACGTAGCAGCATTTGATGCCGACCTGCGACGCCTTGCAGGGCCTTGCAAATTTGGGCCTGCATTGGAAGACATGCTGCGTGACTTTTTCGTGATCGGGGTCAACCACGAGGCAATCTTAAGTAAGCTGCTGGCTGCGGAGATGCTGGACCTCAGCAAGGTCATCACCATCGCCCAGGCTTGCATGTCCACACAGAAAAGCATGAAGCAGATATCGCGACAAAGCAGGCACTCCACGACAAGTACTGTGTACAAAATTGTGTCGACGGTTGGCAGAGCTGCACATGGGAGGGCCTACTTGACTGCATATGCGAGAACAGGAGCCGCTCAAAGTTCGCCATCGGGTGCAAATCTGAGTTCAACGTGTTGACGTTGTGGGGGCAATCACCGACCCCATCAGTGCCGCTTCAGGCAGTACGTATGCAGAGGGTGTGCGAAGATGGGTCACCTTCAGCGGACGTGGCCGCAGTGGAGTAAGCGAGCTGCGACACACCACATGGATGATGATCAATTCAGCGTGGATCTGGCGATGCAGCCCGAGACATTTGAGAGCTCCAAGGAGGAAGTGTATAGCGTACGCGCGTTCCTAACAAAGAGCCAACCGATAATGGATGGAGATAAAATTAAACGGCGTGCCGGTATCCGTGGAATTAGCTACCCCCCAGTCCATAGGAACTGATCCAGAATCGATAGACTGTTGGAAAATGATCAGCAATGCATCCACTATTTCTAGGGCCACTTCCTTAAGTACTCTGGGATGCAGACTATCAGGCCCCGGGAATTTATCGGCCTTCAATCCCATCAATTTCCCGAATACAATTTCCCGCTTTATACGGATATCCTTCAGTTCCTCCTCCTCACTCGACCCACTGTCCCCTAGTACATTCAGAAGGATATTTGTGTCTTCCTTCGTGAAGACAGAACCAAAGTATTTGTTCAGTTGGTCTGCCATTTCTTTGTTCCCCATTATAAATTCACCTGAATCCGACTGCAAGGGACCTGCGTTTGTCTTCACTAATCTTTTTCTCTTCACATATCTATAAAAGCTTTTGCAGTCAGTTTTTATGTTCCCTGCAAGCTTCCTCTCGTACTCTATTTTACCCCTCTTAATTAAACCCTTAGTCCTCCTCTGTTAAATTCTAAATTCCTCCCAGTCCTCAGGTTTGTTGCTTTTTCTAGCCAATTTATATGCCTCTTCCTTGGTTTTAACACGATCCTTAATTTCCCTTGTTAGCCATGGTTTGTTCCCTCCAGACAGGGATGTACAATTGCTGAAGTTCATCCATGTGATCTTTAAATGTTTGCTTATCCACCGTCAAACCTTTAAGTATCCTTTGCCAGTCTATTCTAGCCAATTTACTCCTCATACTGTCGAAGTTACCTTTCCTTAAGTTCAGGACCCTAGTTTCCAAATTAACTGTGTCACTCTCCATCTTAATAAAGAATTCTACCCTATTATGGTCACTCTTCCCCAAGGGGCCTCGCATAACAAGATTGCTAATTAGTCCCTTCTCATTACACATCACCCAGTCTAGGATGGCCAGCTCTCTCGTTGGTTGCTCGACATATTGGTCTAGAAATACACTCCAGGAAATCCTCCTCCACCGCAGTTTGGTTAGCCCAATCAATATGTAGATTAAAGTCGCCCATGATAACTGCTGTACCTTTATTGCACACATCCCTTATTTCTTGTTTGATGCTGTCAACAGATATTGATGCATTTTCTTTACCCCATAAACACATGTTAACGTTTCTTTTTCAGTCATGCTGTCGGCCCTCTCAGCCTTAGACAGACTTCTGGATGCATAAGCAACCGGTTGCGATTTCCCAGATTCATTAGCTTGTTGCAATACACACCCGACACCGTATGATGACGCATCACATGCTGGTACCAACCAAACGCTTACATGGATCATACAACACAAGCAATTTGTTTGAGCATAACAGTTTTCTAGCTTTTACAAAGGCATTTTCTTGGCTTTTACCCCATACCCATTCATCTCCTTTTACGCAGTAAGACATGCAGTGGTTCTAACAGTGTGCTGAGACCCAGTAAGAAGTTACCAAAGTAGTTCAGGAGTCCTAGAAAGGACCGCAGCTCCGTCACGTTCTGTGGCCTCGGTGCGTTCTCGATTGCCTCCATCTTTGAATCGGTGGGTCTGCCGCGATTCTTCTCCCCAGGAACTGCACTTCAGGCACCAGGAAAACGCACTTCGAGCATTTTAGCCTGAGCCCCACGCGATTAAGCCGACTAAGAACCTCCTCCAGGTTTTGCAGATGCTAGACTGTATAACCAAGATGTCGTCCTGGAAAACCACGGTGCGCAGAACCGACTTCAGTAAGCTTTCCATGTTTCTCTGAAATATCACCACGGCTGATCAAATCCCAAACGGACATCTGTTGTAAATGAAGAGACCTTTGTGCGTGTTGATGCAGGTGAGGCCCTTCGATGATTCCTCCAGCTCCTGCGTCATGTAGGCCGAGGTCAATTCCAGCTTCGTGAATGTCTTTCCTCCCGCCAGTGTCGCAAAAAGGCCGTCTGCCTTTGGTAGTGGGTATTGATCCTGTAGGGAGAAACGATTGATAGTTATTTTGTAATCACCACAGATTCTGACGGTGCCATCTCCCTTGAGGACTGAAACAATTGGACTGGCCCACTTGTTGAAGTCGATCAGCGAAATGATGCCCTCTCATTGCAGCCGGTCTAGCTCAATCTCCACCCTCTCTCTCATCATGTACAGTACTGCTCTCGCCTTGTGATGGATGGGTCGCGCCCCCGCAATTAGGTGGATCTGCACTTTTGCTCCTTGGAACTTCCCGAGGCCTGGTTCGAACAGCGAAGGAAACGTGTTTAGGACCTGGGTACACGAAGTGTCATTGACGGGCAAGAGCGCTTGGACATCGTCCCAGTTCCAACTTATCTTTCCCAGCCAGCTCCTCTGAGCAGCGTGGGGCCATCGCCCAGTACCACCCAGAGTGGTATTTTGTGCACCATTCCATTGTATGAGACCTTTGCCATAGCACTGCCAACTACGGGAATCAGTTCCTTTGTGTAAGTTCTCAGTTAGTGCTAATGGGAGTCAGGACTGGCCTTGAGACCTTGCTGCACCACAACTTATCGAAAGTCTTTTTGCTCATAATGGACTGGCTCGCGCCCGTGTCCAGCTCCATTGACACCGGGAGTCCATTTAATTCAACCTTCAGCATTATTGGGGGACACTTTGTGGTAAATGTGTGCACTCCATATACCTCTGCCTCCTCAGTCTGAGGCTCTGGTTCGTCGTGATCCGCCGTGGATCTGTCCTCTGCAACATGGTGATTTGCAGGATTAGCAGAATTTGCAGCTCGCCTGCACATATATTGAAGGTGTCCCATTGTTCCACAGCCTTTGCAAACCTATCATTTGAAGTGGCATGAATGGAAACGATGGTCACCCCTGCAGTACCAACAAGGTGTTAATCGCCTAGCACTCATCAACCTTGATGGTGGACTCAGACATCTGCGGACGTGCAGCTGCAGGTATGTGAGGCTTGCCCTGTACATTACGATTCGAAAGCAACATTACTTTGCTCACAGTACATGTAGTAGCATTCGTGTGCTGAGAGATTTGCTTGGTATTGTCATTGGTGGCGATGAACGCCTGGGCTATCGCTATGGCTTTACTCAAGGTTGGGGTCTCTACAGTCAAAAGTTTGCGAAGTATTACTTCATGGCCAATGCCTAGTACAAAGAAGTCCCTGAGCATATGCTCCAAATGTCCTTCAAATTCGCACTGTCCTGCAAGGCATCTGAACTCACCAACATAGCTCGCCACTTCCTGGCTTTCAGACCTCTTGCACATGTAGAACTGGTACTTTGTCATCAGGTTACCTTCAGGTTAAGATGCTCCCGGACCAGTGTGCACAAATCATCATACGATTTTTCTGTGGGTTTCACTGGAGCAAGCATATTTTTCATGAGGCCATAAGTTGGTGCCCCATAAACGGTGAGGAGACTCGCCCTTCATTTGGCAGCGTTTGCTTCTCCTTCCAGCTCGTTGGCCACGAAGTATTGGTCGAGTCGCTCCACGAAGGTTTCCCAATCATCTCCCTCCGAAAATTTCGCCAGGATGCCCACTGTTCTCTGCATCGTTGTGGTGGGGTTTGATATCTGTATCTCATCGCCAATTGTAGTGTATGAATAAAGAGTCTGACCAGATACTGTGAGCTCAAAGTAAAGTGTGACCATAGTCTTTTATTGCAGGTCTCCAGAGTGCCTCTCCAGCCTGTGAGGCCTCCTTAAGTACAGGTGCTCTCCAGGGGATGAGCCCTCTGGTGGTTAAACAAGGTATTTACAGGTTTACATATATAACATACTCCATGTGGTGTCAAAACCAAGCAATATAAGACTGCCTTTTCCAGGAATATTACAACATTCACTTCAAGAGCCTGATCCAGATTTCACTCTATATTTATGCTGCAAAAAACACTGCTTTGCACCGACAATAGTGGTATAATACAAACCAGCCTAATTTTTGTCTTTAACGTTCCAAACAAAAATAATGTTGCAATGTCATGCAAATTCCTGTTACATTTGGAATCAGTTATTCTAGGAAATAATTATTTCATAGAATCATAGAAATTTACAGCACAGAAGGAGGCCATTTCAGCCCATCGTGTTCGCACAGGCCGACCAAGAGCTATCCAGCCTAATCCCATTTTCCAGCTCTTGACCCTGTAGGTTACGGCACTTTAAGTGCACATCCAAGTACTTTTTAAATGTGATGAAGGTTTCTGGCTCTACCACCCTTTCAGGCAGTGAGTTCCAGACCCCCACTACCCTCTGGGTGAAGAAATTTCCCCTCATATCTCCTCTAAATCTCCCCCTAATTACTTTAAATCTGTGTCTCCTGGTTGTTGATCTCTCTGCCATGTCCTTCCTATCCACTCTATCCAGGCCCCTCATAATTTTATACACCTCAATCAGGTCTCCCCTCAGGTTCCTTTGTAAGAAAACAGCATCTCCAATCTTTCCTGATCGCCAAAATTCTCCAGTCCAGACAACATTCTTGTAAATCTCCTCTACACCTTTTCCAGTGCAATCACATCTTTCCTGTAATGTGGTGACCAGAACTGCATGCAGTACTCCAGCTACGGCCTAACCAGTGTTTCATACAGTTCAACCATAACCTCCTTGCTCTTGTATTCTATGCCTCAACTAATAAAGGCAAATATTCCATATGCCTTCAGATATGCCATCATATCTACCTGGCCTCCTACATTTAGGGATCTGTGGACCTGTACTCCAAGGTTCCTCTACAATTTTCAGTGTCATACCATTTAAGATGTAGTCCCTTGCCTTGTTAGACCTCCCCAAATGCATTACCGCACACTAATCCAGATTGAATTCCATTTGCCACCTAACCAGTACACTGATATCTTCCTGCAATCCGCTGCTTTCTTCTTCATTAACAGCCTTTTTAGTATCATCTGCAAACTTCTTAATCATACCCGCAACATTCAAGTCCAAGTCATTGATATATATCATAAAAAGCAAGGGACCCAGCATTGAGCCCTGCGGAACCCCACTGGATACAGCCTTCCAGTCACAAAAACACCCATCAACCATTACCCTTTGCTTCCTGCCTCTGAGCCAATTTTGGATCCGACTTGCCACTTTACCCTGGATCCCTTGGACTTTTACTTCCGTGACCAGTCTGCCATGTGGGACCTTATCAAAAGCTTTGCTAAAATCCATATACACTACATCATACGCACTGCCCTCATCGACCCTCCTGTTTACCTCCTCGAAAATTTCAGTCAATTTCGTCAGACACGATCTTCCCTTAACAAATCCATGCTGATTGTCCTTGATTAATTCATGTCGTTCCAAATTAAGATTTATCCCGTCCCTCAGGATTTTTTCCAATAATTTTCCCACCCCTGAGGTCGTCGCAGACCTTTACAGCTTACTGGAACTAGATCTGCAGCCCAGAGGACCTGGTGGACACGCCTTACCATTGGCTGTCAGGTCATCAGCGCTCTCAACTTCTTTCCCACAGGCTCCTTCCAGGGATCTGCAGCAAACATTTGCGAGATCTCACAGTCGGCTGCCCACAGATGTATCACACAGGTCACCAATGCCATGTTTGATAAGTCAGCTCATTATATCATTATATCAAACCCGACCCCAATCTGCCTCCAATTACTCAGGCCGGATGGAGGGTGGGGGGCGGGGGGGCGGGGGCAGGCAGCCAACACGCTGCCAGGACACGGGTTGATATTTTAAATATTATAATGAGGCCTTAAGTCACTGCTTTAACCTGCTGTGCAGGATTTACTGCTGGCAACCAGGGATCCCTGGGCTTGGCGAGTGCTTCCTCCTGACCCCCCCCAAGCTCCCTTACCAGCAGCCCACCCCTCAGGGATCGGTACCCCCGTGGATCATGCTCAGTCCCAGGGTCAGGGATCAGTACCCCCGGGGATCAAAGACAGACCTGGGGATTGAGCTCTTCCCGCTCTGGGGTTAGGGATAAGTCCCTCCCTGGGGTTTGGACCTTCCGGGCTTGTAAACATCCCAGATCACGCAGCTACCTGGCCCTGTGGCATCCTGGCCAGCGTCCCCTCCCCCCGCGTCCCCTCCCCCCATCTGTCAAGCAGGCGGGCTTCCAGGCAGGGAACCCTGGATTTCCTGCGGTCTGCCGGTCCCCCGCGCTCTGGGCGTTTGGGAAATGACAAGATCCAGCCCCAAATATTTGTATAAAGTCTCTGCCATTTCATTATTTCCCATTTATAATTTCTCCTGCCTCAACCTCTAAGGGACCAATGCTTACTTTTGTTACTCTCTTCGTTTTTATATATTTGTAGAAGCTCTCACAATCTGTTTTTAGATTTTTTGCTAGTTTATTCTCATATTCTATTTTCTCCCTTTTTATAAATTTTTATTTATTTAATTAATTTGAGTTTATTGACGAGAAACTCCCCAGCGCCTCGTTTGGGCCGTGGGTCGCCGCGGGGCGCAAAGGAGTCGCCGTGCATGGCAATTACGTCATTGCCGGGTTGCATGGTGGCCCGGGGCACTACGGGCAGGTGTGCACTACTATAGTCACGCCACCGCTAACTCCCATGCAATTGCACGGGAGCCAGTAGCGCCCCCCCATCTCCCCACCCCCCCCCCCCACTCCCCGGGCGAAAACAGGATCCCCGGAGTCACTAACGGGAGGTGCACAACATGGGAATTTCGCCCCCTTTGTATTTAATTAACTTAACTTATATTTTAGTTTTTTAACTAATTACTTGATCTAGTTTTAAGTTATAGGTAGATTAAATTCAATATTTATCTGTAACACAAAGCACCACAAGTACTAGATGCAAAAAGCAGCACCTCATTCCCCCTCTGCTCCAAATTCCCACTCTCTCCAAATTCCCAACTTTAACACTCTGCTTAGAAGTACTCCATTTAAGACCACTCTGTGCAAACCATTCATGGGGATCTATCAGCTCCAGATAGCCCAAACTCAATAAAAGCTCAGTTCTTACAGTTGATTTGTTTTAGCAAAGAGTTCTTGTCATCAAAAAGGTTTTGGAGAAGTTTGGAGACTATCAAACAGACACCAGCAGGATGGGACATGCCTTGGATTTTTTTGACAGTATATCAGAAGAGTAAAACAGTCACCATGCATGACAGCGACAATGTGTTGGTGGGATCAGCAGGTGCACTGGAGAGAGGCGCACAGGGAGAATGGTAAACAGGAGAAAGGTGACAAAGGGGCCAACATCACAGGAGGCACTACCCACGTAACAGGTGTACAGGTAGAGGCTCGGCTTCCTTCACCTTTCGGAGGAGCAATACTTCCGCAGACTGAGGTTGCCAGATCAGATGGTGGCATACATCTGCAGTCTCCTAGAAGATGGCTGCGCTGTCATATGAGGAGAGACTGGATCAACTGGGTCTTTATTCACTGGAATTTAGAAAGATGAGAGGGGATCTCATAGAAACATGTAAGATTCTGACGGGACTGGACAGGTTAGATGCGGGAAGAATGTTCCCGATGTGGGGGAAGTCCAGAAGCAGGGGACATAGTCTTAGGATAAGGGGTAGGCCAGTTAGGACTGAGATGAGGAGAAACTTCTTCACTCAGAGAGTTGTTAACCTGTGGAATTCCCTGCCGCAGAGAGTTGTTGATGCCAGTTCACTGGATATATTCAAGAGGGAGTTAAATATGGCTCTTACGGTGAAGGGGATCAAGGGGTATGGAGAGAAAGCAGGAAAGGGGTACTGAGGGAATGATCAGCCATGATCTTATTGAATGGCGGTGCAGGCTCGAAGGGCTGAATGGCCTACTCCTGCACCTATTTTTCTATGTTTCTAAGACCTATCTGCTGTACCTAGTGATCACGCATTACCAGTGGCTGTGAAAGTCACCATGGCCCTCAATTATTTTGCCTCTAGTTTCTTCCAGGCCACTCCCGGAGACATATTGAGGGTCTTGCAGTCCACTGCACATAAATGCATAAGGCAAATGATGGATGGATTGTTTGCCAGGATTGGGAGTTAAGTAAACTTCCCCTGTGATGTCAACAGAATGAGCGACACTCACTTTCACCTCTCTGGCTGAATACCTACAGGTACAGGGTGCCATTGGTTACACACATGTGGTAATCTGAGCACCACCACAGGAACCAGGAGTTTTTATCAACCGCAAGGGATATTATTCAATCACTGCGCAGCTATTGCGAACCACAAGTAATGGTTGTGGTGCCAGATTCCCTGGGAGCTGTCATGATGCTTTGATAATGCAGCAGTCCAACATTCCAGATCTAATCTTGCCAGGAAACAGACTTAAGGGCTGACTTGTAGGAGATTTGACTCATGGGACACCTGTGAGGAACCCCATCAGTGAGGCGCAGGAGAGGTATAATGAGAGTCTCATGACCACAGGTGTATCATAGAGCAAGCCAACAAATGTTGAATGTGCGCTTTAGGTGCCGAGGTAGGGCGGGAGGTGGCCTTCAGCACTCCTCAATGAGGGTGTCCAGAAAAACAGCGATATGCTGCATCCTACACAACATTGCGCAGTAGAGAGGCTACGCAGCAGCTCAGATATCTTTGTATTTTTTAAATGGTGCGAGATTGGGAAATATTGGTATTCAGAGGGAGCTGGGTGTCCTTGTACATGAATGACAGAAAGTTAACATGCAGGTACAGCAAGCAATTACAAAAGCAAAATGGTATGTTAGCCTTTATTCCAAAAGTATTGGAGTATAAGAATAAAGGGGCTAGAAATTGGGTGCATTTGCGCCTCCCTTTAATGCCCCCGGGGATGCAAATGCCTTTGCGACGCCGTTGACATCGACTCCCGCCATGTTGGGCGGGAGTTTAGCTGTGGCGCTACAGCATTGCGCCCCAATCTCCTGCGCCTGGAGATCGTGACGTCATCGGCGTGCGCATCGTCCCATTAGTACCCCGAACCCAAAATTCACTTTCGCTCCCTGCAGCAGCGCCTGCCGAAAACACCGGCAGCTGCAGGAGGCGTGGGTTGGGTGGGCGGCCGCTACCGGGGCGATGAGTAAAGGGGAGTTGGCTGAGGTAAGTAAAAAAAAAACCTTACCTTTATTGATGCCATTTTCTTCGCAGGTTCCTGCCCACGATTGTTCAGCCCGGCACTCTGCTTGTGTACCGGGCTGGTCGTGCGGGATCGCTGCTCCCTTGGTGGTCCAGGTAGGTCCGTTTTAAATTGCAGAGCCTGCAGCGATGGCCTTCCCCTTTGTACGCGGCAGTGCTGCACGGCCCAGTGTGCACCGCTGCTGAGGTTTCCGCCCTGCCCGCGTCCTTTAACGCTCCAAGAAGGAAGTGGAGCAGTTGATTTAGCACTCCATTTCCTTCCTGGAGTGCTAAAGCCAATTCTTCGAGAGCATGTAAACATTATGGACTGGCGCTACATTTCCCGGCTTTCAAAAGTTACCGTCCCCAAATGGGGCGATAATAAATTTCTCCCCCAAGAAGTCTTACTGCAATTGTATAGGACTTTGGTGAGACCACTTCTGGATTAGTGTGTATAGTTTTCGGGGGGAAAAATTTGTGGCCACCACAAAAGTTGCGGGTGTCACCGACAACGCGGGTTAACGGCCGCTGAAAATGGACAAAATGCTACCCGAGAAAAATTTGTCCTGGGGCTGAAAGATTTTTAGCCCAGCGCTATCTTACTGTATATTGCCCTCCTGGTGGTGGTAGTGCAGGACTGGAAGCCGAACTTCCCATCTTGAAGTGGTGTTCCAGCTTCTAACAGCGTCTGGGAGTGAGGCTATGGAGTTCGCAAGGAACTGTTAGCAATTAAAAGGGCTATGAATTAAAGAGGTGATGCCTTCAGAACTAATTAAAATTAAAATAAAGTGAAAAAATGCAGTTTTCAGCCCTTAAAAAAAAAATATTAAAAAGAAGTCCCAAATGGGAGTCTTCAGTACTTAAAGCAGAATTCCCTTCCAAACTTCAAAAAATTGGAAAAATGCTTCAGCACGAACACAAATGGCTCAGCAACCCAGGGAAAGGGCACCCAGGGTCTCGCATGCAGCACTCCAACTTAGTGAAGGGGGCCAACACTGCAAGAGAGGCTCTCTACCCACAGGGGTCAGAGGGGTCAGGAGGCCCTCCATAAAAAAGGATGTGGGATCATCACCATAGGCGGTCCGTCGAAACGAGGATGACTTGCTTCCATGCCAAAAAGGGACGAGTTCACAGGTGTTTCACTGAAGGACCCGAACTACATCCTGAAGGGTGGAACTAAGGCCATCACTGCCAGCTGTGTCACCGCCCCCCCCCCCCCACCTTTCCCACAACCTGGCTCTGGTGCCCAAAGAAGCTTCATGACCTCAGACCTCAGCAGGTCAGGCAGCATCTTGACCTGAGACATGAACTCTGTTTCTCTCTCCACGGATGTTGCCTAATCTGCTGAGTATTTACAGCATTTTTTAATCATCTGGGAATCCTTCCTTTTCCATCCGAGGCCTTGCAAGCATCCAGCAGAATTCACCACACAATTAAAACATTTCTAACATCTATCGCAACAAGCCACTACTTGAGTAAATTAAAACAAAACCCAGTCGAAAAGTTGAAATACAAACTTACATGACAAATGTGTGTGTCCCTTTAAGAGGTGCTGACAACGCCTCTGTGAGTCTGCTTGGTCACTGGGTTTACCCTTCGTGCTGAGGATCCAACTGAACTCAGCACTGGGGCCAAAGTTCACCATGCTGACGTTAAATCTTCCCGTCACCACTCCCTCATTTTTCTTTGCAGGGCAATACTTCTGAGCAGCTGGTAACAGGTGGCATTAGGCCCCTGAATTTTGAGTCCTTGGTCTCCTTACCAAAGGAAGGATATACTTGCCTTAGACAGAGTATAATGCAGGTTCAATAGATTGATTGTTGGGAAGCGGGGGGGGATTGTCCTATGAGGAGAGATTGAGTAAACTAGGCCTATATTCCCTAGAGTTTAGAAGAATGAGAGGTAATCTCATTGAAACATAAGATTCTTACAGGGCTTGATAGGGTAGATGCTGGGAGGATGTTTCCCCTGGCTAGGGAGTCTAGAACGAGGGATCACAGTCTCAGAATAAGGGTTCTAAGATGAGGGGAAATTTCTTCACTCAAAGGGTTATGAATATTTGGAATTCTCTATGCAAGAGGACTGTGGATGCTCAGTCGATGAGTATATTCAAGCTAAGAGATCGATAGATTTTTGGATACTAAGGGAAGCAAGGGATATGGGAAAGTGTGGGAAGGTGGAGTTGAGGTAGAAGTTCAGCCATTATCTTATTGAATGGCAGAGCTGGCTTCAAGGGCTGAATGGACTACTCATTTTCCTAGTTCTTATGTTATTATGTTCTTGCGTTAATACCTTGGCAACTCCTAATGATCGACACTGTCGTCTGCTCCACGACGACATGCAGGCAGTGATCCTTACCAGCAGAACCATTACAGACCCATTTCATGTCCGGACCGGGGTCAAACAGGGCTACATCATCGCTCCAACCCTCTTCTCAATCTTCCTCGCTGCAATGCTCCACCTCACTGTCGACAAGCTCCCCGCTGGAATGGAACTAAACTA
Organism: Pristiophorus japonicus; assembly: GCF_044704955.1. NCBI lineage: Eukaryota > Metazoa > Chordata > Chondrichthyes > Pristiophoridae > Pristiophorus > Pristiophorus japonicus. Next base: position 30,815,766 of record NC_091994.1, on the reverse strand, counting down.
CAGAACCAGTGGGAAGCTGTTTAACCTACGCCGCCTCCAGGCAAGGTCCAAGATCACCCAAACCTCTGTCATTGAACTGCAGTACGCGGACGACGCCCACGTCTGCGCACGTTCTGAGGCTGAACTCCAGGATATAGTCGATGTATTCACCGAGGCATATGAAAGCATGGGCCTTACGCTTAACATCCGTAAGACAAAGGTCCTCCACCAACCTGTCCTCGCCGCACAGCACTGCCCCCTTGTCATCAAGATTTACGGCGCAGCCCTCAAAAGCGTGGACCACTTCCCATACCTCGGGAGCCTCTTGTCAACAAAGCCAGACATTGATGCAGAAATTCAACATCGCCTCCAGTGCAGCCTTCGGCCGCCTGAGGAAAAGAGTGTTCGAAGACCAGGTCCTCAAACCTACCACCAAGCTCATGGTCTACCGGGCTGTAATAATACCCGCCCTTCTGTATGGATCAGAGGCATGGATGATGTACAGAAGACACATCAAGTCGCTGGAGATATATCACCAACGATGTCTCCACAGGATCCTGCAAATCCCCTGGGAGGACAGATGCACCAATATCAGTGTCGTCGCCCAGGCTAACATCCACAGCATTGCAGCACTAACCACACTCGATCAGCTTCGCTGGGCAGGCCACTTAGTCCGCATGCCTGACACGAGACTCCCTAAGCAATTGCTCTTCGCAAAACTCCTTCATGGCAACCGAGCCAAAGGTGGGCAGCGGAAATGTTACAAGGACACCCTCAAAGCCTCCCTGGTGAAGTACAACATCACCACTGATGCCTGGGAGACCCTGGCCGAAGACCGCCCTAGGTGGAGAAAGTGCATCCGGGAGGGTGTTGAGCTCTTCGAATCTCAACGCTGCGAGTGTGAAGAGGTCAGGCGCAGGCAGCGGAAGGAGTGTGCGGCAAATCCGTCCCAACCAACCCCGCCCCTTCCCCCGACGTATGTCTATCCCACTTGTGACAGGGTCTGTGGCTCTCGTGTTGGGCTATTCAGCCACCAAAGAACTCACTTTAGTAGTGGAAGCAAGTCTTCCTTGATTCCGAGGGACTGCCTATGATGACATTGTGGGGGAACCAGTAATTTTTACTGCTATGTAATATAACCCGAAGGAATTTGAATGACTCAAATTGTAGGAAATCCCAGAGCAATATGTACAGCCAAATTATTGCTCAAGTAATGTTTGGGAATTACACTGTGGAATGTTAACGCACAAATAATCTGTATAATATTAGCAGTCATTTCTTAGCTATGGTTTGAGCAACCTATGAACAAGTAAAGTTTTGTGCTTTCTTGTAGCAATGTTCAGCAGCCTTGGTACTTGGCAGTCATCTAGTGAGTTGTTTTGAGTTCCATGTTGAAGGATTAGAAACCCTCAGGTTAATGTCATTGCATTAACTTCGGGTAGAGTTTCTGATCAACCCCTTATTAAGCGATAGGAGATGCATTCACAGCACCCACCTGACGTTGCAGAGATTGTTACATTTACATACTGTGGGTGACCTCCTGGCCCACATTGGGCATGGCAATGGAAACCTTCCAGTAGGCAAACCACCCATTGTAAGCAGCCCTTAAATTGTAAATTTAAAAGGAAGTGGTCACTTGAAGGGAACTGGCTGTATAGGGGGATAGCGGAAAGGCTTCTCTTTCCACAAGCGGACCTCCTTCCGTTATGGGCTTCCCGAAAGCCATCTACTTAAAAACAAAAGAAACAGAGAATCTCTGGTAATTCTCTTCAAATTAAGAAGATTTCCGATATTCAAAAGGTATCACCCACTGAGTTAAAATAGTGTTCACAGCTGCCTGTGAAAGAATTAACTTCCTTTGTTTCGAAAACTGATAAACACAGACACCATCGATCAATGTCGACTTCAGCTGACAGCCTTTTTCAGTTTAAACTCTCCAGTTAAAAATTTTACTTTTGTAAAGTCTCCGTGTTTTTATTCCCAAAATAAACAAACATTCAGAAAAGCAACTTTGCACATAATAGCAGAGAATTTAAAAAGTTTGGTTTGTAATAGGTTAATTACCCTCAATAACTTTGATCTTTGGGCATCCGTCTTTTCCCTTGGGTTATTATGTATCCCAGATACATAAACTCCTCCTTCCCCACCTGAGCTTTCCTAGGATTTGCCTTAAACCCAGAGTCCTGTATGTGCCCATCGTATGCCAGGGGCCCTTCCTGGGTCTCGTTATTATATTGAGGCTCTCCTGCCTGTACTTCTTCCAGGGAGGGGTATCTTGGGGGTACTGGGGGGGGTTATTATTAGTCCGGGTGCTACAGATGTGCATTGTAGGGTTCGTCCGTTCTCCTTTGCTGCCTCTTCTAGCTTTGTTATTTTAGTTTTTAGTTCCTGGATCAATATAGTGTGGATGTCTATTTCTTTTACTTGTTCCCGATAGCAGATGAGGATAATTACTTGGGCTATTTCAACCTTGTGTTTGGTCTGACTATACCACCATTTTTTTAGTCTATTGGGGGAAATCCTCGAGCTGCCACCCTTTCTTTTTCATTGTCTCTATTAGGTTTGCGTATTTTTCTGCCTAGCAAATTTAATAGAGACCCCTCTGGTCCCCAGCTACAGTCTTCCTCCTGTTCTTAGCTGGCCTGGGGTTCTGTTTCCTCATCTGTTTTATTCGCCATTTTATTAACTTTTTACCCATCTTACTTTAGGGAAAGTATAGGGGTTTCTGGTATTCCCTTTAATTCGTGTTCAGGATGCAGGACGTCGTCTATATGTCTCCCCTTTGCGCCGTACACTTGTACTGCCACGCTTCTGGGTCAGCATGTCTCGTCAGGCGGTGAAGAAGGCAAATGGTATGTTGGCCTTCATAGCGAGGGGATTTGAGTATAGGAGCAGGGTGGTCTTACTGCAGTTGTAAAGGGTCTTGGTGAGGCCTCACCTGGAATATTGTGTTCAGTTTTGGTCTCCTAATCTGAGGAAGGACATTCTTGTTATTGAGGGAGTGCAGCGAAGGTTCATCAGACTGATTCCCGGGATGGCAGGACTGACATATGAGGAGAGACTGAATCGACTGGGCCTGTATTCACTGGAGTTCAGAAGGATGAGAGGGGATCTCATAGAAACATATAAAATTCTGACGGGACTGGACAGGTTAGATGCAGGAAGAATGTTCCTGATGTTGGGGAAGTCCAGAACCAGGGGACATAGTTTAAGGTTAAGGGGTAAGCCAATTAGGACTGAGATGAGGAGAAACTTCTTCACTCAGAGAGTTGTTAACCTCTGGAATTCCCTACCGTAGAGAGTTGTTGATGCCAGTTCATTGGATATATTCAAGAGGAAATTAGGTATGGCCCTTACGGCTAAAGCTATCAAGGGGTATGGAGAGAAAGCAGGAAAGGGGTACTGAGGTGAATGATCGGCCATGATCATATTGAATGGTGGTGCAGGCTCGAAGGGCCGAATGGCCTACTCCTGCACCTATTTTCTATGTTTCTATGTCTCTGCGAGGACTTTGTCTATATGTCTCCATTTTGCAACTTACACTCGTACCACCACGCTTCCGGGTCAATATGTCTCGTCTCTGCGCCATACGCCCGTACCGCTTCTGGGTCAATCTGTCTCGTCTCTGCGCCATACGCCCGTACCGCTTCTGGGTCAATCTGTCTCGTCCCTATGAAGACGTCGTCTACATAGTCTTCCCTTTGCGTTGTACCCTCGTACTGCCACATCTCCTACACGTGCGCGTCTCAGAGTATACCCTCAACCCCCTCTCACCCCCTGATCATCCTTGTCCTTTGCCTCCATCCCTACGGGGCCTGCTACAGTTGGTTCTTTTGTACAGATGTTCTTCCCTTCCGGTCTACAATGTCACAGCTCTAACTTGAAGGTGGTAAATCAAAACATACTCACTCCAACAGCTGGGTCATTGTTCCATTCAGGAAGTCTGCACCCTGCTTACAGCGCCAAATTGTAGGGAGATAGCGGAATGATATAAGGGGTCGACACTCATCCCAACCCGTTGTAGCAACCCTCGAAGTTAGTAGACGGAGACGGAAGGCAAGGTTCAACAATCTTTTAATCACAAACCGTCCGGTTAATCAACACAGCCTCCTGTGAGTGGAAACACTCTCCGAACAGCAAAATCAGCCATCTTTTATACAATGTTCAAAGACCATTTACTTCCCCAATGCAACCTCCCACGACTCCTGATTGGTTACCTTATCAGTAATACCTTGGATTGACAGACCAGTGTCTGAAGGCAGTTCAGGCCTTCCTAGGGTGACCTCATCTTGTTAGAATGTGCTGACCTGCCGACCTTTGGCTCGAGCTGGTTATTGGGGCTATTGAACTCTGTTATAATTACAGGGTTAGGAATGGACCTCACCTCAGAATTTAAACGAGCTAACAGGCCTTTGTAGTGGTCCATTTTATAAGGGCATGTAAAGGAAATAACATATCAGAATGATTAATTACAGGAGGCCCCATCACAGGAAACCCAGAGGGGCAGATAAACAGGGCAAGGGGTCAAAAGTGACAATGGGAAACTCCATCTGGTAAAGCAGGAGAGATAAGATAACATTCCAATGTGCTAATAAACCTTTGAAACACAGTGAGGCTTATTGAGTACTGGAAATAGGATTTCAGCCATACCGCTTTTCTGGCTAACTAACTTAAAACATTTCGTATATAGCCCTAATGCCAAATCTATTTTCCTCTTACAGGCTGCATATGGAGGTAAAAAATGGTTGTAGCTATTGCAAGGGCAAGAAAACTGTCTGACAAACTCTAGAGTCTGGCACAATAAACATGGAAACAGAAAACTGGATGTCTAGCAAGTGATGAAGCAGCGCAACACTATTCCAGGACATCCTCCCCATAGGCCAGCTTTGCAGCATCCTTGGAAAGAGATGGTGAAAGAGGACTTGAGGGTACACCTGACTTGCTTAGCATCTCTCCATTGATCCTCAAAAATGAGAAGTAAAGGAGGATTCTAATTGAAAAACCTATTGGCTTAATAGTGTGGATATAGCAAAAAAAGGTAGTGCCAGAGCACTTTGCATAAAGTCACCTGACCAACTAATTGGAAAGACGAAAGATACAATAGCCTCAAATTGTTGCTACAGGTCTAAATATAGGGCTCTTTAAGTGCAATTCTATAAACAGTACACCTGAGAAACCTTGGATGGCAATTTTACATGGGCAAGGAGATGACTGAGCACTGTGCCAGTGTAAATACTGAGAATCTGTTTGAATATCTAAATTACATCTTTGGAGCCTAATTTTAATATAATTAGCTGCAGGCTGGTGGGTGCTTCTGCCGACAATGCAGAACCTGACTAGAAAATGAGCAGATATCTAAAATAACAGATTGCTGTCCATTTTTCACATTGATTACACACACTTTATGCCCATTAATCAGGTGCATCTGACCAGAAAAAATTACCCTCTGGTGGCATACATTTACAGAATGCAAAAACATCTCTTGGCCTTGAAAAAGAAAGAAAGCATTGCATTTATATAGTGCCTTTCATGACCTCAGGGCGTCCCAAAGCGTTTTATAGCCAATGAAGTACACAAACAGCAACGTGATAATGACCAGATAATCTGTTTTGATGATGTTGATTGAGGGATAAATATTGGCCAGGATACTGGGAATAACTCCCCTGCTCTTCTTCGAAATAGTGCCATGGGATCTTTTACATCCACCTGATAGAGCAGACGGGGCCTAGGTTTAACATCTCTTCTGAAAGACAGAAACTAATAACTGTCAATTGCATAGTCATGGGCAAGGCAATTAGAGTCAATTGTTGCTTCCCGACAGAGACTAAACTTCCAGAGACACTTCTAAGTATGCCCTTAAGTATTTAAAGTGCGCCTGGTATAAACCTTTCAGGTTGCTGTCTCTTACATCCTGATATTGCCTTAAGATATAAGCAGTGTGTAACTGAAATGTACTATTCATGTACATTTATACGCAGCTCTAATTATTGCTAGCCACATTCTGTGGCTTCAGATCCGGACTGCAGGCAGAGTTTAGAGAGCATCCAGAAAGCTCTGATTGACTAGTAAAGAGACATGGCTGTAATCTTACAACAATGTTCAAAAAGTCAATTTACCATGGTTATTGTCAGAGTGAAAGCTATATCTGAGAGTGTAGGCGGAGACTTTTTTTAACCTTCTATGAGCTATTATTAGCAGTAAGGATTCTTGTTTTGGCTTTGTACTTTCTCACCATTGATGGGCATTAAGCAATTTTCTTTGGATATTAATGTTCATGGGTTAGACTTTCCCTAGAGCCCCTCAATGCCCTATTGCCGCCCAGAAAAACAGCTAACGTTTTGCAACTAACACTGGCAAGAATTTCCATAAGGTAAAAATATCGCCCTGTGAGAAAATGGATCTTGCACCAGTATTCTCGGCGGTTTCTTGCCGGTTAAAGGCGAAACTACATTAAACGGGCGGTTCTTAAAATGTTTTTAAAAATTTACTCTGAGGCTGCAGTTGGGCCCAGAGAGGGAGTAAAACTTTAAAAAAAAATTTCACTAAAAATAAAAGTTAAAAAACATTCCCAAGATAGTTTTATAGTTAATTGCTGTTTTACAATTTAAAACAAAATTAAGAACCTTTAACTTACCTTTCTTTGCAGAGTACTCACCTACTGTCCTGTTTCAGCTGCTTTCACAGGGCGGTTCCCTTGGCGATCTGGACGGGCTTCCGTTGAGGCCAAACCTACGCCCTGACGATTTTTTCAGTGGTGCACGTTGGAGGTTTGCTCCCGGCGGGCATTTCGAGATGCGGGCAGTACCATTCAAAAAGTAAGGGGGAAACATTTTCCGGCCGGTTTCTCTCACAAAAACAGCTGTACCGCTGGGAAAACCGCCAAAAATGAAGGCGAAAGTCTCCCCCATATCTTTTACATGTTTCATTTGTCCACAATATATTAAATTTCAATCTTAAAATTCACATTTTATTTTAACAATTACATTATATGAAAAAAATATCTCCACGCACTTCCTGTTTGTAAAATCTTACTTTCTGTTGCCATGTTTCCCTTACACTGTATTGTCACTTATTTCCTTCATAACTTCCAGTGTTCACCTTTATAATTGCCTATGTAGACCTGTCACACTGTAATTACACCTTCTGGCCAGTGGTGGCACTGTTGTGCCTCAGTTTTGCATTTCCCTGCTTATGAGCTTGTATTGCAGAGAAACTCCGATGCTCCAATTAATTCTACTCTCTGCAAATTACTGCAAGTTTTGGCATTTAACTATAAATACTAATATTATAAAAATGGGATGCAACACTTTTAACTCCATACGCTGCCATTTATTTTTGTCCTTGGCAACTTTTTGGTCGTTGCTTTTGCTTTTTGAATCTCAACACTTTACAAATAGGAGACATCAAATGTGGGTGATACTAACACTATTCAAAGGCAATTTAAGAATATTAACATTTCTCACCAGTTCATGCACTTTTTACATTATGTGGGAAATATCGACCTAGAAATTTGCCATGCAATGCCTGTATTAGAGAGCTAAATGGCCTTCAAAGCATCCAATATGAAGTGCACCACCAGCCACATTGGATAAGGTGTGCTTGGGGCAGGTGCGCATAGCTCCAACATTTCAAGTGCGGAATAATTTGGGGTCCTGCGCAAATACTCTCGCCATGTGCTGAACTCCCACAGTACAATGTGGCTTAATTGGCAGGAAGGTTCCCATACTTAACTGAATATGGAGCCAAGAGGAGCAGGAGTGCTCTTCCTGAACCCATATTAAAAGAATGCAGGCCGCTCTCTTCTCCACCACCCCACACCCCAACACCCACCAATCATCTACCCCCGCCCCCCGCCACCCCACTCTGGCTACTGATCGCTCCCAGCCCCCAGTATCCCTCATGCGGCCATCGCAACCGGCCCAATCACCCACCGTTGTCTACCACCCCCCCTCCACCTTCCTCACTTACCTGAGGGCCGCTGTAATGCCAGCAGTGGCCCGACCTTCAATGCCAATTTTCTGGCAGATCTTCGCAGCTCACCAGCTCCATGGTAATGAGGCCCGAGGCCCAATAATACGTGTGCCACAATTATGCCCAATGTCTGTAAAACTCCTTCATTTTTCTTTAACTTTCGACACAGAAAAACTACCACTTCAAAGGACAATTTTCTACCAATTGAAAGCCAGAAAAATGTATATTAATATGAAGATAAATTCAGTCACTCCTGTAAAAGCAGCAGGGAGCTGCATTCAAAGGAAGCCTGGGTTGAAGAATTAGCATGTAATCCCTATCTCTGATCTGCACTCTCTGAGTGTTGCTCCTGATTGGGAGTGCTGATTTGAAAAGAAAAATACTTGCATTTATATAGCACCTTTCATTGCCTCAGTATATCCCAAAGCCAATGAAGTACTTTTGAAGTGTAGTCATTGCTTCGATGTTGGAAATGCGGCAGACAATTTACACACAGCAAGGTCCCATAAACAGCAATGCAATATTGACCAGATAATTTTTTTTTTTGTGATGTTGGTTGAGGGATAAATATTGGCAGGACAACAGGGAGAACTCCCCTGTTCTTCTTCAGAAAAGTGCCATGGATCTTTTATATCTACCTGAGAGGGCAGGTGGGGCCTTGTTTTGACACCTCATCTGAAAGACGGCTCTCCGGCATTGTAGCGCTCCCTGAGTACTGCAACTGGGAGTGTCAGTCTAGAATTGTGTTGATGTTTTGGAGTGGGACTTGAACCCACAATCTTCTGACCCAGTGCTACCCACCGAGCCAAGGCTTAAATTGTCTCATCATAGCTTTGATCAAGTCAATCGCTGAAGCATTTTTATGTGTCAAAACAGGAAGGGTCTCCCATTGGCAAGTAAAGGTATCCATACCGTTCTAAGGGTTAATCTGTAAAATTGATTCCTTCTCTCCTGTTTGCTTGTATTCACTATTTCTTTGGAAGAAAAGTGGGGGAAGAAAGAAATCACTTATTTTTTTAGCCGTGCAGTAAAATATTTATTCAATCCGTATCAGTAGAATATGCAGCATACTGTGACATTCTGGCAATGCAGGAGAAGCTTCCAGCATATCTTCTTCAGAATTTTAAGTAGTTTTAAAATCCACCATTAGATTTCAAAGGGAAAGGTAGCTTGTTAATTGATACATTCCACAACATGATCTTTCAGGAAACATTTCATAATTGTCCAACAAAAAGTAGTTTTAAAAAAGAAAAAATGGTGATGCAAGAAAATTCTTTTTAGAACAGAAAAAACCAGGGCTGCACCCAGGTTCTCCCATGACTCGCTTCATAAACTTATGGAGGGCGTCACTGCATGCAAATAGGTCCTCTTCCCTTCTGATGGGCAGTCGAGACCTCCTTGCACAGACCTGTGCACTGCACATTCTGCATTGGTACAAAGACAAAAATGTATATTTGGCTATTTCTTATGCTTTTAGAATTGAGAATATTAATCTTCCAATTTCTAAAACTTTTAAAATTAAAATGTTCTGACCTTTGTTTCTCACTCCATGGCCGAAATTTTCCTTACATTAGCGGGTCCAGGCGGGAGAACAAAATAGCCTGGTTGTACATTGCAGAGTAGGACCCAAGCAGGGATGTGGTCAGGAAGATCTGGTTGCAGTGGCGCAAACTTTTCAATTATTTCATTAGATCATGAAATGTTAACACAAAGCCACACTCAACCTCATCCTGCTGTGCTTCTCAATACATCCCTATCACTCTTCCCTACCCTACTCATGCACATCCTTACTCAAGCCAACTTACCTTGCAACTCCACCCATCCTTCTCCATCTATCTAATCACACACCTCCTCTCACTAGCCACCCCTCACACCCACCCTCATCCTAGTGCAATCATAGCAACTAACAACATGCAAGGGTAGCCATTTGGATGTTTTATCCAATGTTCATATAAAGTTTCTGTTAATGTGCTATCAATCATTGAAACCTTTATTTTCAATACTTTCTGTTCTTGGACAGCTTTGTGTGCACCTTTGGAAGTATAACTTAGTGAGTTGCAGTGAATGGTGAGACATAATGCAATGGCAATGAGTGTGAAAGGAATGGCTTGAACATTGTAGGGTTGCTTTATGGTGTCGGTGTGGGGTGGTGCCAACCTGGCGCATCATGTGCCAACCAGGGTGTACAGCATCAAGTGAAGTAAATCTGGCCATCATGAGCCCATCCCTGGCCTCTTGGGCAGCAATGTGCTCGGGTGCTCATGCCCTCTGTCCTGTGCAGCATCAAGTGATTGCGGAGAAGGTTTCTGTTGTTGGTACTGCTGGTGTGCCTGTGCTGCTGGTGTTGGAGCTGATCGTGATCGGATTCTAAGCACCATAGTGAGACAGTATAAAGGGCACCCATGTTGATGGAATACATGGCAGGTGAAGTAGAGATGACAGAAGCATCCTGTCAATGGCGAGAGAGTTCTTCCAATGAAGTAAGAGCAGATCAAGAGTGGGAAGTAGAAAGCCTGCAGAATCTGTGCTGGAAATGGACTGAGAAACAGCTTATGGCTGAGGAAAGTGATGATCTGTCAGATGGGAGCTTTTACTATACATTTGAAGTTGTCAAGTAATCAGCTGGAGCAATGGCCATTGAACTCCCGCCTCAGGATCACAGACGTGGTCCCTGAACAGCATGGTTCCCATGGCCATGGTTAAAGTTAACAATTAAGTTTTAAAAAAGCCTGCTAAGGGTCTGTTAATGACATTAACATGAGTTTAATTAGGTCGCCCGCCGCTGCCTGTCAGGCCTATTCGGCGCTGACAGACCCGACATTGGGAAAGGCACGTTGGTTGAATCGGCTGTAAAAAAAAATACTTTCACACCCGACCTGCCACCGATCCTGCCCACTGACCTCCCAGAATATCAATCCCCATGACTTCATGATACAAAGATGGGTGGGAAAGCAAATTATGAGGCGGACACAAAAAACCTGCAAAAGGATCTAGACAGGCTAATTAAGTGGGCAAAAATTTGGCAGATGGAATATAATGTGGGAAAATGTGAGGTTATCCACTTTGATGGAAATAATAGAAAAGCAAATTATAATTTAAATGGGAAAAAAATTGCAAAGTGCTGCAGTACAGTGGGACCTGGGGGTCTTTGTGCATGAAACACAAAAAGTTAGTATGCAGGTACAGCGAGCAATCAGGAAGGCAAATGGAATGTTGGCCTTTATTGCAAGGGGGATAGAGTATAAAAGCAGAGAAGTCCTGCTACAACTGTACAGGGTATTGGTGAGGCCACTCCTGGAGTACTGCCTGTAGTTTTGGTCTCCGTATTTAAGGAAGGATATACTTGCATTGGAGGCTGTTCAGAGAAGGTTCACTAGGTTGATTCTGGAGATGAAGGGGTTGACTTATGAGGATAGGTTGAGACTTATGAGGATAGGTTGAGTAGGTTGGGCCTATACACATTGGAGTTCAGAAGAATGAAAGGTGATCTTATTGAAACTTCTAAGATAATGAAGGGACTCGACAAGGTGGATGCAGAGAGGATATTTCCACATAGGGAAAACTAAAACTAGGGGACATAGTCTTAGAATAAGGGGCTGCCCATTTAAAAGCGAGCTGAGGAGAAATCTATTCTCTGAGGGTTGTAAATCTATGGAATTCTCTGCCCCAGAAAGCTGTGGAGGCTGGGCCATTGAATATATTTAAGGCGGAGATAGACAGATTTTGAGCGATAAGTGAGTAAAGGGTTATGGGGAGCGGGCAGGAAAGTGGAACTGAGTCCATGATCAGATCAACCATAATCTTCTTGAATGGCAGAGCAGGCTCAAGGGGCCGAATGGCTTACTCCTGCTCCTATTTGTTATGTTCTTAACTCAAAAAGATTTATTTGGCCTGAGCACTGGAAACCTGGTAAGTCAGGACTTGCCTGTAATGATGCTTATATTGCACTTGTTAAGTCGCTAAGCAGTCATCTAACTATCAAGTAATCAAACTGAAAGTGGAAAACTGTAGCAAATTAAGCAGATGAGCAAATTCAGCAGATGAGCAAATTCATAAAAAACAGAATTAGAGCCCTGAAAATGATTGAAGCCATCAGTTCAATGCAGTGTTTAACTCTGTGTACTGTGTTTCACAGACAACTAAATACTGGCCTCGAGACCATTTCTTGGTGCCTGAACATTCTGTTAGTGCTGCATTGCTAATGATGCAAGTTTTGTTTAATATCCATATTTGTTATTGGAGTGTGGACAACACTGGCAAGGCTGCATTTATTGTCCATCCCTAGTTGATCTGAGAAGGTGGTATGTGGGCCTTTTCATTGAACTGTTTCAGTCTTGTTGTGATGTTGCTCCTAGAGTGGAGTTAAGTAGGGAATAATATGATTTTTATAAAAATTCATTCTTGGGATGTGGGTGTTGCTGGCAAAGCCCATCCCTAGTTGTGTTGTGGTTGGCCTTCAACTTGAATTGCTGCAGTTGTACTGGTTTGATGACTCAGAAGCTTGCTAGGTCACTTCAGACGGCAGTAAGGAGTCAACCACATTGGCATGAGACTGGATGCACATATAGGCCAGACTGGGAAGGACGGCCGGTTTCCTTCCGTAAAGGACATGAATGGATTTTTATAACAATCTGATAACTTTTTACTGATTCCAGCTTTTTATTTCCAGATTCTTCAAATGAATTCCAATTCTCAAACTGCTATGATAGGATCTCAAACTCACAGAGAGGAATTTTAACATGGAGGAGCAGGTGGGATTGGGTGCGGGTGGGGATTAAATCGCCAAAAAATGAAAACATGTCAGGTAGCCAGCTCCAACCCGTTGACCTTTGGCGCTTTCTCTTCCAAATCGGCTCGCTTCCACTGTTCAAGTTCCCCTGGCTCTATCAGTTGGTGCATTTTAGCCCTAACTACAAGTTAACTGTTTTAAACCACCATTACCCATCCCCGACCCCTGCTCTCTGCATCTCACTGAACTGCTGAATTTCTTCTGAGATTAGTTTCTGAAATGCTGGACTTCTCTGGATATCAAGATTACATTTCTGCATTGGACTACACTGGATTACATCGTAAGACTCATCTGCTGTGTCTCTGATTCTGCTGTTGAGAATTTTTTGAAATAACTTTTAAACTGCTGAGCTGGTCCTACTGGTTTTTCTGCGTCGTTGGCTTCTGGAACTCATTCAACGGGATTTTCAGCTTTGTTGGTCGCTGGCTAGTGGTTTTACATTTTCTCCATCGCTTCTGATCTACGGTGACCTCCAACTTGCATCAACTTTGCCATCACCTTTCTACACCACAACTAATTCTCATTCCCACTGCAATAACCTCCATCCTCCAATTCTCTACCCTTCAAATAGCTTCTGGATTTCACTCGCCTGCTACACCTGTCTCCGAACTTGGACAAGTCGATGCTCCATACCGACTCCATCCTACCTACGTCAACATTTTTTCCCTCCACGGGACCTCCACCTTTAACTCTGGTCACCCTATTATTGTCTCCAACCTATTCCCTGCTACTATCAGGAAATATGTATCCCATTAATTGCTACATAGCCAGGTTTATTAAACCTGAGTTTTTCCCTGCATTCATTCGCGTGCACATTTTGACTGCTGTTCCAGACCCGAGCCGTTCACTTCTATTTCCACATATTTCTCACCCCTTTTCCCTTTTGCTCTAGCCCTCCCTAACTGCTCTCTCTCGTCATCATGCCTCCTTTCATCTCTCCTCTCTCGGATACTCTGCCATCGCAAATCCCTACCTCAATCTTTCATTACTCTTCGATCTTCCGACTCTCCTGCCGCCACCCCAGGTTTGATTCCATCTTAGGTAAGCCTACAGCTTCTCTCTGTGCCTCTCTTGGCAACCTCCGAAAGGCCCACTGTGGCACATGTCGCTGCCTCCTCCCGAGCAGCAACCCCAACGCTCACCGACCTTTCCACCCAGCGTGCCTGCTGGGGGCTAATCTTGCCAATCTCCTCCCTGTCTCACTCACCCTTCCCGGAGCTAACCCTGTGGACACTGGCAGTGGGTCAGCCATCACCAACTCCCTCCACATCGCTCCTCAAAATGCCCATTCGCTTGTGAACAAGGCCCTTGCCATCCATGAGCTTATTGTGGATGATTGAATCGATATCATGGCCCTGACGGAAACTTGGTTGAGGGGTGATGACACCTTACCCTTAAATGAAATCTTCCTACCTGGCTTTAGCTTCCATCACTTGTCCCGCCCAGACCACCGTGGTGGTAGTGTGGCTCTCATCACCAAATCATACCTTGGTCTGCCCCCCCTACTCCTCCGGCACTTTCTTCTCCTTTGAGCACTTCTCCTTATTCCACCCTTCTCACCTCTCATTTAAAATTCTCATTCTCTACCGCCCATGCAAGTACCATAAAAATGTTATTACCGAGATATCTTCACTGCTTTCCTCCCTCAGCCTCTGCACCGAGCGACTTCTCATCCTAAAGAAGAAAGAACAAAATCCTTGGTGACTTCAACCTCCATTTCAATTCATCATGCTCTCTCTCCTCTGAGTTCACTGCCCTCCTATCCTCCCTTAATCTCTCCCTCCATGCAAACTCCCCAACCCATATTCACGACCACCTTCTCGACCTTGCCATCTCTCATGGCTTGCTACTCCCAGCGTGTCAATCACACGTAAGGTAATCTTTGACCCCTTCCTTGTATCGCCCTCCACCCACATCCCCCCCCCCACCACCCCACCACCAACCCTACTTCCTTCTGTGTCCACACCTGGAAAAATCTCTCTCCCAACTCTTACAACTGCACTAACAAAATCCCAACTGTCCAACCTTTGACCCTCCAGTCACCCAATAGGGAATGGTAGCATTGTGGTTATGTTACTGGACTAGTAATCCAAAGTACTGGACTAATGATCCAGAGATGGCAACTGGGAAATCTAAATTCAGTTAATTAAATTAGTCTGGAATAAAAAGCTAGTATCAGTAATGTTGGCGATGAAACTATCGGATTGTTGCAAAAACCCATCTATTCATTAATATCCTTTAGGGAAGAAAATTTGTTGTCCTTACCTGATCTGGCCTATATGTGACTCCAGACCCACGACAATGTGGTTGACTCTTAACTGACCTCTGCAATGGCCTAGCAAGCCACTCATTTGTAACAAACCGCTGCGAAAAACAACAATAATAAGAATAACCTATGCACCAGTTTCGGACACGACAACAGTACACCCAGCTGAGTCGACCCTGCAAAGTCCTCCTCACTAACATCTGAGGATTGCCAACATTGGGAGACCTGCCCAAAACTGGGAGAGCAACAGCCTGACTCCTCCAGCACCATCCCTGGGTATGTCCAGGCCCACCGGCAGGACAGACCCACTAGAGATGGCGGCACAGTGGTATTCGAGAAGGAGGGAGAGGCCCTGAGAGTCCTCAACATTGACTCAGGCCCCCATGAACTCTCATGTCTTCAGGTCAAACATGGGCAAAGAAACCTCCTGCTGATTACCACCTACCGTCCTCCCTCAGCTGATGAATCAGTACTCCTCCATGTTGAACACCACTTGAAAGAAGCACTGAGGGTAGCAATGGCACAGAATGTACTCTGGGTGGGGTACTTCAATATCCATTACCAAGAATGGCTCGGTAGCACCACTACTGACTGAGCTGGCCAAGTCCTGGAGGACATAGCTTCCAGACTGGGCCTGTGGCAGGTGGTGAGAGAAGCAACACGAAGGAAAAACCTACTTGACCCCGTCCTCACCAATCTACCTGTCGTAGATGATTCTCTCCATGGCAGTATTGGTAGCAGTGAGCATTGCACAGTCCTTGTGGAGACAAAGTCCCATCTTCACACTGAGGATACCCTCCATTGTATTGTGTGGCACTACCACCGTGCTAAATGGGATAGATTCAGAACAGATCTAGCAGCTCAAAACTGGGCATCCATGAGGTGCTGTGGACCATCAGCAGCAGCAGAATTGTATTACATCACAATCTGTAACATCATGGCCTGGAATATCTCTCACTTTACCATTACCATCAAGTCAGGGACCAACCCTGGTTCAATGAGAAGTGTAGAAGAGCATGCCAAGAGCAGCACCCAGGCGTACCTAAAAATGAGGTGCCAACCTGGGGAAGCTGCAACACAGGACTACTTGCATGCTTAACAGCGGAAACAGCACGTTATAGATAGAGCTTAGCGATCCCACAACCAATGGATCAGATCAAATCCTGTCATATCCAGTCATGAATGGTTATGGACAATTAAACAACTAAGAGGAGGAGGAGGAGGCTCCATGAACATCTCCATCCTCAATGATGGTGGAGCCAAGCACACGAGTGCAAAATACAAGGCTGAAGCGTTCGCAACCATCTTCAGCCAGAAGCGCCAACTGATAATCCATTTCGGCCTACTTCTGAGGTCCCCACCATCACAGAAGCCTGTCTTCCACTAATTCAATTCACTCCACATGATATCAAGAAATAGCTGAGTGCACTGGATACAGCAAACGCTATAGGCTCTAACAACATTCCGGCTGCAATGCTGATGACTTGTGCTCCAGAACTAGCCGCGTCTCTAGCCAAGCTATTCCTGTACAGATACAACACTGGCATTTACCCAACAAAGTGGAAAATTGCCCAGATATGTCATGTCCACAAAAAGCAGGACAAATCTAATCCGGCTAGTTACTCTCAATCATCAGCAAAGTGATGGAAGATGTCATCAACAGTGCTATCAAGCAGGACTTATTCACCAATAACCTGCTTACCGAAGCTCAGTTTGAGTTCTGCCAGGACCACTCAGCTTCAGACCTGATTACAGCCTTGGTCCAAACATGGACAAAAGAGTTGAATTCCAGAGGTGAGGTGAGAGTGAGTGCCATTGACATCAATGCAGCATTTGACCGACTGTGGCATCAAGGAGCCCGAGTAAAATTGAAGTCAATGGGAATCGGGGAAAACTCTCCACTGGCTGGAGTCATACCTCACACAAAGGAAGATGTTTGTAGCTGTTGGAGGTCAATCATCTCAGCTTCAGGTCATCACTGCAGATGTTCCTCAGGACAGTGTCCGAGGCCCAACCATCTTCAGCTGCTTCATCAATTACCGACTCTCCACCATAAGGTCAGAAATGGGGATGTTCGCTGATGATTGCACAGTGTTCAGTTCCATATGCAACTCCTCAGATAATGCAGCAGTCTGTGACTGCATGTTGGAAGACCTGGACAACATTCAGGCTTGGGCTGTTAAGTGGCAAGTAACATTCATCCAACAAGAGAGAGTCTAGCTACTCCCCCTTGATCCTTGACATTCAATGACATTACTATTGTCAAATCCACCACCATCAACATCCTGGGAGTCAGCATTGACCAGAAACTTAATTGGACCAGCCATATAACTACTGTGGCTACAAGAGCAGGGCAGAAGCTGGGTATTCTGTGGCGAGTGACTCACCCCCTGACTTTCCACTATTTACAATTTACAAATTAGGATTATGATGGTACACTTGCCTGGATGAGTGCAGCTCCAACAAAACTGAAGAAGCTTGACACCATTCAGGACAAAGCAGCAAGCTTGATTGGCACTCTATTCACCACCTAAAACATTCATCCCTCCGCCACCGGCACACCGTAGCTGCAGTGTGTACCATCTACAAGATGCACTGCAGCAGCTCGCCACAGCTTCTTTCCTTAACCCGTGACCTGTACCTAAAAGGACAAGGGCAGCAGGCGCATGGGAACACTGCCATCTCCAAGTTCTACGTGAATACAGTGGAGGAAGAAGTTCAGCGACCTCACACGAGTGGACAAGGTCAGTGAATTCATCTTCAAATGCCATATCCCACAAACTGCACCACTAGCCTACTGTTCAATTCACCTCACCCCCATCACTCATCCACCAACAATTTACAAATCGTGACTCATACCTTACATTCATAAGCTTCATTTCACCTTCACACACTTAACCACTGCTGCAAACCTTATACCCACATCTTGCAGCTTGCACACTATCAGCTATTCAACCATGATAGGCCAATGACGGAGCTGAAAAAAAGCAAGATGCTGGTTAGAATCATGGAAATTTATGGCATAGAAGGAGGCCCTTTGAGCCATTGTGTCTTTGCCAGCCGAAAAAGAGCCATCCAGCCTAATCCCACTTACCAGATCTTGGCCTGTAGCCTTGTAGGTTATGACGCTTCAAGTGCATATCCAAATACTTTTAAAATGTAAGGAGCACTTCTTCCTCTTCTATTCTTTAAGACAGTGAATTCCAAACCCCCACCACCCTCTGGGTGAAATAATTTCTCCTCCACTCTCCTTTAATCCTTCTACCAATTACTTTAAATCTGTGCCCCTTGATTATTGCACTCTCTGCTGGGAGAAATAGATCCTTCCTATCCATTCTATTTAGGCCCCTCATCATTTTATTCACCTCAATCAAGACTCCCCTCAGCCTCCTCAGTTCGAAAGAAAACAACCTCAGCCATTCCAATCTTTCCTCACAGCTAAAATTCTCCAGTCCTAGCAACATCCTCATACATTATCCTTCTTCTCACATCCCACTTCCCCCTCATCCCACAAGCTCTTCTGATTTATAATCTGCAAATGGTGTAAGCATGTTCCTCTTGCTCCCCCCTACCGCCACGCCCCGCGCCTCCCCTCACCACAACCCCATCCTTGTGCTTTGCTCCTTTCAGATACCCAAGAAATTCAATGTCCCCAACCATTGGTTGTAGAAGAGGGAGAAGAGAGTGATGAAGAACAAGAAACACCGTAACTCGATCTGACAGTCGCAGCCAGCAGCTCAGATACTGGTACTGCATGGAGTTTAGACGGTAGCTTGGAGGCGAGATCTGCATGGGGTGAGTCACCGGGCACGAGTGGGCTGCAGGCAGGGCAAGGGACAGGGTAGTGCAGGTGCCAGCTCCCTGCAAGGTGAAGTTGCATATGAATTCTGCTGCAGAGGACTCAGATGAAGACTTCAATGGGGTGGCCGATAGAAGAGCGTTGATGGATATGCACAATGAAATGCTTGGTGCATTGGCAGGCCTGCCAGAAAGCCTGAGTGCAGTGTCAAAGAGCATCAAGGTTGCACAGTTCTTTGCGCAGAACTTGGAGCCCATCCTTTCCAGCATGGAAGAGGTGGGCAGATCCATTGGCGCACTTGTGGCCCCAACCATCATTCAGTGTTTGATGGCTGATGTCTCAGCTTCCATTGCAGCAGAAGTACAAGCCACCCAACATCTGAGTGCTGCTGTGGAATCTCAGACTGCTCTCATGCAGGCTCAGATTTTTGCCATCATGACTGGGTTTACCAGTGTATTAAGGGGCTTGCAGGGTGTCACAGCATTCTGGCAATCTGTCCTCCAACAGATGGCTAGCAATGCTGAGGCACCAGCCCAGAGGAATGGCAGTGGCTCAGTCCTCTCACCACTCTGCCAGTGCCCTTGCTGTTGCCTGTCAGCCAGCCAGCCCAGACTGCTGCTGCCCATGTCCGCAGCTGAGCCTTCTAGGCCCATTGGTGCTCGAGGTCATTCTGCAAAACCATCTGCAGTCTGCTCCACTGAAAGTCAAATGCCTTCCACCAACCATGCTGCAGCCAATGGGGTAGCTCTGCATAAGAGCACTAGGATAGGCAAAGGCACAAGGGTGATTAGTTGACTTTGGCTATATTGGATGGATTGATGGATAAAGTTGGATTGGAATATTTATTTTGTGGTGGCTTTTATTTCAACATAGTGTCCAAGAGGACGCTGTGATGGTCAGTAACAGAGGGGAAAGTAAAGGGTGGGACTATTATTGAATAGGGAATCGGGGTTACTTTCACTAATACTGTAAGATTTCTAAATCTCTGGCATTAAATTGACAGCAAGACTGATTTTTTTTAATCAATTCGGAATAATTTATTAAACACACACATGCACGTCTTATCAGAGAAACAGCAGTCGTCAGCTAGCCTACAGATCTATTTAGTTACAACAGATTATAAAAAGGTGTACTTCACTTTCCTCTGGCTGGCTGAGCACATGGCCTGCTGTTTGGGCTGGTCTTGAGAGGACAGTTTTCCTGTTTTCCTGTGTGCTCAGGAGAGAAGAAGAGAGACCCAGCAATCTGTGCTTGGATCTTTATAATCCTTAAGTGCATTGTTTCTCAGAAAGCCCCAGGATTGGCTCTTGATTCCAGGACCATTTCTGATTGGCTTCTCCTCATACATGTGTCATTCCTTGATTAGGTTAATGGCTTTCCAATTAACACCTTTAAGTTTTGATGAGTTTCAAAACATTTCCTTTGTTCCTTTAAGCTCTGACCAGCCAGAAGACAATATACAAACAGAACATGCTGGATGTCTGTGAGCATCCATTTTGTCTCTTTCAAAACTGTCTTTTCGTAAAATCTCATTTTTTAACATTATATATATATATATATTATATATATATATACACACACAGAATCAATTTTGTCATTATTAAACACTTTTATTCTTACAAACTCTCCCCCTTGAGGGGGAAATATCCTTATTGACTCCTCATATAGATTATCTCCTCAGGGATCACATATCATGAACATGAGAGGGTTCTGATAGCTCTGCTGTTTATGTTTCTGTGAGGTGGATGACCGCTGTTTAAACTTAGAGAGAAAAGTGGATGGCCTGACTCAGTCCCCACCTTGTAAGGTGTATGTCACACGTAGGGGATTTACTATAATACAGGAACATCTCCAGCGGAGACTCTCCCCTTTCCGATTCTTCAGTGCACCATCGCTTCTCAAAGCACATTGATGGTTGATGATGTTCGTGAGTCATGCTGCAGTTCCTGCTTCTCCATCTTCCCTCGGCTTCAGTCTTGGCCAATATCGTCTTGACAACCGTGAGGATCCTTAACATGGTCTGTGGGAAACAAGATCAGTGCACTATTTACTCTTTGGCAGTTTTTAGACTGATTAATGTGAAACCACTTCTTGTACTTAACGCCCTTTTTCCCCGGTAACTGAATCAAATAAACCGTGCGGTTCAATCGGTCTATAATCTTATGCGGTCCTGGGCTCAAAGGCAGCTTTTTTTCCCCCATAATTTGGAATCATATTGAGTCCCCCACCTCATAGTCAAAGGGACGTATTTTCTTTGTCAAAGTACCTTTTAACTTGTCTTTTTGACTTCCCCAATTTGGTGACCACAAATCGATTGATCTGATCATTATGATCTACCACTTGTTCCAGCCACTTGGAACTACATGGTTTCATTGTCAGGGGACTCATCCCTGTTAGTGTTAGCTGGCCTGGTGTTCTCATTGAGCCTCCCCATCATGGCCTGATATGGGGAGACCCCTATTGTTCTATGAGGTGTGGACCTCATTGCCATTAAGCACATTGGCAGCATGTTAGCCCATTGAGTGGGGTGGTCTGCACACAATT
Source organism: Pristiophorus japonicus (assembly GCF_044704955.1). Taxonomy (NCBI): domain Eukaryota; kingdom Metazoa; phylum Chordata; class Chondrichthyes; family Pristiophoridae; genus Pristiophorus; species Pristiophorus japonicus. Next base: position 30,794,418 of record NC_091994.1, on the reverse strand, counting down.
ATTTTAACATTAACTTGAGGGTCCTGTTCCCCTTTTGACCCCTCCGGATGACTGGGGGTGGTAAGCAGCAGTCCATGCCGGGCGTATGTCATTATCACCCTGCAGTTTTATTAAATCATACACTCTGCAAAGCCTGGGATAAAGTTCCTTTGTTCCCCCACCAAACCCCAAGAATGATTGTACGGCTGTTTTGGAAGTGGGTAATGGCAGTCGCTGTATTATCTCCACCTTGAGAGTCGGGGGATGAGCCCTCTGGAGAAATGGACACTCCTAGAAAGGTGACCCGTTCTTTTACTAATTGAGCCTTACGGGGATTCACCTTTAGTCCCGCCTGAGCCAACAATGTCAAAGGTTTGTGCAAAAGGACAGATGCTCCTCCATACTGTCAGTTGCCAGCCATAGGTTGTCTATGTATTGCAGCAAGCAGGTAGGGTGGGAAAAGTCTTTTAAAATTGCAGCCATTCTTTTGTGGAATGTCGTGGAGACATTGTGGAACTCCTGAGGCAGGCATTTCCAGGTGTAGCTCTGGTCCTCAAATGTAAACGCACATTTGTACTGGTCTTCCTCTTTAACAAGGATATTCCAGAATCTATTGGCGATGTCGAGAAGTACTTGGAACCAGCAGGAATTTGAGATAAATATGGTTGGAATTTCTCTTACTACTGGTGAGCAGGATGGTGTTACAGAATTTAACTTTCTGTAATCAATAGTCAGTCACCAGCTGCTATCAGGCTTTTTAACCGGCCGTGTGGGTGAATTGGTCGTGAAAGTGCCTGTCCTAACAACACACTGCTCGACTAGGGATTTTGTGGTGTCTCGAATGTAAGGGTGACTCTCCCCTGGGATGGGGTACTGTTTAGTGAATGAGTGGGTGGTTCCCTCAATAGATTCTTCGCCTGCCATTTTTCCACAGTCATGCTTGTGGCAAACACTGCTAGGTGTTCCTGAATTCGTTTTGCCACAGCTTCATTTTCACTACCTGGAGGGTCATACTCAGATGGCTTTTTAATAGCAAAAACTGGGTGAGCATCTGAAATTTCTATCACTCCTGCCTTATCTCTCAATCCCATCCAAACACAGTCCTGATTATAATCTATCACCGCGCCATACTGATCCAACGCATCAGTCCCTACAATTCCCCTTCCGTCTGGGGTGGTCATCAGCATCAGCGCTGGGATCGTACAGGTGAGGCCTCCCAACTGAAGTTCAGTGGCCTTCCTTGTATACATGGTGATTGTATCACCGTTAAACCCTTTAAGGGTCATACAACCTGCCGCTGCTTGGCATTCAGGGTATGGGGTGTGGATGATGGTAACGGCCGAGCCAGTATCGATAAGGATAATCTGCTCCTGCCCCCTTTTAAGACAACAAGGACTACTGGTCTCCCGCTACCATCATGTCAGAACCCCACTTCCGACCAAACTTTGGGGGCCGAACCCTGACATAGGGTTGATCCTTGAATGGGTCTCTCTAATGAGTGTGCATCAGTGATTGTGTGCACTGGTAAATGATTTTGCATCCTCCCCCTGGCAATTTGAGTTTGTATGAGGGTTATCAACTGGTCCAATCGTTGAACTGTCCCAGAGGGCTTGGATTCGTCCCTCGGGAGGTATCTATGCGTTGCATCATGGTTCGGTGCTGGTCTAGGTCTGCTGCAGTCTTTTGCTAGGTGGCCTACCTTCTTACAATTAAAGCACTGTCCCTTAAAGGGGTAGTTTCGAGATCCTTCTACCGTTGACACTGGTTTATTTGCAGTGGGTGATGACTTCACCTTTAACTGGTCTTTTACTATCTCCCAGACTATTTGAGCGCTGGTCTCTATTTCTGTCCACTGATTGGTGGGCCAGGGTGGTTTTAACTAAAGAGTGGAGTTGGGTCAGGAACATCGATTTAAGTTGTTCCTGATTCTTTCTTACTGTAGCATTTGAGTGCCTGGTTCTGCGTACGTTGATAGATATCGTACAGGTGATTACTGAAGGCTCTAGGGGTCTCTTCTGGACGCTGCTTGGTCTGATTAAGCAGAGCCACTAAGTTCAAGTTTTGGATCCCTAAATGGTTTAGAACCTCGGTCAAGACTGCATCGGCTGCTGCTGGAGGACTGCATCTGGCAGATTATCTTTTAGGGAAGTGGAACAGGCCAAGAGGAGGACTCGTGTTAAGTCTCTCTTCCAACCTGGGGTGACCCCTCCTGAAATTTGCCCACCTCCTATTAACTTCCAGTGGGTTGTCCCCATCATTAATGGGCCCCAACTCGTGGCTACACGCCGTGCTGTCAGCACCAGATATGGGCGGCGAGTCGGTATGGTTACTGGTGATGCGACCGTGCGTATTACGATGTAAAGAAGTGGTTACTACGGCTACGATTGGCTCTTGTGTCTCCAAGGTATCCCATCCTACATCACCCTCCTGTGGATTATACTGACTTTCTTCCTCTTCCCAATCTGTCTCCCCCTTGTCCCCTTCTGCTGTCTCTGTTATGGCTCCCTGTGTTACTGCAGATACCAGGGCCTGCTGCTCCCCTAACTTACTTTTTAGCCTCACTAGGTGTGGTTTCCTCCCTATGTGACTTCTTAATTACTTCCCTTAATGTTCCCCTAGCATCTTCTATTTCTTGCTGGAGCCGCAAGTGTTCCAATTTATATTTTTTTAGCTCTAATTTGTTTTCATTTGCTTCAATGATGGCTGCTGTGGCATTTAAATTTGAGAGGCTTTGTTGTTGTAGCAACAAAGCTGCCTGTTTGGCCCCTCTTTCTAATTGCCTAATACTGTGATTTTATTGGCCAATTTCTTGTCTGAAATGCTGTATTTCCCCCTCTTAACTGCTTCATAAATTGGAGGCCTTCTTCCTTTTGTTGTTTTATACCATGAATCTCTTTCTTTTAGTTGAATCTCTTTTACTTGCAATTCTTTTAAATCCTGTATCTATTTTGCCCTTTGTTCTTTCACACTTTGAATCCCTTTTACTTGTAGTTCTTTTAAATCTTGTATCACTTTGGCCTCCTACCTCATTAATTCCTCATCTCTCCGGGCACAATAAATTGAGCTGAATGCAAAGAGATCATTTGCCTGTTTTGGCCTTAGCACTCCTTGATCTGCTTTCTCCTGGATAAATGCCACGAGCTCCCAAAGGACGCATGTTGGTCCTTATGGAAGTACGGTGCCGGTGCCTGTGCCTGTAACTGTTCTATGTCCTTTATGGGTACCTTTTTGGACAACTTCTCCTGATAAACAATCTCAATTTTTTTTTTGTTGACTTTCTGTTCATGACCAATCCCTTCATCCGGTGTCTTTTGAATTTAACTTCTGGTGGGGCCCCACTTAAACAGTTCCAACTATCGAGACGACTGCTCTTTAAGACGCAACTTCTCCCGATCCGTTTAACCATTTATGGTTTATACTTCGCAACACAGGTTAGAATCGCAACTCCCAAAATTTCCAATTGTTCAAAAGAATAATCAAAAGCTGTTTCACCAGATCCCGGACTAGTTCCCAATTTTGTAAGATTTCTAAATCTCTGGCATTAAATTAACAGCAAGACTGATTCTTTTAAAACAATTCAAAATAATTTATTAAACACACACATGCACGTCTTATCAGAGAAACAGCAGTCATCAGCTAGCCTACAGATCTATTTAGTTACAACAGATTATAAAAAGGTATACTTCACTTTCCTCTGGCTAGCTGAGCACACGGCCTGCTGTTTGGTTTTGATCTTGAGAGGACAGTTTTCCTGTTTTGCTGTGTGCTCAGGCGAGAAGAAGAGAGACCCAGCAATCTGTGCTTGGGTCTTTATAATCCTTAAATACATTGTTTCCCAGAAAGCCACAGGATTAGCTCTTGTTTCCAGGGCTGTTTCTGATTGGCTTCTCCTCATAGATGTATCTGTCTGGGGAACCGATACCATTCCTTGATTAGGTTAATGGCTTTCCAATTAACACCTTTAAGTTTTGATGGGTTTCAAAGACATTTCCTTTGTTCCTTTAAGCTCCGTCCAGCCAGAAGACAATATACAAACAGAACATGCTGGAAGTCTGTGAGCATCCATTTTGTCTCTTTCAAAACTGTCTTTTCGTATAATCTCATTTTTTAATATTTATATATATACAGAATCAATTTTGTCATTACTAAGCACTTTTATTCTTACAGTACCGCAGCTGGATGAGTCGATCACGTACAAACCCGGCAGAAAGGGGCTGTCTTGGTTGCCTCCTCGCTTCCTCCTCTTCAGCTTACTTCACCTCCACTTCCTTCTCCTCCTCTTCCTCCTTTTCCTTCTCCTCTTCCTCCTCCTCCTCTTCCTTCTCCTCCACCTCAGCTGGTCGGCATTTGCCCGGTGGCAAGGGCTGTGCCCTCATGATTGCAAGGTTATGGGACATGCAGCAGACCACAACGAATCTTGAGATTCGTTCTGGTGAGTACTGCTGGGCTCCTCCAGGCAGCAGAAGCATTGTTTAAGGAGGCCTATAGTCTGCTCTATCAAATTCTTGCTCTCATTGCACACATGCTGCTCACGTGTGATTGGGTTGTGGAGCGAAGTCATAAGACAGGTGGTCAGCAGATAGCCTTTGATGCCCAGTAGCCACTGTCTGGTTTGTGTTGGTGGCTCACAGACTGAGGGAACAGCGGACTGGCACAGAATGAAAGCATCATGACTGATGCCAGAATACCGGACATTCACCATCATGATGAGCTGAGCATGGTCGCAAACAGTGAAACATAGAAAATAGGTGCAGGAGTAGGCCATTCGGCCCTTCGAGCCTGCACCACCATTCAATAAGATCATGGCTGATCACTCACTTCAGTACCCCTTTCCTGCTTTCTCTCCATACCCCTTGATCCCTTTAGCCGTAAGGGCCGTATCTAACTCCCTCTTGAATATATCCAATGAACTGACCTCAACAACTCTCTGTGGCAGGGAATTCCACAGGTTAACAACTCTCTGAGTGAAGAAGTTTCTCCTCATCTCAGTCCTAAATGGCCTATCCCTTATCCTAAGACTGTGTCCCCTGGTTCTGGACTTCCCCATCATCGGGAACATTCTTCCCGCATCTAACCTGTTCAGTCCCGTAAGAATCTTATAAGTTTCGATGAGATCCCCTCTCATCCTTCTAAACGCCAGTATATAAAGGCCCAGTTGATCCAATCTCTCCTCATATGTCAGTCCCGCCATCCCGGGAATCAGTCTGGTGAACCTTCGCTGCACTCCCTCAATAGCAAGAACGTCCTTCCTCAGATTAGGAGACCAAAACTGAACACAATATTCCAGGTGAGGCCTCACCAAGGCCCTGTACAACTGCAGTAAGACCTCCCTGCTCCTATACTCAAATCCCCTCGCTATGAAGGCCAACATACCATTTGCCGCCTTCACCACCTGCTGTACCTGCATGCCAACTTTCAATGACTGATGAACCATGACACCCAGGTCTCGTTGCACCTCCCCCTTTCCTAATCTGCCGCCACTCAGATAATATTCTGCCTTCGTGTTTTTGCCCCCAAAGTGGATAACCTCACATTTATCTACATTATACTGCATCTGCCATGCACTTGCCCACTCACCTAACCTGTCCAAGTCAGCCTGCAGCCTCTTAGTGTCCTCCTCACAGCTCACACCACCACTCAGTTTAGTGTCATCTGCAAACTTGGAGGTATTACATTTAATTCCTTCATCTAAATCATTAATTAGCACCACACTCGCATCACTGACCTGTCAACAATCTCTAACAATCACGACTCATACCTCACATTCATAGCTTCACCTCACCTTCACACACTTTGCACTCCTGCAAGCCTCACACCCACATTTCACAGATTACACACATTGCCAGCTATTCAACCATGACAGGCACATCACCCAAACAAATTGCACCACATTCCCTCTCTGTTTCAGGGCAAGTTGGTGCATAACCAGAGGCAGCAGGAGCTAACCAGCATGGAACAGGCATAGCTGCACATCCTTACCCCAGAAGAACAGAATACATTTTAAATGGTGAAAAACTATTAAATGTTCGTGTTCAGAGAGATTTTTTTAGATGACCTCGTACAGGAAACACAGAGGGTTCGTATCCAGGTACACAAGCAATTAGGAATGCAACTGGCATGATGGCCTTTACTGCAATGGGGTTGGAGTACAAGTGTAAGGAAGTCTTGCGACAATTGTGCAGGGCTTTGGTGAGACCACGCCTGGAGAACAGTGCATAATTTTGGTCTCCTTATCCGAGGAAGGACATACATGGCTTAGAGGTGGTGCAACGAAAGTTCACTAGATTGAATCCTGGGATGAGAGCCTTGTCCTATGAGGAGAGATTGAGCAGACTGAGTGTATACTCTCTGGAATTTAGACGAATGAGAGACGTGATCTAATTGAAACATACGAGATTCTGAGGATTGACAGGTAGATGCTGAGAGGTTGTTTCTCCTGGCTGGATATTCTAGAACTAGGGGGTATAGTCCCAGGATAAGGGGTTGGCCATTTAAGACTGAGATGAGGAGGAATATCTTCACTCAGAGTGTTGTGAATCTTTGGAAATCTCAACCCTAAAGGGCTATGACTGCTGAATCATTGAGTATATTCAAGGCTGAGATTTCTAGATTTTTGGACTGAAGGCGAATCAAGGGATTATAGAGATCCTGCGGGAAAGTGGAGTTGGGGTCACAGATCTGCCATGATCTTATTGAATGGTGGAGGAGGCTCGAGGGTCGTATGGCCTACTCCTGCTCCTAATTCTTATGTTCTTATGTCTGGGTGCTGCAGTGCAGACTTCTGTCATGCAAGCTCAGCTTTCTGCCACGCAAGGTCAGACTGCTGTCATCAGGGCTGTGAATACCAATGTTCAAAGGAGCTTGCAGGGCATCACAAAAGTCCAGCAATCTGTGGGGAATCCTGCCGTCTCCGTGAAGCTGTGTGCTTGCATCGCCTGCTGCTCCCTGGCAAGAGAGAATGAAATGTATTCGGTGCTCTTGGAATAGAGAGCCTCAGCGACATCCCTTATGCAACAGTGGACGGCAAATGGGAAGATGTTGCAAATATCTCCTGCTCTAGCCTGGAAGGAGCCTGATGCATAAAATTTCATGGCCACAGTCACCTTCATGGCCACTGGCAATGCGGTTCTCGCCCTGCTCTCAGGTTGCAGTTGTGGCTGCAACAAGTGGCAGATTTCAGTGCGGATGTCCTTACTGAAGCACAGATGTCGTAACACACTGTTCCTCAAGAGGTTCAGGCAGGTGAATTGCTCCCTGAGTCCCCTGGATGGATGTGGCCATCTGCTAAGAGCCCTTCTCTCCATTCTCCTCCTCCCATTGCCAGCCACTTGTCCTGCTCTGTGCCGCCTCTGCTCATTCTCCGTCATACTGTAGTCCAAGGGGAATGCCGACTAATGTACCCTTGTCTGGGAGCAAGTTGTTTGTGCAGAATCCTTGCAGTCAAGACAAAGGCCGGAACTTGCCCTACCTCGGGGTGCTGGGGTGCTGGCGGTGGCCATGGCGGGTCTCGACTCCGTTGCTGGCTCCATCCTGCTGCACAAAACGACTACGTCAGTAGGGCGTATTAAGCTTGCCCTGCGCGTTACCTGGCCCAGTGAAATGGTGCGGGTCTGCTGACGTCGTCAGGGAGGCGCTGGTAAGTTTATGGTCTTGGCCCTCCAAACCGTGGCCTAGGGTACACGTCGACTATGCAGGCCCGTTCTTGGGTAAAATGTTCCTCGTGGTAGTAGACGCGTACTCCAAGTGGATTGAATGTGAGATAATGTAGACTAGCACGTCCCCTGCCACTATTGAAAGCCTGCGGACCATGTTTGCCACACATGGCCTACCCGATGTCCTGGTGAGTGACAACGGGCCATGTTTTACTAGTGCTGAGTTCAAAGAAGTCATGACCCGTAACGGGATTAAACATATCACATCTGCCCCGTTTAAACCAGCATCCAATGGTCAGGCAGAGAGAGCAGTGCAAACCATCAAGCAAGGCTTGAAGAGGGTAACGGAAGGCTCACTGCAGACTCGCCTATCCCGAGTCCTGCTTAGCTACAGCATGAGACCCCACTCACTCACTGGGATCCCACCTGCTGAGCTGCTCATGAAAAGAGCACTTAAGACAAGGCTCTCGTTTGTTCACCCTTATTTACATGAACAGGTAGAGAGCAGGCGGCTTCAACAAAGTACATATCATGATAGCGCAAATGTGTCACGTGAGATTGAAATCAATGATCCTGTATTTGTATTGAATTATGGACAAGGTCCCAAGTGGCTTCCCGGCACTGTCGTGGCCAAAGAGGGGACCAGGGTGTTTCGGGTCAAACTTTCAAATGGACTCATTCACCAGAAACACTTGGATCAAATCAAACTCAGATTCACGGACTATCCTGAGCAACCCACCTTTGACCCTATCTTTTTTGATCCCCCAACATACACACGAGTGGCAACCGGCACCACGGTTGACCATGAAGCAGAACCCATCACCCACAGCAGCCCAGGAGGGCCCAACACACCAGGCAGCCCAGCAAGGCCAGCTGCGCAGCAGCCCAGCGAGGGCCCAACAAATGATTCAACAACACCAGCTTTCACACCAAGACAATCAACCAGGGCAAGAAGGGCCCCAGATCGACTTACATTGTAAATAGTTACACTATTGACTTTGGGGCGGGGTGGGGGGGGGGTGTGGGGAGTGTTGTTATATATGTAAACTTGTATTTTCTCTGTACAGCCACCAGAGGGCTCATCCCTGGAGTTCCAATGGATCCCATAATCCCTCGGGAGCACAGGTATTTAAGGAGGCTTCACAGGTTGGCGAGGCACTCTGAAGACCTGCAATAAAAGACTCAAGTAAAACTTTACTTTGAGTTCACAGTGTTCAGTCTGACTCTTTCTCCATACACAACAATAAACGGATAATGTTAGTGCCCATCTTTGGATGCGGGACGAAGCATTGGTATTTATACTTTTGCTCTCTGAAAACAGCGAAATGAGCGTCTTGTGGTCAGTTTCAAGCTCAAACCGAAGTCCAAATAGGTATTGGTGCATTTTCTTAACCCCATATACAAATGCTAATGCCTCTTTCTCGACCATACTGAAGGCTCTCTCAGCTTTAGACAGACTTCTAGATGCGTATGCAACCGGTTGGAGGTTGTCCCATACATTGGCTTGCTGTAACACACAGCCGACCCCTTACAATGAGGCATCACAAGCTAACACTAAACGTTTACATGGGTCATAGTGTACAAGTAACTTATTTGAACATAGCAGCTTCCTGGCCTTCTCAAAGGCTGTGTCTTGAGATTTGCCCCAAACCCAGTCGTCACCCTTATGTAGCAACATGTGCAAAGGCTCTAACAACATGCTCAACCCGGGTAGAAAGTTACCAAAATAGTTGAGGTGTTCCAGGAACGAACACCGCTCCGTCACATTCTGTGGTCTGGGTGCATTCTTGATGGCCTCTGTCTTTGAGTCCATGGGCCTGATGCCATCTGCTGTAATCTTTCTCCCCAAAAATTCGACTTCTGGCAACAGGAAAACACACTTGGAGTGTTTCAGCCTGAGTCCCACTCTATCGAGGCTACTCAGAATCTCTTCCAGGTTGTGTAGATGTTTGATGGTGTCACGACCAGTAATCAGGATGTCATCTTGAAACACAACAGTGCGCGGAACAGATTTCAGCAAACTCTCCATGTTTCTCTGGAAAATGGCTGCAACCGAGCAAATCCCAAAAGGGCACCTGTGGTATATAAACAGCCTTTTGTGTGTGTTGATGCACATCAGTCCTTTCGAAGATTCAGCCAGCTCCTGTGTCATGTAGGCAGAAGTTAGGTCCAACTTGGTGAACGACTTCCCCCCCCCTTCTAACGTTGCGAACAGGTCATCCGCCTTGGGCAGCAGCTACTGGTCCTGGGACTCGGTTAATCGTTACCATGTAATCTCCGCAGATTCTGACCGTGCCATTGCTTTTTAACACCAGAACAATTGGACTGGCCCGCTCGTTGAACTCGACTGGCGATATGATTCCTTCGCATTGGAGTCTGTCCACTTTGATCTCTACTTTCTCCCTCATCATGTACGGAACCGCCCAAGCCTTGTGATGGACGGGCCGTACATCAGGGCCTAGATGGATCTGTACTTTGGCACCTGTGAAGTTGCTGATGCCTGGTTCGAATAGCAAGGGAAACTTGTTCAGCACTTCTGCACACAAAACGTCATCCACTGAAGACAGTGCTTTGATGTCGTTCCAATTCCATCTAATCTTTTCTAGCCAATTTCTGCCCAACGTCGGAGGAGGAGCGGCAGTTCGAGCAGCGCGAGTCCGGGGTGCGTGGAGAGGCCTATAAAGGCCCAGCTTGTGCAGCTCCAGCCGGAGAAAAAGCAAAAAGGAAGTCGAAAGAAATCAAAAAGTGACATCACAGCCAAAGGGGTAAGTGATTGGCTGGTGATTGGTGAGTAGCTTTTCTTTTCTTCTTTTTTATATCAGTAAGTAAGTCATTAACATTGTTTTCTTTTTCTTTGTTAATATTGTTGTCGCCAAATTAAGTGTATCTAAGGGTAAAGTCATGGCAGGAGAGCTCGGTCACGTGATATGGTCCTCCTGTACCATGTGGGAACTCAGGGACACTTCCGGTGTCCCTAACGACTACGTGTGCGGGAAGTGTATCCGCCTCCAGCTCCTGACGGACCGTGTTGCGGACTTGGAGCTGAGGGTGGATTCACTCTGGAGCATCCATGATGCTGAGAATGACGTGAATAGCATGTGTAGCGAGTTGGTCTTACCGCAGGTGAAGGGTCCACAGCCATCTAGGGAATAAGAAGACCAGCAGGAAGAGCAGTGCAAGGAAGGTAGTGCAGGGGTCCCATGCGGTCATCCCCCTGCAAAACAGATACACTGCTTTGAGTACTGTTGAGGGGGATGACTCATCAGGGGAGGGCAGCAGCAGCCAAGTTCATGGCACCATGGCTGGCACTGTGGCACAGGAGGGCAGGAAAAAGAGTGGGAGAGCGATAGTGATAGGGGATTCAATTGTAAAGGGAATAGATAAGCGTTTCTGCGGCCGCAACTGAGACTCCAGGATGGTATGTTGCTTCCCTGTTGCAAGGGTCAAGGATGTCTCGGAGCGGGTGCAGGACATTCTGAAAAGGGAGGGAGAACAGCCAGTTGTCGTGGTGCACATTGGTACCAATGACATAGGTAAAAAAAAGGGAAGAGGTCCTACGAGACGAATTTAAGGAGCTGGGAGCTAAATTAAAAAGTAGGACCTCAAACGTAGTAATCTCGGGATTGCTACCAGGGCCACGTGCTAGTCAGAGTAGGAATCGCAGGATAGCGCAGATGAATACGTGGCTTGAGCAGTGGTGCAGCAGGGAGGGATGCAAATTCCTGGAGCATTGGAACCGGTTCTGGGGGAGGTGGGATCAGTACAAACCGGACGGTCTGCACCTGGGCAGGACCGGAACCAATGTCCTAGGGGGAGTGTTTGCTAGTGCTGTTGGGGAGCAGTTAAACTAATATGGCATGGGGATGGGAACCAATGCAGGGAGACAAAATGGAGACAGAAGCAAAAGACAGAAAGGAGATGAGTAAAGGTGGAGGGCAGAGAAATCCAAGGCAAAAAAACAAAAAGGGCCACTGTACGGCAAAATTCTAAAGGGTCAAAGTGTAATAAAAAGGCAAGCATGAAAGCTCGGTGCCTCAATACGAGGAATATTCGGAACCCAGGAGAGGGCTCTGAGCTAGTTAGAGTGGGTGAGAGCTCAGATGAACAGGACCCCAAGAAAGAATGCAAAAGGCAGGAGGCAACAGAGCAGAGTAGCACTGGGGTAAGTGTAAACCACAAGGTGATAGGAACAGACAATATGTATGAATATAAAGGGGCTGCAGGAGGGGTCAAAACTAAAAATCATGGTTTAAAAACTAGTATTAAAACACTCTACCTAAACGCACGCAGCATTCGAAATAAAGTAAATGAGTTGATGGCACAAATCATTACAAATGGGTATGATTTGGTGGCCATTACAGAAACGTGGTTGCAGGGTGGCCAAGACTGGGAATTAAACATACAGGGGTATCTGACAATTCGGAAGGATAGACAAGAAGGGAAAGGAGGTGGGGTAGCTCTGTTAATAATGGATGATATCAGGGCAGTTGTGAGAGATGACATTGGCTCTAATGAGCAAAATGTTGAATCATTGTGGGTGGAGATTAGAGATAGTAAGAGGAAAAAGTCACTGGTGGGCGTAGTTTATAGGCCCCCAAATAATAACTTCACAGTGGTGCAGACAATAATCAAGGGAATAATAGAGGCATGTGAAAAAGGAACGGCAGTAATCATGGGGAATTTTAACCTACATATCGATTGGTCAAATCAAATCGCACAGGGTAGCCTGGAGGAGGAATTCATAGAATGCATACGGGATTGTTTCTTAGAACGGTATGTTACAGAACCTACAAGGGAGCAAGCTAGCTTAGATCTGGTCCTGTGTAATGAGACAGGAATAATAAATGATCTCCGAGTAAAAGATCCTCTCGGAATGAGTGATCACAGTATGGTTGAATTTGTAATACAGATTGAGGGTGAGGAAGTAGTGTCTCAAACGAGCGCACTATGCTTAAACAAAGGGGACTATAGTGGGATGAGGGCAGAGTTAGCTAAAGTAGACTGGGAACACAGACTAAACGGTGGCACAATTGAGGAACAGTGGAGGACTTTTAAGGAGCTCTTTCATAGTGCTCAACAAAAATATATTCCAGTGAAAAAGAAGGGCGGTAAGAGAAGGGATAACCAGTTGTGGATAACCAAGCAAATAAAGGAGAGTATCAAATTAAAAACCAATGCATATAACGTGGCCAAGGTTAGTGGGAAACTAGAAGATTGGGAACATTTTAAACGACAGCAAAGAATGACTAAGAAAGTAATAAAGAAAGGAAAGATAGATTACAAAAGTAAACTTGCACAAAACATAAAAACAGATAGTAAAAGCTTTTACCGATATATAAAACGGAAGAGAGTGACTGAAGTAAATGTTGGTCCCTTAGAAGATGAGAAGGGGGATTTAATAATGGGAAATGTGGAAATGGCTGAGACCTTAAACAATTATTTTGCTTTGGTCTTCACAGTGGAAGACACAAAAACCATGCCAAAAATTGCTGGTCACGGGAATGTGGGAAGGGAGGACCTTGAGACAATCACTATCACTAGGGAGGTAGTGCTGGACAGGCTAATGGGACTCAAGGTAGACAAGTCCCCTGGTCCTGATGAAATGCATCCCAGGGTATTAAAAGAGATGGCGGAAGTTATAGCAGATGCATTCGTTATAATCTACCAAAATTCTCTGGACTCTGGGGAGGTACCAGCGGATTGGAAAGCAGCTAATGTAACGACTCTGTTTAAAAAAGAGGGCAGACAAAAGGCAGGTAACTATAGGCCGGTTAGTTTAACATCTGTAGTGGGGAAAATGCTTGAAGCTATCATTAAGGAAGAAATAGCGAGACATCTCACTAGGAATAGTGCTATCAAGCAGACGCAACATGGATTCATGAAGGGGAGATCATGTTTAACTAATTTACTGGAATTCTTTGAGGATGTAATGAGCATGGTGGATAGAGGTGTACCGATGGATGTGGTGTATTTAGATTTCCAAAAGGCATTCGATAAGGTGCCACACAAAAGGTTACTGCAGAAGATAAAGGTACGCGGAGTCAGAGGAAATGTATTAGCATGGATCGATAATTGGCTGGCTAACAGAAAGCAGAGAGTCGGGATAAATGGGTCCTTTTCGGGTTGGAAATCGGTGGTTAGTGGTGTGCCACAAGGATCGGTGCTGGGACCACAACTGTTTACAATATACATAGATGACCTGGAAGAGGGGACAGAGTGTAGTGTAACAAAATTTGCAGATGACACAAAGATTAGTGGGAAAGCGGGTTGTGTAGAGGACACAAAGAGGCTGCAAAGAGATTTAGATAGGTTAAGCGAATGGGCTAAGGTTTGGCAGATGGAATACAATGTCGGAAAATGTGAGGTCATCCACCTTGGAAAAGAAAACAGTAAAAGGGAATATTATTTAAATGGGGAGAAATTACAACATGCTGTGGTGCAGAGGGACCTGGGGGTCCTTGTGCATGAATCCCAAAAAGTTAGTTTGCAGGTGCAGCAGGTAATCAGGAAGGTGAATGGAATGTTGGCCTTCATTGCGAGAGGGATGGAGTACAAAAGCAGGGAGGTCCTGCTGCAACTGTACAGGGTATTGGTGAGGCCGCACCTGGAGTACTGCGTGCAGTTTTGATCACCTTACTTAAGGAAGGATATACTAGCCTTGGAGGGGGTACAGAGACGATTCACTAGGCTGATTCTGGAGATGAGGGGGTTACCTTATGATGATAGATTGAGTAGACTGGGTCTTTACTCGTTGGAGTTCAGAAGGATGAGGGATGATCTTATAGAAACATTTAAAATAATGAAAGGGATAGACAAGATAGAGGCAGAGAGGTTGGTCGGGGGGACTAGAACTAGGGGGCACAGCCTCAAAATACGGGGGAGCCAATTTCAAACCGAGTTGAGAAGGAATTTCTTCTCCCAGAGGATTGTGAATCTGTGGAATTCTCTGCCCAAGGAAGCAGTTGAGGCTAGCTCATTGAATGTATTCAAATCACAGATAGATAGATTTTTAACCAATAAGGGAATTAAGGGTTGTGGGGAGCGGGCGGGTAAGTGGAGCTGAGTCCACGGCCAGATCAGCCATGATCTTGTTGAATGGCGGAGCAGGCTCGAGGGGCTAGATGGCCTACTCCTGTTCCTAATTCTTATGTTCTTCTGTGAGCCAGAAGAGATTGTGTGATGAGGGAGAAGTGGGAAGAGAGATGAAGGATTAGGTCTCATTATAGATCCCTCAAGTGCTGCCAGTGACCATGGCCTCAGCAATGCCCCTTCCCACAATGGCCAGCACTGTGGGATAAAACATGCAGGTGCACTTGTCCTCCTCCAGTTCTTTCCTGCTGCATCCTTTTATGTGCCACCCTATCCTGCAAGAAAAAGGGAAGTGTAACAGTGTGTCCTGCAGTATGTTTGCGTGATGTGGTTGTCATGGTTGAATAGCTGCCAGAGTGTGCGAGCTGTGAGCGGGTACTGTGAGGCAACAGTGCTAAATGTGTGTGGGCGTGAGGCAAAGTAAATAAATTGAAGGGTTGAGTAATGATTGATAGTGATTATTGGTACATGTGTAGTGGGGATGTAGTGATATGATCAGTGGATCAGGCTAGTGGTGCACTTGGTAGGATATGGCATTTGTAGACTGAACTCATTCACCTTGACAATCTGTGTCAGATCATTAAACTTCTTCCTGCACAGCATCCATATTGTTAGAGCAACACTCCTGGCATTGACCTCCCCCGCTACTTGTTCCCATTGATTCCTGATCATATGTCTGGAGGGCCTCCTTTCCCCCTGCAGATACAGAACATCTCTCCTTCTCTCCACCATGATCTCCAGTGCATTGTCAAAAGACCTTGGTGCACACTTACTTGCATGTTCAGACATTGCTCAAAGTATCAGGGCACAGATTAGTTTTCAAATGACTCCTTCCACTTCTTGCAGTCAAAATGCACATCCTCTTTAAGAAGTGCAGGCTGCCTTTAAGTAGCGCTAGCCCCTCGCAATTTTGTGCCTGCTGCTGATGTACGCAGCCAATGAACAGCGTGGGGACTGCTTGCTGCACGCAAAGATAATTGAAACCAGGAAGCAGCATCAATTTAAAGTGCTGCCTGCAAGCCAATAAATGGGCATGGGTTAATTATGTCAATCACAATCCCTACACCCGTTTTTGGAGGTTAGCCAATTTAACCCCACATATCTCTACAATAGAGCTTGAACCCATGACATTCTGACTCCGAGGTGATGGTGCTACCACTGAGCCAAGGCTGACACACAAATGTAAGAATATCAGTAAATGTGGGTCCTAGCGCAAAAAATGTGAGTAGACATAATGCCTCAGATTGCACCTATGCTGCAGGAAAACGATTAACAAATAATAGTCTTGCAATGGGAAAATGTAGCCCTTCACAACAACAGGTATTAATGCAATGAGCAAAATATGGGACCAATTGAAATTAATTCACAAATTTTAAATGGGTCTCACATTGGGCTCCAGCACAGCCTACTCCTATTTCCCAAGTTTCTTTGTTGGAAAATTTGGCATGTGGCAAATCAGGTGTGTGAGCCTGCACCTCCGATTTTACAATCTGCACTTGTCCGTACTGAGACTCTGTGCTACTACTACAGTCTCGCAAGTGGTACAATGTAACAATGTGCTCCTCCTTCAAGCACTGTGAACTCGAATGTACGGTGACTTCACAAAAATATGCATCTGATGGAAACACATAAAAAATTAATTTACAAAAACCAGTAGGATAGCAGCAGAACTTTCAGAATCAGTATTTCTGTGAAGGCAGTGGTTTTGCACTTTTATTTAACAGAAAATGATATCGGTATAATCCGGGCACACAGCTGCATTTGGCAGCAAAAGTTGTTTCTGGCTCTTTTACGTTCCACATGTCTAACCAAAATATTAGGAAACAGCCTTACAGTGGTTATTGGCACATTGTACCACTTGGCACAGAACCAACATGCTTCACACCCAAATTTTCAGATTTAAGTGAGCCTTGCATTCATCTTTGTTGCGGACTCTGAGTCATCTGGGTCACCTGAGGCCTGCTGGCAGTTGCGGATTCGTGGGTTCTGCCCTGTACATTTCTGCTCGCAAACACAGTTCCAGTTAATTTATGAACATTGCTAGCACTTGTGTGCTGAGATTTGTTTGGTGTTATCACTGGTGGACATAAACGCCTGTGCTATCACAATGGTCTTACTGAGGGTCGGTGTCTCTACATTCAAAAGTTTTCGTAGGATGGTCTCGTGGCCAATGCCCAGTACAAAAAAGTCTCTGAGCATCTACTCCAGGTAGCCGTCAAACTCACATTGTCCTGCAAGTCGCCTTAGCTCGGTGACGTAGCTCGCCACTTCCTGACCTTCAGATCGCTGGCACGTGTAGAACAGATACCTCGCCATCAGCACGCTCTCCCTCGGGTTAAGATGCTCCCGAACCAGTGTACACAGCTCCTCATACGACTTATCTGTGGGTTTCACCGGAGCCAGAAGATTCTTCATGAGGCTGTAGGTCGGTGCCCCGCAGACTGTGAGGAGGACCGCTCTCCTTTTTGCAGCGCTTCCTTCTCCGTCCAGCTCATTGGCTACAAAGTACTGGTCTAGCCGTTCGATATAGGCTTCCCAGTCCTCACCCTCCGAGAACTTTTCAGGATGCCCACAGTTTGCTGCATCTTTGCGTTGGATTCGTATACTCGTAGCCAGTTATTGTGTTCCTAACACAGATGAGACCGCACACAGGGAGGTTAAAGTAACAGTGACCTCAGTCTTTATCATGACACTCCAGAGTGAGGAACAGGCCTTAGGGGCCGGCTTATATACAGTGCTCCCAAGGGATGCTGGGATCCCTTGGGACTTCAGGGGATGCGCTCCCTGATGGCAGAACATGGGAGTGCATGCTTTACAGATACACAACAGTAAGTACCCTGCAAAGAAAGGTAAGTTAAAGGTTTTTTAATAATTATTTTAAATTCTTTCATGACGATTAAGTTAAAAAGGGTGTTGAGAATGTTTTCTAAATTTTTATTTTTTGCTTCATTGAAAAAATATTTTTTGAGTTTTCCCTCTTCTCTCGGCTCAACCGCAGCCTCGGTCTAACTTTTGAGTACTTACTGTCCATCCTGGTAAGAACCGCCCATTTTGCCAAGTTTCGGGTTTAACCACCGAGAAACCGCCGAGAACCTACGTGCAAGATCTATTTTTTCCCTTTTTATGGAATTTTTCGCCAGTGTTATTTGAAGACTCTTAGTGATCTTTTTGAGCGGCAATCCGGCAGTTGGGGGCTTTAGGGAAAGTCTAGCCCTCAGCATGCACACCCCTCTGGGGCAGAGAGTTCCAAAGAATCACAACCCTCTGAGTGAAAAAATTCCTCCTCCATTGAACTCTCAACCTTCTGACTCAGAGCTGAGAGTGCTACCATCTGAGCCATTGGTTGGCATTATAACTACAAGCTACCGATAGTACAGAACTCAACTAGAAACTTGAACGTTTAACTAAATGGACAGATATCTAGAATAAAAATTGCTGGCTGCTTTTCCCATTGGTTACACTCACTTTATGCCCATTAATCAGGCACAACTGACCACAAAAATCTAACCTCTGGTGTTCACACGTTTGCAGGAGAAATACTACAGAAAGAATAATCGTCTTTTGGCCTAGAAACTAATAGCTGATGTCAACTGCACAGCCATAAGCAAAGCAATTAGAGTCAATTGTTGTTTCCCTACAGAGGATGAAATTTCAGAGGCACTGCTTAGTATGCCCCATAGTAATTGAAGTGTTACTGGTATACACTTTCAGGTTGCTGGCTGTTACACCCCTGTTATTCCCTTAAGACAGAAGCAGTGTGTAACTGAAATGCAGTATTCATGTCTATTTTGGCTTCTAATTATTGCTAGGCACATTCTGTGACTTCAGAGTCTGAGTGCAGGCAGATTTCAGAGAGCTTCCAAGAATCTCAAATTGACCAGTAAAGAGACATGGCTATAATCTTACAACATTGTTAGTTTCTCTCAGAACACTGTGCATGAAAACAGAAGAAACCACACCTCCAACATGTCTATCATGTTCAAAAAGTCCATTTACCATGATTATTATCAGGGTGAAACCTATATCTGAGAATGGGTGCGGAGACTTATTTTGACTTCTTCTATGAGCCAATGTTAGCACTGTAAGAGAAATTTGGCATTAGGATTCCAGCGGGACAAGGGTTAAAGTGCTGGTTCCTGCACCGACCCATAAGGAGGTAAAAGGCCTCTCTTCAGCAGTGTACCAAGGCTCCAGAAGTTATCAATTCAATAATATTCCGACAGGATACGATATGAGAACCTAAACAGACAGTGATAAGACCTTACGAAGAGGCTCGAGGCAGACTCATGGGCACCAAGGAAAATCAACAAATTCTGACCTAACGAAGTCATTCTAATCACGGCCTAAGGTGGTCAGGAGGGTCTTGGCCTATCAATCCAAAGTAGCACTGATAAGGTAGTCCAATTAGAGAAGTAGCACTGATAAGGTAGTCTAATTAGAGATCTAGGAAGGTCTTACCAGGGAACAGAGGGGTTTTTGAAATGTATAAAAGTTGTATGATTGTGCTGTTCGGAGAGCATCTCCACTCACAGGCGGCTGTGATGAGAGGTGTTCCCGGACGTTCGTAATAAAGATCATTATACCTTGCCATTCATCTCTGTCTGCTAACTCCGGGGGCTGTTATGCAGGTTGGGTCGAGCGTCGACCCTCTATATCAGGGGGCCCGCTTGAGGGAAAATAAACCTTCCCGTTCTCCCCTCAACATTTGGCGCTGCGAGCAGGGTACGGACTTCCCGAATGGAACAATGACCCAGCTGTTGGGGTGAGTATGTTTTAATTTACCACCTTCAAGTTAGAGCTGTGGCAGTGTAATCCGCAAGGGAAGGACATCTGTACAAAGAACCATTTGTAGCAGGTCCAGGAGGGATGGAGACGGAGGACAGGGACGATCTAGGGGTGGAAGGGGGTCAAAAGGTGCATCCTAAAATGCGCACGTGGAGGTAGCACGGCAGTGCGAGGGTACGACGCAAAGGAAGATATAGAGGAAGGTCTATTGACCCGAAGCGGTACGAGCGCACGGTGCAGGGACGAGACATATTGACCCAAAAGCGTGATGAGAAGACTTTTATTATGACGGCGTTCCTAATGATTTCAGCAGAATTCCTAATTTCTAAGCAAGTTTTGAAGGCACAAAGACTTAAAAAAAAATTTTTTCGGATGATTACGTGAAGTCACGTAATGACATCAGGCCTTCTTACAAACCTGTAAAGGAGTTAACCCTTTCCATTGACAGCTGTTTTATACTGGACATTATAAATTTGGATTTCTTAATAGAATAAAAAAGACTCACTTGATAGAGGAAATGGTCAGAATAAAAATAAAACAGAACTACCCTATGCAATAATACTCGCCTGATACAACTAAAAGAAAGATACTTAAACAAAACAAATTCAAGAGTTAAAAGCTAAGATAAATAAGCTGGAAGAGATTTTTTTAAAAACGGGACCAGATGGATAGTGCAGTGCGCAGCCATAACACCATCACCTATGGCAATAGAGCCAATGTACCCCACGGTGGGTAAGTGTAGTCCACAAACTCAACCTAACCCTTACCTCCGATTTCACAGAGTGACCTCGACATACATAGATAAAAGATGAGTAGACCAGAACCTAACACCTGGTGACGACCAGGCTATCTGTTTAAAATTTGCAGATAAAACACTCACCGAGATGGGACCGCAGCGGCTACTTCAACTCTGGAGACTCAGGATACTGGGAACCTTAAGGCCCACGCAAGCACTGGATATTGCAGACGGACTGCGAGAGATATAGCACATGCAGGAAAGACACAACTACATGAGATGGGGCTTTGTTTAATTTAACTGACGAAATATGCATCCCAGCAGCCAAGGTCTGGAGCGAGGACAGAACTTATTTTAACGCATGGCTATGTATAGTGTATTAAGTAAGGTTGTAATGCAGCAGGCTGCCGATTCCATGGGCACCAGTAGATTCCGAGGACAGGAGCAAGTTCATAGGACCAAAAGGGGAAGGGCGCAGAAATCCAACTGGATGGAATTTCAGTTCGAGAAGCTCATGCCTGGGCAGACGAAGCTGCAAATCAAGCAGCCAAATCCACCCCGCAAGAAACAGAAGGGTGGGAACAGAACGGAGCAAAAAGAGGCTTGGGACCCCAGGATGTTTAGGAAAACTAGCCAATGGGATAAAATGAAGACCAAGGGAGGTCTCTGGAATATAAGGTGTATGTCCTGAAGCGTGACACGGTTATAACACGGAGAAGCCGGTATTGATCATGCGCAGCGCAAACAAGAAGGAATACAACCTAAAAAGAGGGGCGGATGGAGTGTGGAGGAAAGATGACAATAAAGGTCCGGCTGAGACACCAAACACGCCAAAGGGACCCTGGGAAGCCCTACCACTGCCCCGACAACCACCCTGGGGACAACAAATCTTCCCAGCACAACCACGCAAGTCCCCCCATAAGCCCGTCCATAAAGACTGGAGCCAAAGGGGGGCTAGTAATAAAAGAATCTAAAGAAAGGATATAAATGCGTCAGCGACTACTTATTCTTCCTAACTTCTGTGGGAATGAAACTATAAGTCTATACCAGAACCTGACACAACGGATCCTCGTAGGCCCAGAATCCACTACCCTGAGATTTAATGTCAGAAAGGGAACAGGACAAGGTCGAACAAAAAGGGGAATACTGGAAACACTAGGCATGGGTTATGCAGCAGGGGTTACGACGATGAATTCCATAGACCTGTATGAAATAGACAGGTTAACAACTTAATGTAAATCTTGAGGGGTTTACTGGGGAGGGACATGGATAACCAAGCCCTACAAGCACGGTTGGGAGATGGTGCGGAAGGGGAACTGTTACAGGTGGCCCATACATTACAGAAGCATGCCAAGACAATAAATTTGATCCACACAATGGGGAACGACATAAGTAAACGATTACAAGCTGAGATAGTTTGCTCCGGGTATGGGGCCTGGATTAAGTGAAGTACAACATAACTTGGAGCAACTCCAGAATGGGGACATACCAGATTGGATCCCGAACAGCATACTTAACAATTGGACTCTAGATAAAAAAATGAATGACAAATGCGAGGTACAAAGGAATAGTCACGCATGGGTGCCAAATTTCAGGTGTATTACTGGGCGGATGAATATGATCGGATTTGTGTGGTCCATACCAAAGTATGATGTACCAAATCGATAATATCAGTGAAGTAAGAAACCAAACTCGGTTGCGTTACCATCAGCCTGCCAGACGGGTGATTAAAATTAAATTAGTATGAAAGGCATTGACATAACTGATTGCTATAAAAATAATCAAGTGGTTTTATGTCGAGGTGCGCCACGAATGACAAATGATGATTGCAGATTGCACCAAACAAACGGATGCATGTTGAGTATCACTCCTCTCGAACACGATTCCGAAACAATCGCTGCTCCACAAGAGAATGGAGATTTGGTGCGTGAGCACAGGAGCAGCCAACCCGACGATAAAGACCAGGGGAGGAATCACCCCCTGTGCCATAACCAACCCTAACTCCTGTTTCAGGTCCATGGGAAAAATAGACATAAATGGATACCACATACTTCCCGAGACAATGGAAATTATCCACGGAACGGTCATGGATACCCTCCGAGAGGGGTATAAGGAGGCGGTATGGGAACTGCAAGGCACCGGAATTAAATGAGGAATAATTACGTTTGGTGCAAGGAATCCAGAATCAAAGACGACAGTATTTCCAGCTGATGGAAGAAGTAGACAACCTACAGAGAGACACTAACGCGATGCTGGCTGATCAGCTCTGGTACTCAAAGCTGTGGGACATTGGACTTGATATTCAAATTCACCCATGGATAAGAATATCACATGTACTTGTAGTAATACAGGGCCTGGTTCTGATGGTCATGATGGGATTAACATGTGCACGAATTAAACAGGCCAAACGATACGTCAGGGCACAAACTATGATTAAGGCCATAAGGGATGAAAATTTAAGCAGTCCTACAGGAAGTACTTACCTTATATAACTCTGCGGGAAAGGTCTCAGGAGGTCCCGAAGCTTGGGAGATGGCCACCAGGTGAACGAACCCATCTGGAACTTGCCTACAGGGAGATAGTTATCGGGAAATATGGCCAGCTTGGTGTTTAGCCAAGGGCCAAAAGGGGGGAATTGTAAGAGAAATTTGGCATTAGGGGTACCAGCGGGACAAGGGTTAAAGTGCTGTTTCCTGCACCGACCCATAAGGAGGTAAAAGGCCTCTCTTCGGCCTTGTACCAAGGCTCCAGAAGTTATCAATTCAATAATATTCCGACAGGATACGATATGAGAACCTAAACAGACATTGATAAGACCTTGCGAAGAGGCTCGAGGCAGACTCATGGGCACCAAGGAGAATCAACAAATTCTGACCTAATGAAGTCATTCTAGTCACGGCCTAAGGTGGTCACGAGGGTCTTGGCCTGTCAATCCAAAGTAGCACTGATAAGGTAGTCCAATTAGAGAAGTAGCACTGATAAGATAGTCCAATTAGAGATCTAGGGAGGTCTTACCAGGGAACAGAGGGGTATTTGAAATGTATAAAAGTTGTATGATTGTGCTGTTCGGAGAGCATCTCCATTCACAGGCGGCTGTGATGAGAGGTGTTCCCGGACGTTCGTAATAAAGATCGTTATACCTTGCCATTCGTCTCTGTCTGCTAACTCCGGGGGCTGTTACGCGGGTTGGGGCGAGCATCGACCCTCTATATCAGGGGGCCCGCTCGTGGGAAAAGAAGCCTTCCCGTTCTCCCCTCAACAGCACTATAGCCTCTCATTTGTCTTCACAATATCTCACTATTAGTGGCCATTAGGCAGTTGCGGAAGGTAGACCTCAGTCCCAATTAGGTCACCTCTGGTAGTGGGGCCTCTAACTCTTCAGCATCGAGGGGCGCAGTGTTGCCCACATGTTTTCAATATGCCATTGTGAAAAATTAAACAATTTTTCTGTCCCCACAACTTTTCCCTTAATGATGAGCTGCAGATCTTTAAGGGCGGCTGCCTCACCAAATTTAAAGCCTCCCAATCAAGTGTACTACAGACCAAGCACTTTGGGCAAGCTATTCAGGTGCACCTGTGCCATCAGCCAGCTCAACCTCAATTTTTGGCTCTCGTGAAATTTTAGCTATAAGGTAATTTGGGGTCGCTGCACTGTTTAGAACAGGGGAGATCTCCCAACGTCCTGGCCAACATTTCTCCCTCAACCAAGATCACATTAAAAAAACACAACAGCTTTTCTCGCCATTTATATAATTGCTGTTTGTGGGATCTTGTGCACAAGTTGCCTGCTGCGTTTCCCTAAAACAGCAGCTACACTTCAAAAGTACTTCATTGGCTATGAAGTACCTTGGGCTGCCCTGAGCTTGTGAAAGATGCTATATAAATGCAAGTTCTTTCTTTAAAGAAGTTCTACAAATTGTAAACGTCGCAATAAATATGAGTCACTAATCATTTTTGCAGGAAAATTTCAGAAATCGGAAAAGTCATTACCATCACCTGGGAAGATGTCAGCATGTAGCACAGTTGGGACGAAGACTTGGTGTAATGGATCTGCAGTCATTGTTCCTCTGCACTGCACTCCAAATATCAGTGCACATGGCACACTATGCCCTATTACCTGTTGCTCAGATATAGGGCCAATTTGCATGTGGGTAATGTGTAGTTCCTCAGTGCAAAGTGAAGGAAAAACGTGTGCAGACTTTGCATTAGCAGGAACTGATCGGATCTGATCGGAGGGAGATTGCTTGTGCCTGGTGCAGGCATAAGAATTGTAATGGCATTTGAATGGCACTGGAGGGATGCCCTTTTAGAGAAGTGCCCAGAAGAAGCAGGTGGTCAGCTTTGTCCTAGTCCTAAATTGGAGTATCTATTGGGGCTGGTGGCATCATCAGTTCCTTTTCCTGTCTACAATAGAAGACCAACAGAGCTGGAGGCATTATTTCTGCTTCAGTCATTGGTCATCACCATTGTTGCAGGGCTCACAAACCTGCCTTAACAGTTGGATTTCTGTCTGCTCTAATTATCAGCGAAGGCCCTTGTGAGGGGAGGGCCTGCACTGAGTGTAAGGGGGAGGCAAGTTGGGCTTTTTTATTTATTCTGATTACTATCAATTTGATTGAAGAATATGTGTAATTCTAAAATAGATTATAATATTAGCATATAATGATGCTGTTAAAAAATTAAACACAAAGTGGTGAATTGATAAAAAGCGTAGTTTATTCTTGGGTTTCATTATGTGATATGGCTTACAAAAATAGAGAGCTTTGTAAATGTTGAGCACCCAGAAAAATAAGGTTAATATAAATACTTTGATCTATTGTTTATATCATCTAAATTATTTTAAAATAGTTTGCTTTTATAAATATGTAACTATCAGAACACAACATTAATAGCAATTATCAAAGTGCATATCCTTGAGGTTTGTGTATAGATTATACGGCCAAACATTGAGATATTACAGAAGACGTCTGGCCGGTGACAATAAGTTACTGCAACCGATTCACACGAGAAACACCCATGAGTCAGAAACACTCAACTGTTTGTAACTTTTGACAGCAGCTTGTTTAACTTCAAGAATACCTGAGCATTCTGTCATCAATGATAAGTCTGCTTATTCCTTGTGTGCCATATTTCAAGTAGAATCTTAAATGTATCCCTGAGGAATGTAGAACATCTGAAGTGTATAATCCTTTATTGGAATATGACTCAAAAGGAAGGTGAAGTGTGCAATCACAGCATTACAATAAAACACCTCAGTCGATTACTTCCCAATTATTAAGCTAGCTTACACTGTCAATCAAAAGTACAAAAAGATCTGCAAATTCCAGAGAAGTCGTTGAAATGTGCAATATATCTAATTTAGTTGCACAAGCTTCTAGTATTATTCATCACTACGTTGATAATTTCTTAAAATATATAACTAAGTGAAATCATACATTTTGCCTGATATTTATAACAATCATTATTTCCATTTTATTATGCTTTTTCTCATTAGTGCTTTTGGGCAGAAGAATTTAGCTTTCAGTGGCAAGCCCAATTGTGAGCCCAATATTGTGGGTCCCACTTGTATTCTGTGTTTCTGCTGCTGAGGGGATGGTGTCCTGCTTTGAAGGCCATTGCTCTATTTGGCCAGCTTCCAGGAGGTTTGCCACAGTCACAATATCCATATCTGATTTTTCAGATGAATGAAGAATTTTAGAGAAAATGGACCCATTTCTAGGAAGGCTGCATTCCTTAGAGCAGCTGTAAGAAAACTGGCCTTTCAGAATCTGGTGCCCTTACATTTGCCTTCCTGAAAGCTCTGTATGCCCGCGTCATGCAAGAAATCCTGCGGGTTTGCACCTCAGAATCCCCTCTGTCTGCCTCTATCACACCCAAAAGCCCCACCAAGTATCATAGGTTTACAGGCCAACATGCCTTTGCATATCTAATAATCAAAGGATATGTAAAAATAATTGAAGTTTTTACTATAGTGCATTTATTTCAGTTTCAAGATAGCTCTAGTCTTAGTTTAATTCAGTTTAACTAAATAATTGTAGTAATGCACTTTCTTCTACTTTAAGCAATCTGTAATCTGCATGATTGTTATTTATTATTAATATTTCTTATCAGTAATATTTGTGATGTGGATAGTAGTCTCCAGCAGGGTTTTGCAATGTGTTGTAGGATCCATGATACTTCTTTTTCAAACATAATGCAACCTGAAAGATTAAAATGTTCTATTAGTAATCATTACCAGAATACCAGAAATTGCTATTTGTTATGTAACACTATATAAGCTCTATAACTAAAATTCTGTTACATTATCTGAATGTACTAATCTGAACAGCTGCCTCTCCCAATCTACGGAGTATGGCTCAGTTTTCTATTCAGTTTGCTTTGTTAAATAAAGGTTATCGTAGTCTATTCTGCAGGTTGCACTTTTAAAATTGAATAGCTGAAGGGCAATTTACTGTGACACACAATCTATATGCATTTTGCTGCTAGTGTTCATGGAGTTTTGTTAAAAGTCAGATGTACTTACCAATAAACATAAGAGGGAGAGCAGAAATAGAATGAGCAGAATGCCCAGCACGATGAGTATGATTCCCCAATATGGTATTTCTACTTTGCCAGTAGAGACGGGTGCTTTAGCTTCTACATTAAATAAATATAGAACAATTAAGTGAACTCTAATTGAATATTTTTGTAATTATTAATCGTAATTCAACATTTCATCTATTTTTCAGCAATCATGTTGGTTATGACATTATTATGAAAATTCTTTTCAAAAGTTGTTGACAGACTTTACATTTATAGTAAATAACCGACTTTATCAAGCAAATGTTTTTTGCTAATTCCCTCAAGCCCAAAATCTGCAAAGTTAAAAAAAATTGCTATCACCAAGTATCGCTGGAAAGCTTTTTCAGAATCTCAGCCTTGGCGAACAAATGTGTCTTTACAGAGAATCTATAATCACCACCTTTGTGATAAGTTGTGTAACTCATTAATAGGGGACGAACTTGAGATTTGACCAACTTGTCAGGAACTAAACAATCCTGCCCAAAACCACTGTGTGACGCACCCCCTCTCCTCCAAAGATGAATCATTTCTGTCTTGCAGAATAACCTGCCAGCCCAGATTCACATTAATTCCTGATCAACAGGGAACGATGGAAATCTTTAGAAATAAATGCAATTAAAGTTGATACTTTACCCACTGACAAACTGGTATTTCGAAGCTGGTAGACGTTTGCAAGCAAGTTTGTTCCATTTGTTCCAATGGCAAATTCTGTTCTGACTTTTTCTGCCGTCACTGGTTCATTTGCAGCATTTGGGCTAAAGTAGCACCTGCAGGTACATTTAACGGATCCAATTCTATTGGGAAGAAAGGAGGAGAAATTATTTGTTTGTAGAAGGAAACCATTCATAACTTACATGACCTGAGTAACTTGAGCACACATATAATGCCCTAATGTAGTATTTAAGATTCAGTGGTCCAGTATGTATTACAAATATCTACATATCAAGTTAAGTTTGATTCAAAGTATCTTATCAAGACTATTTCAATATTTGTACATGTGCAGCAAATATGGTAATAGTTTGTCTGTAATTTTCACTGCATCATTATGTAATGTACCCTAGAGACATTCAGGATTCCACAACACACTGCAGCACAGTCTGAGGACAATTCTGCGACTAATTTTCATATCTGTTTCAGCTCACAGAGCGTGATGACTCAGAAAACTCTCTTAAGGTCTGTAATTCTGGGTATGCACCCCTTTTATGTAGATGTATATTTGCAGAGGTCCTGAAGTTGGGTACAGGGCTTTTGTATTAACTTAAAATGAAAAACAAAAGGCAAATATTTGATATCTGAACTGAAACAGGTACCAGGCATTTATCAGCAATATCTGACTAAGGAATTGTTCAACTACAAGTTGTCAGTATGTAATAATATCTATGGTTAAATTTAGCTCCAGGCACAAGTTTGAAAATAGTATTAATAAACATAACACACTACATCACAAACCAGATCTGGAATCTACTACATCAATTGTAGGTAATTTCTTTGTTTTATCTCAACAGTACCTAACATGCAAAATAAACCCTCTTACCTCAGTCCTGTAACTTTACAGGTGCGGTAGCTGTCCTTTAAAGGGCTGTCAATATACAACATCGTGAGCTGCAAAAGATAACAATTGTAAGTACAGATTGCACACTTTTCAAGAAATATGAAATAAATCTAACTGAAAATGTTGAAACATACATTCATAAAATAGATTTTTAACAAAAATGCACACATTAAGAATTGAAAAACTATTCGCTTGGACAATGTACGTGTAACTAATTGAGGCATCTGGTCTTCTGCACAACAGGCTTAAATTTCAAGCAGTAACTGGAAAATGGTCCTTACCATTTGGGTAACATTGGCAACTATGCTTTGATATTCAGGGGAATTTGGGTCGTTCAGTGCTTCAATAAAATTTCTGTTTATTATTGTGAAGTTAAGTTCAAATGACAAGTCTCCTTCTCGGACTGCAGGTACAGATACAGTTGGTGTTGCAGTTGGTTCCAATTCTTGATAACCTGAAATTAAGATGAAATATGTAAATATATTGCCCAGGGTGTCAGTGATAATATCACTTATTATTGAATATCTTAAGTGCACCAGTTTCAAGATTACAAAAAGATTCACAATTAGGTTATTTTTTTGCTGAAAGTGGGAAGCTGATTGTCTTACCATTTTCTAGGAGTTATCTATATTGAACCCTTTATTACCTCCGCTCTCGTGATCAGCATCCTGACTATCCATTAAAACCTTGTGGATAATTGGAGCTCAGCAGGAGTCAGGGCTGCCACCATATTCTTTTTGTCACACTGAGAGCTTTGGAGCTTGCATGGTTTCTAACTACAGAAAACTATTTGGGTCCAACCTAATTTTAGGTTTAAGCTGTGAAAGGTTTGCAATATAGTAGTGGTTTGCTATTCAAGTTAATATCATGTAATTTGAATCACTACATACCATTTACATAGAGGCTGTTTTTGTCCAGTGAATATCCTCCTAATGCAGTGATTTTCTCAGTGTTGCCTCTGAACTCATTGTAAGCAGTGACTTTATCAACCCCTTGAACAGTGGGATCATTTTTAAAAGAACAGAGTGTTTCAACTTTAGTATTGCCTTGATTAGCAGGACTGTGGAAGGAAAAGGAAGATAGAATTTGTAAAAATAATTACAAAATACACTGATTACATCAACATGAAACTATTCATATTTCTAGACATTTTGCATTCATAGTACATATGGATGATCTTTTGTAAAGGAACTAAGATTTTTTTTACGATTACAGTATAATGCTGCAATAAAATATAGATTGATAGAAATCTGGGCTGTTGAAGTAGACAATGGCTACTTTGATTTTTCATTCGCAATAGAATATAAAATGCAAATTGCAATGATGAAATGATCTTCTGAGCTAGAACTGGGAAAACAAGCATCTGGCAGAAGGCAAGATACTGAAAATGAAAGCATCATTTGCATTCGCAGTCTTTTTACAACTGATTTTCTTCTGGTTAAATATTAAGTAAGAGTTTTGAACAAATTATTTTTTTATATGCTGGCCCGTATTTGTCGGGACCTGTCCTGCAAGTTCTGGTTTTCCACATGCAATGCGATACACATGGACGAAAATCCCGAGCTTGCGATCTGTCAAGTTTCACCTGGGCTATTTGCCTAGCCACTGCCCATCGAATACCCGCCAAGCACATACGCCTGGTAAAAGCAGGTTTAATGCCTTATTTAACCAGTGTAAGGGTTTAAATAAATATTTTTAAAACTTTTTTTTAATGATTTAAACATTCACTTACATTTAAAATTCATTTAGGTCAATTTTATACTGGTAAAAAATGTTTAAATTTATTTTTTTAAATATTTTTTTATTCTAAATGTTTAATTAAATGGTATTTTAATTAATTTTGAATCAGTGATCATTTATTTTTATTTCAGTGTTGTGAAATTGTATTTATTTAGATGAATTCTATTATGCTTATGGGGTTTCCGTACGTAAATGGAATCCCCAAAAGCATAATGGGAATTTCCCTTTGTCGTTAGTTGGTCTGGGCCACGTGATCCCAGGGACGCTTGTGAACCGCATGCGACCTGGGATGTGTGGGGTTTACGCAGGCAGGCCCGAGACTGCAAGAATCTGAAGCTCCGGAGGCAACAGGTAAGTGCATACTCTTCTTGCGGTTCGGAGGCGTTTGTCTATGGCAAGACTCTGACCGCAATTTCCAGGCCATTAAAATTTGTAGGCAGCAAGAGGCAAGTTGCTTTTTAAATATTTTCCTGACACTGGCTTAAAGATTCTCTCCAAAGATTATGGCCATGAAAATCCACAGTCATAAGACCTTCCACTCACCCCTAGAAGGCCCTCGATGCAAGGGGCGTGGCTAGGCAGGGTCTCTCTAAGTTGGGAGATCCTACTCCCTGGCTCTCATTTGGGACCTGTTGTATCATCAGCACAGCACACTGGTTTCACCCAGACCTACCTCGCTGATCCCAATGTAAGTAATTTGTAAAGCAGTGCCAGACACGTGGGCCCACCAGTGCCAGAATTGGCTACTTTCCTACGGGGACCCAGCAACAACCCCACGCTCCTCCTGCAACCATCCCACGCTCCCCCTATTGGCGAACTTCTGTGGTTATATCAGGCATCTTTGGTGGGATGTTGAGGCCAGCCCAGGAGCCCCATCACCACAAATTTTACGGGGAGCCAGCTAAAGAATTCAGTGGCGGGCATTACTGTCATAATCATGGCCCCATGGATTTTCAGGGCCTATATTTTTTACTAGATGGATGCATCATACATGTAGTTACCGATGTTGCAGTTGTCATTCTAACAGTAACACTTTTATGTTGAAGGAAGATTTCTTGCTGAGGAGACCGAGTAGCAGATCAACAGTTCATCAATTTCACCAAACTTATCTCTTGCGAGGTTTCTATGGCACAGTTCACGTTATGATCGCGGTATGATTTATACTATATACTAAGAGTTCACATCTCGGTATGATTTACACTATATACTGAGAGTGGAGGGCAAATTACCAAAATTTATTTTCTAAATACCTTTACATGATGGCAGCATCTGATTATTATTTTTAGTAAGAAAATTGAAACATTTAATGAACTGAAATAAGCAAAACTTTTAATTATAGGAAATCACTTTGCCGAACACCTCCATTCTGTGGAGTGCATCTCCAAGAGTCCTGTCCCATATCATTTCAGTTCCCCCTCTGCCATTGGCCTTCTACACAGTTCTATTAAAGCTCAAAGTAAACTCGAGGACCAGCACTTTATCTTCCTGTTGGACATTTTTCAGCCCTTTGGCCTCAATATTGGCTTTAATAACTTCAGAATGTAATAAATATACCTCTTACTTTCATGTTCACTGCAACTTGGAAATGTCTTTATTTTTTTTTCATTTCTCTCATTGTACCTCTTACTGTCTCATGTTAATGATGTTTCAGCCATTTAACCATCTTTTGTTTCCAACTTAAGCACCTTTCAAGTCATTCTATTTCATCTTGCGCGTGTTTCTGTATTTCTTTAAATGCTGTTCATCTGTAATAGCTTCCAGTTCTGACAAAGGGTCCTCACGTTAATGATGAACTTATTTGTGCTTTCTACAGGTATGGACTAACCTGGAAACTGTTAAGCATTTTCTTTTTAAAACAACAACAACTTGTATTTATATAGCGCCTTTAACATAGTGAAAATCCGAAGGTGCCTCACAGGAGTATTGAATTTGGCACCGAGCCGCACAAGTAGAAATTAGCATAGGTGACCAAAAGCTTGGTCAAAGAGGTAGGTTTTAAGGAGCGTCTTGAAGGAGGAAAGAGAGGTAGAGAGGCGGAGAGATTTAGGCAGGGAGTTCCACAGCTTGGGGCCGAGGTAACAGAAGGCAGGGCCTCCAATGGTTGAGCGATTATAATCAGGGATGCTCAAGAAGGCAGAATTAGAGGAGCACAGACATCTCGGAGGGTGGGGGGGTGGATGTTATGGGGCTGGAGGAGATTACAGAGAAAGGGAGGGGCAAAGCAATGGAAGGATTTGAAAATAAGGATGAGAATTTTGAAGTCGAGGTGTTGCTTAACCGGAAGCCAATGTAGAAACAAATTAAGATATTTATTAAAGGCATCACTGTCCTCAAAATATCTTTCTTCAGAAATATTTTGATGCAGACAATGAGGCAGTCAATAGGAATTAGTCTTACCTGAAAGATATAAGTTTACAATTGGAGAATGTTTTCTTTATCTTGCTGTTGCTGTAAAGATTGTTGAGCTGCAAAAAATGCACAGTAAATGTTTTAGAGAGAGGAGTACACCATCAATACATTCTGATTGATATCAATCAATAATACATGCTTCCACTGTAGACTTACCGAATTAATAACATTGTTTGATGTAGTTGTATACTCAGGGTAATTGAGATTTTGTAAATCTGGTGTGAATGTCAGATTAGTTATAGTAAAAGTGACATTAAACTCAATGGGTCTTGTCTCTTTATTCGGTAGATGTGTCACTATCACAATGGGTGCTTCAGCTATAAGCAAAGAATAAATAATTACACTGGGAATGCAACAGACTGTAATGAAACACTTCCTAACTTTACCAATTACACATGAAATAAACAGCTGTGTGCCGAAACTCAGATCTTTCCCATTGGCACCAGACTAACATCATTAGTGACTGTACTGCACTTATAATTAGCCTCTGAGTTTGCAATATTTCACACCATCTTGCATTATAAGATCATCTTGTTTCATCCAGGGGCATAATTTTGTGTGGCTACGCAAAAAATAAAAGCAAGATCACAAAAACAAGACTGCCAAGTATAAAAAAGCAATTGGTCTGCACAGATGGCATTCATCAGCTCCCAACTCCTGATACTACTTCAAAAACTCCCTCCCAGGATTATATTTGTAGCTGATTACTAAACAATTCGATATTTCAGCAGTAGTTGACCAGCTCTGAACAGCAGAATGCATCCCTAATAAGGTGGGTGTATTTTATTATCTATAAACACTGATCAGTAAAGAGATAGCTGTATTGTTACTCATTATAATGAAACAATAGTCCGAGTTTTGCGGTCAGCGGTGAAGGGACGGTGCTCACTGCTGACCTCGAATAAAAGCTGCCAGAAAGATTTAGTGGGCTCTAGAGAGTCAATTTCCCTTATTCTGACGTGATTTTCGATCTGATGCCATCTATAGGAGAGCTGTGCCATCCAGCAACAGTTGTGCCATCAAGCAGGCTGATTAGCCAATCAGATTGCGGAATTCTCACAGACAGCATACCAGGAAGTAAAAAGCACGGATTATAATTCACTTTTTAATCATTTTACAAAAAGCAAAATAAAGATTGGGGCCTACATATAAAATATCATAATAAAACTTTAATATAATAAAGGCAAATTAATTTTTATTATATTTAAAATCAATTTTATTGTTTTTCTGAGGAAATGAGACTCCACACTGATAAAATTAGGTTTTCACGGCCAGAGAGATGTGCAGCAGTAATTATGACTTAGTATGCCATTAAAAACTCAGTTGCACCTCATTCAACAATTCTTAACATTTTCAATGATTTTTACAGCGAGAAAAATGCTTAAAGAATCAAATCACTGATTCTGTGTTAATTCCATCTGCAAAGATTGCTACAGTGCCTCCTGTGGAGAAGCAGGGTGACACTGACAGCATCTTCTGATTTCTGCGTTTAACTATGCAGGTATGGATGCCAGAAGTTACTGTCAGTTTTACACATTAATGACGGCGAGTGCTGACAGTTTCGCTATCATTACAACCGCAAATTCCGGGTCACTGAAATAGAAATTATACTCACTGAATGAAGGAACTGATTCATGGTAACCTGAAAAATCAAAAACATGTGTTTTCTACCAAATGAGCCAGGTGGATAGTCATTATTAAATAGTGGAATAAAATTAATGTGTTATCTTGAAATCTGTTTGATTCAATTAGATTAAAATATTCAATTAGACAGAATAAAATCTGATGCAATAAATATGTCCTTTAACTGCTAAATACCATTCACGTAGAGGCTGTTATTGTCCAGTGAATATGTTCCTAAGGTGGAGATGCTGTTCGTGTTGTTTCTGAACTTGTGGTACACAGTAACTTTATTAACCTCCCGAGGAGCAGAATCATTTCTGAATGTGCAGATTGCGTACACATTGGTGTTACCAACATTTGCCAGGCTGTAAAATAAACAGATATTTAATTAAATGAATTAGAAAACATGTTGAAATCAGGTTAGTAGACATAAGCTTCCATGCTCTTATAGATAGCAATTTATAATATTGGGGATTTGGGCTAAAATTCAATGTTTTACAGCTAATATGCGTGGCAGCTGTGTATTCTTGCCAAATAACATCAACAGTTTTCACTGTGCTCTGCAAGGAGGCAGCTGATTGCTGAGTATCCTCAAATCACTAGCTTGCCCCATCAGATAAGCATCTTTGAACGGAATGGAAAATTTGGCCTGCTGAGTCCCACAATCTTGCTCATCTGCTCTTTGTTCCTGCTGTTGAAGGGAGCCTTTTTTTTGTAAAGAAAAAGAAAATATCCATCGACTGCAGCAATATTCTGTGCGGTGTATTAGTGGTAGTTCTACTGTTTTATGACCGTTTGTAGAACCTTTGTGACAATGAGCTGCCTCTTTTTGGTGATTTGTTTTTAGCTTGCCACATTACACTTCAACCATCATTATCACTATCTTTGGTGATGCCTTTGTAATAGGTTACTGGATTGATAAATTAAGGTACTCAAGTGAACTTCTCTGGCATCTGTAATTATTGTCAACAATGAAAGCCTCCAAGTATGGCAGATTACATTTATTAAGACCCATTTTTCTTTTGACCTTGGCACTATTTCTAACCTATGAACTCCTTCTGCCAGATATCCTGCCCACATCCCTGTGTGATCTTCTGCATGATCGTCTCACATGCTTGCTTTACTTTACTTTGTAGATATTAATGTCTATCTTCTGCTCTATGGAGAGCATGTGGTGTGTCCTCAATATCTGGAACTCATGTTCTCTAAATCTTGATTCCGCTTTCTGCATGCTGTCTCCATTCCTCCCAAAAATTGCACACTTCACTGTTGGACTTGCCATTTATGCACTATTTATATGTTAAGTTGCTATTTAACCAGATCATCACACATTTTCTCATTGGTTGCTCTGTTGTATGCTTATTTTAGTGAATTCTGATGCACCCGGTCTTCCGGAAAGTGTGCAGAATAAAGCTGTATATTCAGGAGAATGTGCAAAAAAATATTGCCAGAAATTACATAGAAACATAGAAACATAGAAAATAGGTGCAGGAGCAGGCCATTCAGCCCTTCTAGCCTGCACCGCCATTCAATGAGTTCATGGCTTAACATGTAACTTCAGTACCCCCTTCCTGCTTTCTCGCCATACCCCTTGATCCCCCGAGTAGTAAGGACTTCATCTAACTCCCTTTTGAATATATTTAGTGAATTGGCCTCAACTACTTTCTGTGGTAGAGAATTCCACAGGTTCACCATTCTCTGGGTGAAGATGTTTCTCCTCATCTCGGTCCTAAATGGAATCTTCGCTGCACTCCCTCAATAGCAAGAACGTCCTTCCTCAAGTTAGGAGACCAAAACTGTACACAATACAACTGTAGCAACACCTCCCTGCCCCTGTACTCAAATCCCCTCGCTATGAAGGCCAACATGCCATTTGCTTTCAGCCTCATAGCATCTTCCTCGCAGCTCACACTGCCACCCAACTTAGTGTCATCCGCTATTTCCAAGGCCACCTCCTTAAGTACTCTGGGATGCAGTCCATCAGGCCCTGGGGATTTATCGGCCTTTAATCCCATCAATTTCCCCAACACAATTTCCCGACTAATAAGGATTTCCCTCAGTTCCTCCTCCTTACTAGACCCTCTGACCCCTTTTATATCCGGAAGGTTGTTTGTGTCCTCCTTAGTGAATACCGAACCAAAGTACTTGTTCAATTGGTCCGCCATTTCTTTGTTCCCCGTTATGACTTCCCCTGATTCTGACTGCAGGGGACCTACGTTAGTCTTTACTAACCTTTTTCTCTTTACATATCTATAGAAACTTTTGCAATCCGTCTTAATGTTCCCTGCAAGCTTCTTCTCGTACTCCATTTTCCCTGCCCTAATCAAACCTTTTGTCCTCCTCTGCTGAGTTCTAAATTTCTCCCAGTCCCCGGGTTCGCTGCTATTTCTGGCCAATTTGTATGCCACTTCCTTGGCTTTAATACTATCCCTGATTTCCCTTGATAGCCACGGTTGAGCCACCTTCCCTTTTTTATTTTTACGCCAGACAGGAATGTACAATTGTTGTAGTTCATCCATGTGGTCTCTAAATGTCTGCCATTGCCCATCCACAGTCAACCCCTTCAGTATCATTCGCCAATCTATCCTAGCCAATTCATGCCTCATACCTTCAAAGTTACCGTTCATTAAGTTCTGGACCATGGTCTCTGAATTAACTGTTTCATTCTCCATCCTAATGCAGAATTCCACCATATTATGCTCACTCTTCCCCAAGGGGCCTCGCACAATGAGATTGCTAATTAATCCTCTCTCATTACATAACACCCAGCCTAAGATGGCCTCCCCCCTAGTTGGTTCCTCGACATATTGGTCTAGAAAACCATCCCTTATGCACTCCAGGAAATCCTCCTCCGCCGTATTGCTTCCAGTTTGGTTAGCCCAATCTATGTGCATATTAAAGTCACCCACTTTTAACTGCTGCACCTTTATTGCATGCACCCCTAATTTCCTGTTTGATGCCCTCCCCAGCATCACTACTACTGTTTGGAGGTCTGTACACAACTCCCACTAACGTTTTTTGCCCTTTGGTGTTCTGCAGCTCTACCCATATAGATTCCACATCATCCAAGCTAATGTCCTTCCTAACGATTGCATTAATCTCCTCCTTAACCAGCAATGCTACCCCACCTTCTTTTCCTTTTATTCTATCCTTCCTGAATGTTGAATACGCCTGGATGTTGAGTTCCCTGATCATCCTGGAGCCACGTCTCTGTAATCCCAATTACATCATATTTGTTAACATCTATTTGCACAGTTAATTCATCCACCTTATTACGGATACTACTTGCATTAAGACACAAAGCCTTCAGGCTTGTTTTTTTAACACCCTTTGTCCTTTTAGAATTTTGCTGTACAGTGGCCCTTTTTGTTCTTTGCCTTGGGTTTCTCTGCCCTCCACTTTTCCTCATCTCCTTTCTGTCTTTTGCTTTTGTCTCCTTTTTGTTTCCCTCTGTCTCCCTGCATTGGTTCCCATCCCCATGCCATATTAGTTTAACTGCTCCCTAACAGCACTAGCAAACAATCCCCCTAGGACATTGGTTCCGGTCCTGCCTAGGTGCAGACCGTCCGATTTGTACTGGTCCCACCTCCCCCAGAACCGGTTCCAATGCCCCAGGAATTTGAATCCCTCCCTGCTGCACCACTGCTCAAGCCACGTATTCATCTGCGCTATCCTGCGATTCCTACTCTGACTAGCACATGGCACTGGTAGCAATCCCGAGATTACTACTTTTGAGGTCCTACTTTTTAATTTAGCTCCTAGCTCCTTAAATTCTTTTCGTAGGACCTCATCCTTTTTTTTACCTATGTCGTTGGTACCAATGTGCACCACGACAACTGGCTGTTCTCCCTCCCATTTCAGAATGTCCTGCACCTGCTCCGAGACATCCTTGACCCTTGCACCAGGGAGGCAACATACCATCCTGGAGTCTCGGTTACGACTCCAGTTTAATGCACTGCCTGTGTGCACTAATAATTTCAACCTGACTTTTTCTATTTTCATCACAGATCACAAAATGATAATATAAGCAATGCATTATTCTTGACTCCAACATCTTACAGATTGCTTATTCTTCTGTATCACTTTTGTTTCAAATTGAGGTATTTGGTATTGAGCAATGGTACACCTACAATTTTAAGCACACACTATCTTTTTCAATTATTCCCAGATCAGGTCATCATCAAAGGCGATCCTTCAAACGAGGATGACTTGCTTCCACGAGAGTTCACAGATGTTTCAATGAAGGACCCGATGTTCCAGTCCTGAACTCCAGTTGAGGGGGTGGAAGATGCCTGTGCCTGAATTTTTTTAACGTGTGGTACCATTGCACACCAGCCACCACACGGGCTTGACAAAGCTAGAGGCCTTTATCCAGTGGCAAGGATTAACCAGGACGACTGAAGACCTGCTCTGCTGCACGGACCTAGTGCGCACATATATCATAGGGCTGGCCCATGCTGCCCCTAGGCCCTCAGCTCTTCTGGGCCCCGTACCCTCATTCGCCGCACCTCCACCACGAGTTCCAGGGCCCGCGCTCCAGCTCTATTTATAGCCCCGACCTGCGGTGGTGTTCTCACACAGGTCGTGGCAGCCCACCATGTTCCAGGGTCCGGCGCTCCAGTTCTCTTTATAGCCCCGATCAGGTATAACACAGTTAGATGCAGAGAAAACTTACTCTGCCCACAAATATCCTTCAAACCCAACAGCAGAAGAGTATCATCCACACGTCCGATTAAACACATACAAGGAGCGAATTGCTCAGTGTTTTAAAGTGAGACTGTTAAAGAACGCACACTCTATGTCATTTTTTTTAGGCTGACAAGGAGGATCAAAATAGCAAATTCTGTAATATATTGGTCAGATATTGCTCAAAGCAATTTATCTTCATAAACAGATCAATTGGATCAATTACCTAATGCAGAACATTTTCTTGGGTCTGTGCATAGTAAAATCTCTCCCATTAATCTATTCATGATTAAAACTCACACCCCAAATAAATCGACTATTCGGTGAGCTGCAATAAATCCATGCTGTTTATAGCAACAGGAGTTTCAATGCGGGTTGGGGGCAGGAGGGCTCTGAGGTCAGGGAACCCAGGATAACGGGTTTCCCGCAGGCCCTGCCGACTTTGATGGAAGGGCCTGATTTGAATGGGAAGCCTCGGTTTCTCACTCACAGCCAGCGAGATGGGAAGGCTGGCTGGCTGTAGGTGAGTAGGCATGCGACACTAGGCTGCGCAGAGGAGGGAGGGAGAGAGGGATCGGGTGGGGCCAAGGGTGGTCATGAGCTAGAGGGGGATCAGAAAGGAAGAAAGAATGGATCGGGGCTGGTGCATCCGTGAGCAAAGGAACAATGGATCAGGGCCAGAGCATCATGGGGGGGGGAGGGAGAGAGGTTTGGGGCTGGCCTCCGGAGTATTGTGAGGGGGGGAGCGGGGGAGGGGAGAATGGATCGGGGCTGGAGCATTTGGGGGGCGGGGGGGTGGACAACAGAAGCAAGGGGCAAGGGGAGAGGATTGGGGCTGGACTCCAGTGAATCGAGGGAAGAATGGATCGGGGCTGGAGCATCATGGGGGGAGAGGAAGAGCGTAGGATTGGGGCGGGGGTAGAGAAGAATGGATTAGGGCCGGACTCTGGAGGATCGGGGGCAGGGGGGGAAGATCGGGGTCAGGGCATCAAGGGGTGGAGGGTCGGAGCATCGGGGCCAGAGGGTTGGCGGGAGGGAGGGAAGCATCAGGACTGGCCTGAGGATCGTAGGTGGGTTGTGGATTATGCAGGGGCGGGAGTCTGTGAAGGTGATCGGAGGTCTCGTGGGGGCATGGGTTAGGCAGTGAACCTGGACCCTGGTGGTTAGTGTAAAGGCACTTACCTCTTGAATGTATCAGTCTTCGCCTTACTGTAGCTGGCGAGTTTTACAAAGTGTGCAAACCCGACCAGCTACAGTTAAACACAAAATGGAGGTTAAAGAAGAGGCTTTCAGCCTCCTTATAATATTTAAATAGGTGGCCCACCTCCAGAAGCGGGTTGGTTGCCCGCCCCTGTCCATCCTCCCAAACCCCCACCATTAAAACCAGAAGTGGACGGGTTGGAGATGGTTTCAAGTCAGGATTCTGACCTTTAACTCACTGACTGCCCCCACAATCCCAGCCCACTTGTTTTTTTTTATGCTAAAATGCTGCCCAATATACAAATACCAGAAAAATAAATTGCACTTCAATAATATTAATGAGTTGAGCACAGAATCAACAAACAGAATTCAGTACAGTATCTGGAAATGTTAAAAACTTTACAATATTTAAGTATTTTTTTACTAACATATAAACAAGCTTGAAACAAATACTGATTGGATTTAATATGAACATTCCTTACCTGAAAGAGAGAACTCTGCAGCTGGAGAATGTTCTGTTGATATTGCTGTTAGTAAACAGGTTGTTCATCTGAAGGAAAGAACAGTCACAGAATTAGAGAGAAAATAACATAATTAATTAAAATATATAATTGTATTAATCATTAAATTGTCAACTGACCTGGTAAGCAATAATAGTTGATGCAGATTTGAACAGTGCAGACTTGGAATTTTTTAGATTTGCTGTCAGGGCCAGGTTCGTTATAATGAAGGTCACATTGAAATCAAAGGGCTTTGTTTGCAGGTTTGGTGTTGTGATCACAATTGGTGCTGTTAGGAGCAATTAGAAACACATAAAACTGAGAATAAAAAATCTCTGTGACTGCATCATTTGTGTTACACAGAGTGACGGTGAAGGAAACCAAGAATATAGAAACCACAGCTGAATATTTCCTGCTGGTGTTGGAGCTTCTCGAGGTGGTGTGAGACGGAAAGCATCGTCCAATACTTTTCTCCATCATGTACGTGATTGGACAGAAACTTCCCTCACCGCTGATCATGTAATTGACTGCTTCTTTGTATACAAAGATCTCCTAATTATGTTGAGTCTGTTATTGATTTGGTGTCATCTGCTTATTTTTAAATTTGAGTTGCAGGCCTAATTTCAGGTACTATCAGCTGCTGCTGTTCTGGTTGCTCACAGCTGTATTATTAGTCTATTAACCTGCCTCATAGAAAGGAGACAGGATAACATAGCGCACACAAAGGCCGGAATCTTCCCAACCCTGCGAGTGTGGGTTTGGAGACGGACCCGCTATCAAAATGGCCTTGATTAGCAGTGAGTCGGAAATCCGCTCTGAACCTGCCTCCATGCAAGTTTCTCAACTGTCGGGTCTGCATGCGGATCGCAGTTCTGACACCAAGCAGCAGGTCAGTCAATTAAGATACTTAAGAGGTCATTTAAATGTATTTAAAAAGATTTTACACAGGCACGTACCATTTTACCAAGTTTTCAATGAGTTTGCCGTCCCTCTGATTTTATGCCAGGTAAGTGTGTCGGGTTCTCAGTGACTCTCCATTGCTTTGGCTAGTTGACAGCTGCAGAAGTGGTATAAATTCTACCATTTCACAACTGTTCACTTTCCAATGTCAGAAGCTGAAGCCTTCAGTATTTGGGAGAAACTTATAAGCTGTCGGCAGTTTGGAAGTGTTTACAGTGAACTTTCCATCACTGTCGTCTCCTCAGAGCAACCTCTCTCACCATTGACAGATCGCTTCTGTCATCTCAACCTCACCTGCCATCTATTCCAGCAGCATTGGTGCCCTTGAAAACATCTCACCTTGGTCCTCAGAATCCCACCACGATCAGCCCCAACACCAACATCACTAAACACTCCAGCAACAACACCAACCTTCTCCACAATCACCTGATGTTGCACAGGACACAGGGCATCAGCACCTGACCACATTGCTGCCCGGGACGCCAGGGTTGGCCTCACCATGGCCACATTTACTTCACTTGTCGCTGTGCACCCTGGCTGCCACATGATGCACCAGGTTGGCACCACCAGCACCATAAAGCGTCCCTTGCAGGATCATGTAGAGACATTTCCGCAAGCGACTTGAGGTGTCTACTGTACATTGTCCATGTCTCTGAGCGATACAGGAGGGCGGGTATTACTGCAGCCCTGTAAACGATGAGTTGGTGGCAGATTCGCAGGCCTGGTCTTGGAACACTCGTTTCCTCAGGCGGCTGAAGGCTGCACTGGTGCACTGGAGGCGGTGTTGAATCTCGTCATCAATGTCTGCTCTTGTTGATAGGAGGCTCCCAAGGTATGGGTAATGGTCCATGTTGTCCAGGGCCGCTCTGTGGATCTTGATGACTGGGGGGCAGTGCTGTGCGGCAGGGACAGACTGATGGAGGACCTTTGTCTTACGGATGTTTAATGTAAGGTCCAACGTTAGCATCCTCGACCAGGCCAACATCCCCAGCATTGAAGCACTGACCACACTTGATCAGCTCCACTGGGCAGGCCACACTGTTCGCATGCCAGACACAAAACTCCCAAAGCAAGCGCTCTGCTTGGAACTCCTTCATGGCAAACGAGCCAAAGGTGGGCAGAGGAAACGTTACAAGGACACCCTCAAAGCCTCCCTGATAAAATGCAACATCCCCACTGACACTTGGGAGTCCCTGGCCAAAGACCGCCCTAAGTGGAGGAAGTGCATCTGGGAGAGCGCTGAGCACCTCGAGTCTCATCGCCGACAGCATGCAGAAATCAAGCGCCCACAGTGGAAAGAGCATGCGGCAAACCAGTCCCACCCACCCGTTCCCTCAACAACTATCTGCCCCACCTGTGACGGGGACTCTGGTTCTCGTATTGGACTGTTCAGCCACCAAAGGACTCGTGTTTAGAGTGCAAGCAAGTCTTCCTCGATTCAGAGGGACTGCCTATGATGCTGATGATGATGAAAGCATCCCTGCAATGTCCAAACCATTCCTTTCACATTCATCACCACTGTGCAGGGTACCCTGATGTCTGACCATTCACTACAACTCACTAAACCACTTCCAAAGGTGCACAAAATCTGTCCAAGAACATAAAGTGTTCAAAATAAAGATTTCAATGTTTGACAACAGATTAGAAACTCTAGATGAACATTGGCTAAAACATCCAAGTGCCTTCCCTTGTGTGTTGTTAGTTGGTATGATTGGACAAGGATGAGGGTGAGTGTGAGGGATGGCCAGTGAGATGGGGAAGTGATAATGCAGATAGAGAGAGAGGGATGGATGGAGGTGCAAGGTCCGTTGGTGTGAGTAACGATGTGCAGGAGGAGGTCTAGGGAATGCACAGTGATGGGGATGTGATGAGTGGCACAGCAGGATAAGATTGAGTGTGGCTTTGCAGTAACGTTTTGTGATCTACTGAGTTCATTGAAGGTTTGTGCCACTGCAGCCAGGTCCTTCTGATGACAACCCTGCTTATGCGCTCCTGTGC
The DNA here is from genome assembly GCF_044704955.1 of Pristiophorus japonicus. Taxonomy (NCBI): domain Eukaryota; kingdom Metazoa; phylum Chordata; class Chondrichthyes; family Pristiophoridae; genus Pristiophorus; species Pristiophorus japonicus. Next base: position 30,750,948 of record NC_091994.1, on the reverse strand, counting down.
AACGTGCAACCAAGCTGCGTTGGTGTCCTGGGGAGGTTTCTTACATGCATTGGAAGGGAAGAGAATCTCCTTGCGTGCTTTGACTCCCTCTATAAGCATCTGGAGAGAGTCATGGGAGAGCCTGGGTGCAACCATGCACCTTTGTGCAGTGTTTGCAGAAGCTCAGTGCTGTAGAACACTGACAGAACAACTGTCAAAAGAAAGTTGGCCATGGTCCCTTTAAGGAAACCAGCTGATGACCTGTCATCAGATGATGTCATCAGACCCACCTCCTGCTAATTGGCCACATAGGGCGGGCTTAACAAGCCCCATTAACCCAAGATTGTTTTGAGAGGGCAGGATGGGGCCGGGAGTGCATTACCCACACACCACCAATCCCGTCCGCACTGGTCTCGCCGAATCTCTGAGTACAATTTTAAAACATTTTCAATTCAAGAATTCACACAGATGGTCAATCAGGAAAATAATGATGCGCTAATTCTAAATGGGAAAGGGGTGAGTGTTTGACAATACAGTACATAAATAGGGTTTAATAAAGAATGTCCTTATTTGTTACCCGCTGCAATAACAGGAAATGTTAAAGAAACACAGAAACAGAAACTATACTCACTGGGTGAAGGAGCTGATTCATGGTAACCTGTAAATTAAAAACATGTGTCTTCTATGAGATGAGTCAGGTGGAAAGTCATCATTAAATCATGGAATAAAATTCATTGGATTGATCTAATGTTCCTGAATTTGATCATGTTAACACATTCAATTTTGATAAAATGAAGTCTAACAGAACAGAATTTCTCCTTTAAATGCTAAGTACCATTCACGTAGAGGCTGTTATTGTCCAGTGAATATGTTCCTAAGATGGAGATGCTCTTCGTGTTGTCTCTGAACTCGTGGTACACAGTAACTTTATTAACCTCCTGAGGTGCAGAATCATTTGTGAAAGTGCAGACTGCGTACACACTGGTGTCTTCAATATTTGCCGGGCTGTAAAATAGATGGATATACAATTAAGTGAATCAGAAAACATAATTTTAAAATCCTGTATGGCAGACTCAGGCCTAGAAATGTGGGTGGTTTGCGCCACCCTTTAGCGCGGCGTAATGTCGAGAAATGGCGGCCACTGCTCTTCTGCCAGCTGGTGGTGTGCTCCATTTTCGTGGTCCTGATATTGTTGCCGTTAAGTGCTAAAAGAAAAATGAAGGAGTACTGACGTCTGTACGCTGCATTAATGTCACCACGGTGAACTTCAAGCATAGCGCTGAGTTCAGCAGGGTCCTTAGCACACCAGGTAAACCCAACATGGAAGCAGACTCACAGAGGCACTGTCAGCACCTCTTAAAGGGACACACACATCTTACAGGTAAGTTTGCATTTAAGCTTTTGGACTTTTTTTGAGTTACTGAAGTAGTGGTTTGCTCCAATAGATGTTAAAAGTTTGTTTAAGTGTGTATGGAGTGCTGCTGGATGCTTGCAAAAGCTCGGATGGTAAAGGAAGGCCTCTAAAAAGACAGGAAATGCTGCAAATACTCAGCAGGTCAGGCAACATCCGTCTCTGGTCAAGATGCTGCATGACTTGCTGAGTATTTCCAGTATTTTATACTGTAATTTTAAATTTGCAGTATCTGCTTGCAGAAGGAAGAGGAAGAAACAGAAGAGGAAGAAGTCGAAGAGGGGAAGCAGAAGGAAGGATGCATCCCAGACAGCTCCTTTCTGGCTGGGATATCCGGAATAGAATCATCCGTTTGTGGTCCCAGTGATCACAACCTCAATTCCCCTTTCAACATTAGTCCCATACCTTCCCTTCCCTCTGTTACAGGCCAGCACAGCGTCCTCTTGGCCATGATGCTGAAATAAAAGCCACCAGAAAGCAAACTTTCCAATCCAACTTTATACATCTATCCATCCAATATGACATCAAGAAATCAACTCATCACCCTTATGCATTATCTTAGTGACTGTCTTGTGTGTGCCTTTGTCTATCCTACTGATGTTACACAGTGCTTCCCCAATGGCTGCAGCATGACTGGTGGAAGGCTGCTGACTTTCAGTGGGGGACACTGCAAATGGCCTTGCAGGTTGACATAGGAGCTGGTGACTGGGAGTGACAATTCAATCTTCTTCTTCACTCTCCTCTCCCTCATCTTAGTCAGCCACTGGCTAGGCAGGCTGTATTTCTTGGGTGTGTGAAATGAAGAAGGCACAAGGGTGGAGTTGTGGTGAAGGGAGTGTGGGAAAGCAAGAGGTTCATGCCAGAAGAAAGATAAAGTATGACGATACCAGCATCTTGTATCATTTTCTGCCCCACCACTGACCAAGGGCTCAGCAATGCCCCTGCCAAGAATGGCCTGCATCATCTTCTCCAAGTGGGTGAGGTGAGGCTAGGAATGGGAGATGTGCCTCATGATTGGTACAGATTGTTGGTAGGTGAGTGACTTGGGGGCGGGGGGAGGTGGTTGGGATGGAAGTCATGCATTGAGCAGTGTGTGAGGCTAGTGATGCAGTTGGTAGGAGACAGCATTTGAAGATGCATTCACTGACCTTGACCAATGGCCTGAGGTTATGAAGCTTGTTTGGGCACCTAAACCAGGTGGTGGGGACGACACCGCAAGCAGTGACGGCCTCAGTGATGAAGTTCCACGTCATTATTTTGGAGGGCCTCCTGGCCCCTGTAGGTAGAGGACCTTTCTTGCAGTATTGACCCACTGCACAAAGCTGGCGTGCTGGATGTGAGACCCTGGGTTCCCCTTCCCTGGTTTGCTGAGCCATTTGTATTAGCGCTGAAGCACTTTTCTAATTTTTTGAGGTTCGGAAGGGAATTCAGCTTTAAGTTCTGAAGACTCCCATTTGGGACTTTTTACTGTTTTGTTTTGAAGAAAGTAAGGGCTGAAAACTGCAATTTTTCACTTCATTTTAATTTTTATTAGTTCTGAAAGCATTGCCGCTTTAATTCATGACCCTTTTAATTGCCAACAATTCCTTGTGATTTCTGCAGCCTCGCTCCCAGAAGCTGTAAAAAGCTGGACCGCCGTTCCTGGATGCCAACGTCAGGTGGGAAGCCTCCAATAAAGGCATCAGCAGGGTGTTACACAGCAAGTTAGCGTGGGATAAAACATTTTAGCTCCCAGTGTGAATTTTTGGCTGATAGCATTGCGACCATTTTCAGCTTCTGTAAACCCAAGTCTGCAGGGACACTGGCAAGTTTTTGAGAATGTCCAATTTCTGGGCCTTAAGTTTTCATATTCTTGTGTGCATTCATTTAAAATTTGGGGGTTGACATTGTTCAAAATGTAACTGTTAATATGTACAAAAGCAAAATACTGTGGATGCTGGAACTCAAATTAAAACAAAAAATGCTGGAAACACTCAACAGGTCAGGCTGCATCTGTGGAGAGAGAACCTGCTGACTATTTCTAGCATTTTCTATTTTTATTAGTGCTACTCAGTACGTCAGCCAGCGGCTCAGTGGGTAGCAACCTAGCCTCTGAGTCAGACGGTTGTGAGTTCAAGTTCCACTCCAGAGACTTGGGCACAAAAATCTAGGCTGACCCTCCAGTGCAGTGCTGGGAGAGTGCTTTGGATGAGATGATAAACCGAGGCCCCATCTGCAATCACAGGTGATGTAAAAAAAATCCCATGGCACTATTTCAAACAAGTGCAGGGGAGTTATCCCCGGTGTCCTGGCCAACATCTATCCTTCAACTAACATCAATAAAACAGATTATCTGATCATTATCACATTGCTGTTAGTAGGAGCTTGTTGTGTGCAAATTGGCTGCCATGTTTCCCACATTACAAAAGTGACTACACTTTAAAAAGTACTTTGGGATGTCTGGTGGTCGTGAAAGGCGCTATATAAATGCAAGACTTTTTTTTCTAATATGTATGCCAGTTGTCTGTCATAGTGATCTAGTTTGAACCAGTATATGGGAATAATCGTGCAGAGTAAATTCAATTTTTGAATATTTAATGTATTCCTGGGAAATTCATTTGTCTGGAGATACTATTTGTTCACAATAATATGTTAAGTGTCGGTACCACAGGTGTGTTTATATTGATAAGTCATCAGCGCAGTTTTGCCTGTTCCAAGAATCTGTTGCAGAATCAAGCCTGTTTAACACAAGTTAACACAAAGAGCAGATCACAGATATTTGGCACATTAATGTCTTGTTAAACATCAATTCAAGGTAAATGTGCAAAGTCATTCATACTTCCCATATTACCCACACTGTATTAATAATGCATGCTGTATAAGTGGTATCAAACCACTAGCGAGAGTAGACTGAGCTCCAGTATGGAAAGAACAGGAGAGATTGTGAACAGTGATTTAACGCTTTCAGTCTTTACGGTAGTGTTGGGGCATCAGGAATTCTTGTTTTAATGGATATGTTGGAGGAGAAGGAAGTATAATTTTTAGGGAGGTCCAACGCCATGTTATACGGACTGCTAGAACTCACTCCAAGGTGACGGACCAACTCTGACCTCACTGTGTGAGGAGGGTATGTCACGAAGCAATCGGTGAATTGTGCCTTCTCCAGGAAGCAGACCTGTCGCTCAAGAGATACATCAGCATTTCTACTATCGGGAATTGTAATACTGGAAACGTGACTATTTTTGCAATGTTAAGTATTTTTACTGAACATATAAATAAAAAAAGCTTGAAACAATTACTGATTAGGTTTAATATCAACATTCATTACCTGAAAGAGAGAACTCTGCAGCTGGAGAACGTTCTGTTGATATTGCTGTTAGTAAACAGGTTGTTCATCTGAAGGAAAGAACAGTCACAGAATTAGAGAGAAAATAACATAATTAATTAAAATATATAATTGTATTTATCATTAAATTGTCAACTGACCTGGTAAGCAATAATAGTTGATGCAGATTTGAACAGTGCAGACTTGGAATTTTTTAGATTGTCTGTCAGGGCCAGGTTCGTTATAATGAAGGTCACATTGAAATCAAAGGGCTTTGTTTGCAGGTTTGGTGTTGTGGTCACAATTGGTGCTGTTAAGAACAATTAGAAAAATGTAAAACTGAGAATCAAAAATCTGTGTGACTGTATCATTTGTGTTACACACAGTGACGGTAAAGGAAACCAAGAATATAGAAACCACAGCTGAATATTTCCTGCTGGTGTTAGAGCTTCTCGAGGTGGTGTGAGATGGAAAGGATCATCCAACACTTTTTTCCATCACGTATGCAATTGGACAGAAATATCCCTCACCGCTGATCATGTAATTGACTGCTTCTTTGTGTAGAACGTTCTCCTAATTATATTGAGTCGGCTGCTGACTTGGAGTCATCAGCTTATTTTTAAATTTGGGTTGCTGGTCTTATTACAGAACTATCAGCCGTATTATCATTCTATTAACATGCCTCACGTAAAGGAGACAGGATGACAGAGGACACACAAAATCTCTCTCTAAAATTTCAAAACATTCTCAATTCCAGAATTCAGCCGGAAAATAACGATGCACTAGCCCTAAATGGGAAAGATTGCATCCCCAATAACAAGTGACTTATAAACAGGCTTTAATAAAGAATTTTCTTTGTTGTTACCCACTACCATAAAATGAAATGTTAAAGAAACACAGAAACAGAAACCATACTCACTGGGTGAAGGTGCTGATTCATGGTAACCTGAAAAATCAAAAACATGTGTCTTCTATGAAATGGAATGTCATCATTAACTCATGGAATAAAATTCATTGCTTTGATCTAATATTCCTGAATTTGATCATGTTAACACATTCGATTTGATAAAATGACATCTAACAGAACAGAATGTCTCCTTCAAATGCAAAATACCATTCATGTAGAGGCTGTTAATGTCCAGTAAATATGTTCCTAAGGTGGAGATGCTGTTCGTGTTGGCTCTGAACTCGTGGTACACAGTAACTTTATTAATCTCCTGAGGAGCAGATTCATTTGTGAAAGTGCAGACTGCGTACACACTTGTGTCCTTAATATTTGCCGGGCTGTAAAATAGATGGATATACAATTAATCAGCAAATATTATTTTGAAATCCTATTAAACAGACTTAAGCTTTCATACATCCCTGTGCATTAATTTAAAATTTTGGGGCTGAAACTCCTCAACATGTTATTGCTAATATGTATATCAGCTGTCTGTGAAAGTGAACTGTTTGAACCAGTATATGGGAATAATCATGCAGAGTAAATTCGATTTTTGAATATTTAATGTGTTCCTGAGAAATTAATTTGTTTGGACATACTATTTGTTTACAATAATGTGTTACACATCGCTACCACTGGTATATTTGTATTGATAGGTCATCAGCACAGTTTTGCCTGTTTCAACTATCCCTTGCAGAATCAAGCCTGTTTAACACAAGTTAACACAAAGACAAGATCACAGATATTTGGCACGTTAATTTCTTCTCAAACACCAATTCAAGGTAAATGTGCAAAGTCATTCATACTTCCCATATTACCCACATTTTATTAATAATGCATGCTATCCAAGTGGTATCAAACCAATAGCGAGAGTAGACTGAGCTCCAGTAACAGCAGAGATTGTGAACAGTGATTTAACTGTTTCAGTCTTTACAGTAATGGTGAATCTTGTTTTAAAGGATATGTTGGAGGAGAAGAAAATATAATGTTTAGAAAGGTCTAATGCCATATTAGAAGGACTGCTAGAACTCACTACCCAAGGTGACGGACCAAGTCTAACCTCACTGTGGGCCCAATTTTTCCCAACCCCTTTTTTCGGCGCACTTACCTTAAATGCGCCAACTTTGCGCGCTGGAAACGGCGGCGAAAAAAAGTGGCCCCATCCTGCTCACTTTGCCGAGTCTCCGGTGTCCCAGCGTGGCGTCGATAATGAGGTGGGGGGGGGCGGAGCAACAGCTCAGTGTGGAAAACACTGCCGACAGCTGCGCGCATGCGCAGTGAAGTCTGCGCGCATGCTCCTCGCCCTCCCTGCGTGTCCTGCGTGCTGTGAGCAGGACCCGATGCTCGCATCCCCTATCCCCGGCTGAAGGGACGCCTCGATGTTCGCCTCACCCTACCCCCGGCCGAGTGGCCTCCCGCACCGGCCGGCTGGCCCGCTGACTTCCCGCGCCGAGGTAGGACTTGAGTTTTATTTTTTATTTATGGATGGTTGTGGTTTGTTTAGTGAGGAGTGTTTTGATTGGGGTGGGGTGGGGCGTGCCGGGAGAGGAGGAGAGATTTGATGGCGGGTGGGAAGAGTTTTTTAATGGGGGGGGGGAAGAGTGTTTTGATGAGGGGGGGGGGGACTTTAAAAAAAAACTTGTTTCTGGCATAAAGGTAGGACTTCTATTTTTTATTTGTTATTGATTGATTGCTTATTACTTTTTGTGGTTTGTTTAATGCTTTGTAAGTCTTGGTGCAGGTCCTCTCAGCTTCCTTGTATTTTTTATTTGTTATTGAATGCTTATTTTTGTGCTTTGTTTGGTGCTTTAAATGTACTAACCTGCGCCGAATTCTTAACTGCCCGCAATGTTTTTCAGAGCTGGCCACATAAGTCGATTTGGAGTAAGTTTTAGCTGGCCAAAGTGGCATAAATGGCCAAAACTGGCGTAAGTGGCTGAGAACGCCCCTTTTGAAAAAAAAAAACTCAACTAAAAAAAATCGTACCTAACTGAGTTACTGTGGAGCAAGTTTATTGGGGAAAATGGCGTTTTTTAACTTACGCCAGAAAAACTAACTTACTCCAAAAAAATTGGAGCAAGTCATGGCCAAAATTGGGCCTATGTGAGGAGGGTATGTCACGAAGCAATCGGTGAATTGTGCCTTCTCCAGGAAGGAGACCTGCCGCTCAAGAGATACATTCGAACTTCTACTATCGGGAATTGTAATAGTGGAAATGTTAACATTTTTGCAATGTTAGGTATTTTTACTAAACATATAAACAAGCTTGAAACAAATACTGATTAGGTTTAATATCAACATTCATTACCTGAAAGAGAGAACTCTGCAGCTGGAGAATGTTCTGTTGATATTGCTGTTAGTAAACAGGTTGTTCATCTGAAGGAAAGAATAGTCACAGTTTTAGAGAGAAAATAACATAATTAATTAAAATATCTAATTGTATTAATCATTAAATTGTCAACTGACCTGGTAAGCAATAATAGTTGATGCAGATTTGAACAGTGCAGACTTGGAATTTTTTAGATTGTCTGTCAGGGCCAGGTTCGTTATAATGAAGGTCACATTGAAATCCAGGGGCTTTGTTTGCAGGTTTGGTGTTGTGATCACAATTGGTGCTGTTAAGAACAATTAGAAAAACGTAAAACTGAGAATAAAAAATCTCTGTGACTGTATCAATTGTGTTACACACAGTGACGGTGAAGGAAACCAAGAATATAGAAACCACAGCTGAATATTTCTTGCTGGTGCTGGAGATTCTCGAGGTGGTGTGAGACGGAAAGCATCGTCCAACACTTTTTTTTATCACGTATGTGATTGGACAAAAACTTACCTCACCGCTGATCATGTGATTGATTGCTTCTTTGTGTAAAATATTCTTCTAATTGTATTGCATCAGTTACTGACTTGGAATCTTCTGCTTATTTTTCCATTTGGGTTGCTGGTCTTATTTCAGGTACTATCAGCTGTATTATCATTCTATTAACATGCCTCACAGAAAGGAGACAGGCTGACAGCAAACACAAAATCTCTCTCTAAAATTTCAAAACATTCTCAATTCCAGAATTCAGCCGGGTGATCAAACAGGAAAATAATTATGCACTGGCCCTAAATGGGAAAGTGAGTGCTTGACAATATATAAATAGGGTTTAATAAAGAATTTCCTTTGTTGTTACCCACTACGATAAAAGAAAATGTTAAAGAAACAGAAACCATACTCACTGGGTGAAGGAGCTGATTCATGGTAACCTGAAAAATCAAAAACATGTGTCTTCTATGAAATGAGTCAGGTGGAAAGTCATCATTAAATCATGGAATAAAATTCATTGCTTTGAACTAATATTTCAGAATTTGATCATGTTAACACATTCGATTTGATAAATTGACATCTAACAGAACAGAATATCTCCTTCAAATGCAAAATACCATTCACGTAGAGGCTGTTAATGTCCAGTGAATATGTTCCTAAGGTGGAGATGCTGTTCGTGTTATCTCTGAACTCGTGGTACACAGTAACTTTATTAACCTCCTGAGGAGCAGATTCATTTGTGAAAGTGCAGACTGCGTACACACTTGTGTCCTCAATATTTGCCAGGCTGTAAAATAGATGGATATACAATTAAGTGAATCAGCAAATATTATTTTGAAATCTTATTGAACAGACTTAAGCTTTCATACATCCTTGTGCATTAATTTAAAATTTTGCGGCTGAAACTCCTCAACATGTTGTTGCTAATATGTATATCAGCAGTCTGTGAAAGTGAACTGTTTGAACCAGTATATGGGAATAATCGTGCAGAATAAATTTGACTTTTGAATATTTGATGTATTCCTGAGAAATTCATTTGTCTGGAGATACTATTTGTTCACAATAATGTGTTACGTATCGCTACCACTGGTATGTTTATATTGATAGGTCATCAGCACAGTTTTGCTTGTTCCAACTATCCCTTGCAGAATCAAGCCTGTTTAACACAAGTTAACGCAAAGACCAGATCACAGGTATTTGGCACGTTAATTTCAATTCAAGGTAAATGTGCAAAGTCATTCATACTTCCCATATTGTATTAATAATGCATGCTGTACAAATGGTATCTAACCAATAGTGAAAGTAGACTGAGCTCCAGTATGGAACAGAACAGCAGAGATTGTGAACAGTGATTTAACTGTTTCAGTCTTTACAGTAGTGGTGCATCAGGAAATCTTGTTTTAATGGATATGTTAGAGGAGAAGAAAGTATAATCTTTAGAAAGCTCTAACGCCATATTAGAAGGACTGCTAGAACTCACTACCCAAGGTGACGGATCAACTCTAACCTCACTGTGTGAGGAGGGTATGTCAGAAAGCAATCGGTGAATTGTGCCTTCTCCAGGAAGCAGACTCGCCGCTCAAGAGATACATCAGTACTTCTACTATCGGGAATTGTAACTGTGGAAATGTTAACATTTTTAGGTATTTTAATGTTGGTATTTTTTTTACTAAACATATAAACAATGTGAAACAAATACTGGTTTAATATTAACATTCATTACCTGAAAGAGAGAACTCTGCAGCTGGAGAATGTTCTGTTGATATTACTGTTAATAAACAGGTTGTTCATCTGAAGGAAAGAACAGTCACAGAATTAGAGAGAAAATAACATATTTAATTAAAATATATATTTGAATTAATCATTAAATTGTTAACTGACCTGGTAAGCAATAATAGTTGATGCAGATTTGAACAGTGCAGAATTGGAATTTTTTAGATTTGCTGTCAGGGCCAGGTTCGTTATAATGAAGGTCACATTGAAATCAAAGGGCTTTGTTTGCAAGTTTGGTGTTGTGATCACAATTGGTGCTGTTAAGAACAATTAGTAAAATGTAAAACTGAGAATCAAAAATCTCTGTGACTATCCTTTGTGTTACACAGAGTGACGGTAAAGGAAACCAAGAATATAGAAACCACAGCTGAATATTTCCTGCTGGTGTTGAAGCTTCTCGAGGTGGTGTGAGATGGAAAGCATCGTCCAACACTTTTTTTTAATCACGTATGTGATTGGACAGAAACTTACCTCACCGCTGATCATGTAATTGACTGCTTCTTTGTGTAAAATGTTCTTCTAATTGTATTGCATCAGTTACTGACTTGGAATCTTCTGTTTAATTTTAAATTTGGGTTGCTGGTCTTATTTCAGGTACTATCAGCCGTATTATCATTCTATTAACATGCCTCACAGAAAGGAGACAGGCTGACAGCAAACACAAAATCTCTCTCTAAAATTTCAAAACATTCTCAATTCCAGAATTCAGCCGGGTGATCAAACAGGAAAATAATGATGCACTGGCCCTAAATGGGAAAGATTACATCCCCAATAAGAAGTGAGTGCTTGACAATATATAAATAGGGTTTAATAAGGAATTTCCTTTGTTGTTAGCCACTACGATAAAAGAAAATGTTAAAGAAACAGAAACCATACTCACTGGGTGAAGGAGCTGATTCATGGTAACCTGAAAAATCAAAAACATGTGTCTTCTATGAAATGAGTCAGGTGGAAAGTCAGCATTAAATCATGGAATAAAATTCATTGCTTTGATCTAATATTCCTGAATTTGATCATGTTAACACATTCGATTTGATAAATTGACATCTAACAGAACAGAATGTCTCCTTCAAATGCAAAATACCATTCACGTAGAGGCTGTTAATGTCCAGTAAATATGTTCCTAAGGTGGAGATGCTGTTCGTGTTGGCTCTGAACTCGTGGTACACAGTAACTTTATTAACCTCCTGAGGAGCAGATTCATTTGTGAAAGTGCAGACTGCGTACACAGTTGTGTCCTCAATATTTGCCAGGCTGTAAAATAGATGGATATACAATTAAGTGAATCAGCAAATATTATTTTGAAATCCTATTAAACAGACTTAAGCTTTCATACATCCCTGTGCATTAATTTAAAATTTTGGGGCTGAAACTCCTCAACATGTTATTGCTAATTGAAAGTGAACTGTTTGAACCAGTATATGGGAATAATCATGCAGAGTAAATTCTATTTTTGAATATTTAATGCGTTCCTGAGAAATTCGTTTGTCTGAAGATACTATTTGTTCACAATAATGTGTTAAGTATCGCTACCACTGGTATATTTGTATTGATAGGTCATCAGCACAGTTCCTGTTCCAACTATACCTTGCAGAATCAAGCCTGTTTAACACAAGTTAACACAAAGACAAGATCACAGATATTTGGCATGTTAATTTCTTCTTAAACAAAAATGTGCAAAGTCATTCATACTTCCTATATTACCCACATTGTATTAATAATGCATGCTGTACAAGTGGTATCAAACCACTAGCGAGAGTAGACTGAGCTCCAGTCAGGAACAGGACAGGAAAGATTATGAACAGTGATTTAACTGTTTCAGTCTTTACAGTAGTGTTGGTGCATCGGGAATTCTTGTTTTAATGGATATGTTGGAGGAGAAGAAAGTATAATGTTTAGGGAGGTCTAACGCCATATTAGAAGGACTGCTAGAACTCACTACCCAAGGTGACGGACCAACTCTAACCTCACTGTGTGAGGAGGGTATGTCACGAAGCAATCGGTGAATTGTGCCTTCTCCAGGAAGCAGACTCGCCGCTCAAGAGATACATCAGTACTTCTACTATCGGGAATTGTAATACTGGAAATGTTAACATTTTTGCAATGTTAAGTATTTTTACTAAACATATAAACAAGCTTGAAACAAATAATGATTAGGTTTAATATTAACATTCATTACCTGAAAGAGAGAACTCTGCAGCTGGAGAATGTTCTGTTGATATTGCTGTTAGTAAACAGGTTGTTCATCTGAAGGAAAAAACAGTCACAATTTTAGAGAAACTTCTATAATTAATTAAAATATGTATGTGTATTAATCATTAAATTGTCAACTGACCTGGTAAGCAATAATAGTTGATGCAGATTTGAACAGTGCAGACTTGGAATTTTTTAGATTTGCTGTCAGGGCCAGGTTCGTTATAATGAAGGTCACATTGAAATCAAAGGGCTTTGTTTGCAGGTTTGGTGTTGTGATCACAATTGGTGCTGTTAAGAACAATTAGAAAAACATAAAACTGAGAATCATAAATCTGTGTAACTGTATCATTTGTGTTACACAGAGTGACGGTAAAGGAAACCAAGAATATAGAAACCACAGCTGAATATTTCCTGCTGGTGTTAGAGCTTCTCGAGGTGGTGTGAGGCGGAAAGCATCGTCCAACATTTTTTTTAATCACGTATGTGATTGGACAGAAACTTACCTCACCGCTGATCATGTAAGTAACTGCTTCTTTGTGTAGAAAGTTCTCCTAATTGTATTGAGTCAGCTGCTGACTTGGAGTCTTCTGCTTATTTTAAAATTTAGTTTGCAGGCCTAATTTCAGGTACTATCAGCTGTTCCTGTTGCAGTTATGCACAGCTGTACTGTCGGTTTATTAACATGCCTCACATAAAGGAGACTGGATGACATAGCGCACACAGAGTCTCTGGGCTGGATATTTTAAACCTCGGTGGATCCATGGCAGGCGACATCGGTGGCTGGTCCCTGACTCGCTGCTGGCTCCAGCCCGCTGTGCAAAATGATTTTCCTTGATTGGGCTTGATTGGGCCTGCCCAGTGTGTTTCCCGCCCAATTGAAGGAAGCAAATCTGATGACGTAATTTGATGATGCGTCATTTGCTGGTTTCCTTAAAGAGACCAGGTGCAAATTAATTTTGACATTTGTACTGTCAGTGTTTTACAGCATTGAGGTGCTGCAAACACAGATAAGCACTGCACAGAGGTGCAGGGCTGCACCCAGGCTCTCCCATGACTCCCTCCATATGCTTATGGAGTGAGTCACAACATGAAGGGAGGTTCTCTTCCCTTCCAATTGGTGGAAGAGACCTGCCTGGTTGCACATTGCGCAGGAAGACACAAGCTGGGATGTTGTCAGGAGGACCAGACTGCAGTGACGCAAATCTTTCCATGATCTCAGTGGATCACGAAACGTTACTGCAAAGCCACACTCAACCTCATCCTGCTGTGTCACTCATCACATCCCCATCACTCTGTCTTCCTTCCCCTACTCTTGCACATCCTTACTCACACCAATCGACCCTGTACCTCCACCCATCCCTCTCTATGTACAATATCACTTCCCCATCTCACTCGCCACCCCTGACACTCACCCTCATCCTAGTCCAATTATACCAACTAACAACACATAAGGGTAGGCACTTGTGTGTTTTAGCCAATATTCATGTAATGTTTCTGTTAATGTGCTGTCAAACATTGAAATCTTTATTTTCAACACTTTGTGTTCTTGGACAGATTTATGTGCACCTTTGGAAGTGGCTTCGTGAGTTGCAATGACTGGTGAGACATAAATGTACCCCCCAAAATGCTGGTGAGTGTGAAAGGAATGGCTTGGATATTATAGGGATGCTTTATGGTGTTGGTGTGGGGTGGTGTCAACCTGGCGCATCATGTGGCAGCCAGGGTGTACACCGGCAAGTGAAGTAAATCTGGCTTTGTGAGGCCATTCCTGGTGCTGCGGGCAGCAATGTGGTTGAGTGCTGATACCCTGTGTCCTGTGCAGCATCAGTTGATTGCGGAGAAGGTTGGTGCTATTGTTGGTGCTGCTGGTGTGCCTGGTGGTGCTGGTGTTTGGGCTGATCCTGGTGGGATTCTAAGGTGCAAGGTGAGAGAGTATAAGGTGCACCGATGCTGATGTAATCGATATCAGGTGAAGTAGAGATAACAGAAGCGATCTTTCAATGGTGGAAGAGGTAATGAGGTCAAACTGGATGGAGACTTGTGTAAAGACTTGCAGCATTGTGAATCTGTAGTGGAAATGCAGTTTAGAGAAGCTAGTGGCTAAGGGAACATTTTTCAATCAGCTGGGAGCTTTGATGACATTTGAAGCTGTCAACTCATCAGCTGAAACAATGGCCATTGACCTCCCACCTCAGCTTCACAAACAAGGTCTAGGCACAGTGGGAAATTGGTGGATGACCTGACAAACTGGGAATAAAGCATTGCTAAGTGGCAGTGATTATTTGAATTGCCTCCCCCACCACTGCCTGTCAGGAAATCTCAACGCTGACATTTGTTAAAAACGATGGTGGCGGGTTGACAGCGAGAACCCGACATGCTGGCCACAAGAAACACTTTCCCACCCGACCCACCACCGATCGCTCCCACTGACCCCTCGTAAAATTCCCCCCCGTCTATAATTTCACAATATTCTCAATTCCTGAATTAACCTGAATGGTCAAACAGCAAAATAATGATGCACCAACTCTAAATGGGAAACATTGCATCTCCAATAAGGAGAGTGTGCTTGACAATATATAAAGAGGGTTTAATAAAGAATTCCTTTGTTGTTACCCACTGCAATAAAAGGAAATGTTAAGGAAACACAGAAACTATACTCACTGGGTGAAGGAGCTGATTCATGGTAACCTGTAAATCAAAAACATGTGTCTTCTATGAGATGAGTCAGGTGGAAAGTCATCATTAAATCACGGAATAAAGTTCATTGGTTTGGTTTCATTTTCTTCAATTTGATCAAATTAATATATTCAAATTGATAAAATGAAATCTAACACAACAGAATATCTCCTTTAAATGCTAAATACCATTCACGTAGAGGCTGTTACTGTCCAGTGAATATGTTCCTAAGGTGGAGATGCCCTTCGTGTTGTCTCTGAACTCGTGGTACACAGTAACTTTATTAACCTCCTGAGGAGCAGAATCATTGGTGAAAGTGCAGACTGCGTACACAGTTGTGTCCTCAATATTTGCTGGTCTGTAAAATAGATGGATATACAACTAAGTGAATCAGAAACTTTATTTTGAAATCCTGTTTAGCAGACATCAGATTTCATACCTTCCTGCGCATTCAGTTAAAATATTGGTGCTGAAATTTCTCAACGTGTTACAGCTTATATATATATCAGCTATGTTTTATTGTGAACTGGTTTGAACTAGTTTATGGGATTAAGCATGCTGAATAACTTTGACTTTTGAATAGTTAATGTGATCCTGAGAATTTCAATTGTCTGGAGGCATTTTCTTTTACAATAAAGCATTAAGTTTCCTACTACTGGTATTTTACTATTGACAGGTCAACATTGCCCATGTTCCAACAAACCCTTGCTGAACCAAGCCTGTTTTACACAAGTTAACACACAGAGCAGATGACAGATGTTTGGCACAGTAATCGTTTGGGAAACACTACATTTAGGTGACTGTGCAAAATCATTCATACTTCTCAATTATCCACTTTGTATTAATAATGTATGCTGAAAAAATGCTATCAAGCCAGTAGAGAGAGTTAACTGAGTTCCAGTATTGAACAGAATAGGAGAGATTGTGAACATAATTTAACTGTTTCAGCCTTTACAATATTGTTGGTGCATAAGAAAATCTTGTTTTCTGGATATGTTTGAGGAGAAGAGAGTAAAATGTGCAGGGAGGTCTAACGCCATATTAGAAGGAATGCTGGAACTCACTGCCGAATGTGACAGAGCAACTCTGACCTCATTGTGTGAGGAGGCTATGTCAAGGAAACAATCGGTGAATTGTGCCTTCTCCAAGAAACAAACCCGCTGCTCAAGAGATCCATCAGTACTGCTATCAGGGATTTTGCAATGTTTAATATTTTTACTAAACTTATAAACAATCTTGAAACAAATACTGATTGGGTTTAATTTCAACATTCATTACCTGAAAGAGAGAACTCTGCAGCTGGAGAATGTTCTGTTGATATTGCTGTTAGTAAACAGGTTGTTCAACTGAAGGAAAGAACAGTCACAGAATTAGAGAGAAAATAATATAATTAATTAAAATATATATTTGTATTAATCATTAAATTGTCAACTGACCTGGTAAGTAATAATATTTGATGCAGATTTGTACAGTGCAGAACTGGAATCTTGTAGGCTTTCTGTCATGGCCAAATTATTTATAATGACGGTCACATTGAAATTAAAAGGCTTTGTTTGCATATTTGGAGTTGTGGTCACAATTGGTGATAGCGCTGTTCAGAAAATTAGAAAAACATTAAATTGAGAATACAAATGTGTGACTGCATCATTTGTATTACAGAGTGAAGGTGAAAAAAAAACAAGAATATAGAAATCATAGCAGCATATTTCAAGCTGGTGCACCGCTTTTTGAGGTAGGGTGAGAAGGAAAAGATCATCAAACTTTTTTTTCTCACATAGAATCATAGAATCATATCATAGAATGGTTACAGCAGAGCCTTTTCTCATATTCTCTTTTAGCCCTTCTAATCTCCCTTTTCATCTCTTGACTATACTTTCTGTAATTATGAAAGGTTTTGACAGAGTGGATACAGAGAGAATGCTTTCTGTTGTGTAGAAGAGCATAACTAGAGGCCATCAATATAAGATAGTCACCAAGAAATCCAATAGGGAATTCAGAAGAAACTTCTTTACCCAAAGAGTGTTGAGAATTTGGAACTCGCTACCACAGGGAGTGGTTGAAGCGAATAGTATAGATGCATTTAAGGGGAAGTTGGTCAAGCATATGTGGGAGAAAGGAATAGAGGGTTATGCTGATAGATTTAGATGAGGAAAGACAGGAGGAGGCTCGAGTGGAGCATAAACGCTGGCATGAACTTGTTGGGCCGAATTGTCTGTTTCTGTGCTGCATATCTTATGCAGAAGGTGGTCATTCAGCTTACCTAACTCATGCCTGCTCTCTGCAAGAGCATTTAGTTAGACCCACTCCCCCGCCATTTCCCTATAGCCCTGCATTTTTTTCCTTCAGGTACTGGTCCAATTCCCTTTTTAAAGCCACAATCGAATCTGCCTCCACCACCCTGTCAAGCAGTGAATTCCAGACTTAATCACTCGCTGCATGAAAAAGTTTTTCCTCATGTCATCCTTGGATCTTCTGCTAATCACCTTATGCGATTGGGACAGAAACTGCCCTAATCAGTGAGCATGTAATTGATTGCTTCGCTGTGCAGAAAGTTCTCCCAATTTTGTTGAGTCTGTTCCTGACTTGGAGTCCTGTGCTGATTTCTAAATTTGGGCTACAGGTCTAATTTCAGGTGCTACCAGCTGTTCTAGTTACACACAGCTGTATCATCAGTCTATTCGCATGCCTCACAGAACGGAGACAGGATGACATAGCACACACAGAATTTACATAAGAACATAAGAATTTGGAGCAGGAGCCAGCCATTTGGCCCCTCGAGCCTGCCCCGCCATTTAATATCATCGCTGATCTGATCTTGGGCTCAGCTCCATTCCCCTGCCCGCTCCCCATAACCCTTCACTTCCTTATTGCTCAAAAATCTGTCTCTCTCCACCTTTAATATATTCAATGACCCAGCCTCCACAGCTCTTTCGGGCAGAGAATTTCACAGATTTACGACTCTCTGAGAGAAGAAATTCCTCCTCAACTCAGTTTTAAATGGGTGACCCCTTATTTTTAAACTATGCTTCCTAATTCTAGATTTCCCCATGAGTGGAAACATCCTCTCTGCTTTCACCTTGTCTAGCCCCCTCATTACCTTGTATGTTTCAATAAGATCACCTCTCATTCTTCTGAACTCCAATGAGTATGGGCCCAACCTGCTCATCCTTTCTTCATAAGTCAACCCCCTCATCTCTGGAATCAACCCAGTGAACCTTCTCTGAACTGCCTCTAGTGCAAATACGGAGACCAAAACTGTATGCAGTGCTCATGATGTGACCTCACCAATACCCTGTACACTTGTAGCAGGACTTCTCTGCTTTTATACTCCATCCCCCTTGCAATAAAGGCCAACATTCCATTTGCCATCCTGATTACTTGCTGTACCTGCATACTAACTTTTTGTGTTTCATGCACAAGCACCCCCAGGTCCCACTGTACTGCAGCATTTTGCAGTTTCTCTCCATTTAAATAATAATTTGCTTTTTTTATTTTTCATGCCAAAATGAATAACCTCACACTTTCTCACAGTATACTGCAACATTCCAAACATTCTCAATTCCAGAATTTACCCGAAAGGTCTAACAGGAAAATAATGATGCACTAGCTCTAAATGGGAAACACTACATTTGACAATACAGGTATATAAATAGGAGTTAATAAAGAATTTCCTTTGTGGAAACAGAAACCATACTCACTGGGTGAAGGAGCTGATTCATGGTAACCTGTAAATCAAAAACATGTGTCCTCTATGAAATGAGTCAGGTAGAAAGTCATCATTAAATCATGGAATAATATTCATTGGTTTGGTTTCATTTTCTTCAATTTGATCACATTAACATATTCAAGTTGATAAAATGAAATCTAACGCAACAGAATTTCTCCTTTAAATGCTAAATACCATTCACGTAGAGGCTGTTATTGTCCAGTAAATATGTTCCTAAGATGGAGATGCTGTTCGTGTTGTCTCTGAACTCATGGTACACAGTAACTTTATTAACCTCCTGAGGAGCAGAATCATTGGAGAAAGTGCAGACTGCGTACACATTGGTGTCCTCAATATTTGCTGGTCTGTAAAATAGATGGATACACAATTAATTGAATCAGAAATCATTATTTTGCAATGCTAGTTTGCAGACTTAAGTTTTCATACATTCCTGTGCATTAATTTAAAATAATGGGGTTGAAATTCCTCAAACTGGAGCACCTTTATTGTAGTAAAATGTCCCAAGGTGCTTCACAGGTGTATTATGAGACAAAAAAAAATTGAGTTCGAGTCACATAAGGAGAAATTACGGCAGGTGGCCAAAAGCTTGGCCAAAGAGGTAGGTTTTAAGGAACATCGTAAAGGAGGAAAGAGAGGTAGAGAGGTTTAGGAAGGTAATTCCAGAGCTTAGGGCCAAGGCAACAGATGGCACGGCCACCAATGTTTGAGGGATTATAATCAAGGATGCTCAAGCAGGCAGAATTAGGGGAGCGCAAATATCTCTGGGGCTTGTGGGGCTGTAAGAGATTACAGAGATAGGGAGGGGCAAGGCCATGGAGGGATTTGAAAACAAGGATGAGAATTTTGACATTGAGGCATTGCTTAACTTGATGCCAATGTAGATTAGCGAGCACAGGGGGATGGGTGAACAGGACTTGGTGCGAGTTAGGACACAGGCAGATGAGCTTTGGATCACCTCTAGTTTATGTCAGGTAGAATGTGGGAGGCCAGCCAGGAGTGTGATATGTATGTCAGCTGTGTGTTATATTGAAGTGGTTTAAACAAATGTATGTGGTTAATTGTGCAGAGTAAATTCGATTTTTGAATATTTAATGTGTTCCTGAGAAATTCTATTGTCCGGAGATATTGGCCTGGAAATTTCAGACGGAGGCTTGCCGCCCGCATATGCCTCTGAACCGCAAGAAAACTCTCTACCTACCTGCTGCCTCCAGAGCTTCAAACTCTTGCAGTCCTGGGCCTGCAGGCATCCACCTATGTAAAGGCCCACGCATCCCAGGGGCGCATGCGGTTCGCAAGCGTCCTTGGAATCACCTGGGCCAGTCCAACCAATCTCAAATGGGGATTCCTATTATGCTTATGGGAATTCTATTTAAGTACGGAATCCCAATAAGCATAATAGAAATCACCTAAGAAATATAATTTCACAACAATGAAATAAAAATAAATGATTACAGGTTCAAAATTAATTAAAATACCATTTAATTAAACATTTCAAATAAAAACTTAATTTTTTGAAAAATAAATGTAAATATTTTTAACCAAGATATAATTGACCAAAACTAATTTTAAATGTTAGTGAGTGTTTAAATCATTTAAAAATACTATTTTAACATTTATATAACCCCTTAAGCTGATAAAAGAAGGCCTTATGCATGCTTTTACCAGGCGTAGTGCTTGGTGGGCATTCACTGGGCAGTAGCTAGGCAAATAGCATGACTGTGCACCAGCAGAAGTGTACTTCCAGCGGATGGGTACGATCTGCCAAGGAGAAACCTAACAGATAGCAAGTTCCACTGTGCGTACGCTGTCATAGGTCCCGTAAAATCCGGGCCATTATTTGTTTACAATAATGCGTTCATTGTTCGTACCACTGGTGTGTTTGTATTGACAGGTCATCAGCACATTTTTGCCTATGTTCCCAAAATTCCCTCCAGAAGCAAACCTATGTAATGCAAGGCAATACATAGAGCTGGTAACAGGTGTGTAGAATATTAATGTGTTGTTAATTTTGCACAGTCACTAATTCAAGGTGACAATGCAAAATTGTTGGGCTGAATTTTCCGGGATGATAGTGGGCGAGATAAGTGGCAGATCGGGTGGGAAAGTTATTTTTCACCGCTGGTCGGGAACATGCTGTTATCTCGCTCCCACGCACCTTTCCCACAGGTGCATCTGTCATCATGGAGCCTACCCGACAAGCAGTGGCAGGGGACCCAATTGAGATCATTATCAGGTACTTGACAGGCACTTGATCATCATTGGCAGTCCCTCAAAATCAAGGAAGACTTGCTTCCACTCTAAAAATGAGTTCTTAGATGACTGAACAATCCAATACTGGAATTACAATCTCTATCACAGGTGGGACAGACAGTCGTTGAAGGAAAGGGTGGGTGGAGAGTCTGGTTTGCCGCACGCTCCTTTCGCTGCCTGCGCTTGATTTCTGCGTGCTCTCGGCGATGAGACTCAAGGTACTCAGCGCCCTCCCGGATACTCTTCCTCCCCTTAGGGCGGTCTTTGGCCAGGGACTCCCAGGTGTTGGTGGGGATGTTGCATTTTATCAAGGAGGCTTTGAGGGTGTCCTTGAAACATTTGCTCTGCCCACCTAAGGCTCACTTGCCATGTAGGAGTTCCAAGTAGAGTGCTTGCTATGGGAGTCTAGTGTCGGACATGGTTGACTGTGGTCAGTGCTTTGATGCTGGGGATGTTGGCCTGATCGAGGACACTAACGTTGGTGTGACTGTTCTCCAAGAGGATTTACAGGATCTTGCGGGGACATCATTGGTGGTTTTTCTCCAGCGATTTGAGGTGTCTACTGTATATGGTCCACGTCTCTGAGCCATACAAGAGGGCAGGTATCACTGCAGCCCTGTAGACCATAACCTTGGTGCCACATTTGAGGGCCTGATCTTCGAACACTCTCTTTCTCAGGTGGCCGAAGGCTGCGCTGGCGCACTGGAGGCACTTAAGAACCTTTTCGCACTTACTTTTTAAATTTCCCTGCATGGCCGCGGGATTCACGCAGCTCAGGAACCACAACTGTCAACCTGAGGCGTGAGTTCCACAGCCATTGCTCCAGCTGATTACTTGACAGCTTGGAAAACAAAACAAAGTACAAACATGTTGATTACATCAGCAAACAGATTGATGTAGATTCTGTTCTACTTGAAAAGCTACTGGTAATTGTTAATTCAGAAATTCCTGAAGAGATTATGGGCCCAAATTTGGCCCTCCGGTTTTTTCAGCGCACCTCCGAGCCCCCGCCGACATTTTAGATCAGAAGCAGCGGCAAAAAAAATACTTGTGATCATGGCCGATTCTTGGGCCGCCTGTGGAGCTGGCATGGCGCAGAACAAAGAGGGGGTGCGGAGCTAGGTCCCAGCGCTGAAAACAGTGCCGGGACCTCTGCACATGCGCACTAGAGTCTGCGCTCATGTGCAGTAGCTCCTGGCAGGCCGTTTCTGCAACCGCGCACTGCAGGCTGTGTGGGAGGGGCCAAAGCACACCGTCCCTAGCCCTGGCCGAATGGGCTCCCTTTAAATGTAGTTACTATCGCCGATTCCTTAACTGTAAGTAAGGTCGTTCTGTGCAGAGAAAAGTTGACACATACGCTGCCCTAAGTTAGTTTAGTACAACTTTTTTCTGGCCAAATTGGCATAAATGGTGTAAGTGGATGGGAACGCCCCCTTTTGGAAAAAAAACTGACCTAACAAAAAACCTAACTAACTCACTTACACTGGCGCAAATTAAATGGCCAAATTTGCAACTAAAAAGATACACCAGAAAAATCAAGTGACACCAAAAAACCGATGCAATGCATGGAGAAATTTGGGCCCGTAAGTTCTACCCTGGATGGCGAGGGAAATACATTTTTCACTGCCCATTCTCGGCCTTTACCTTCCTACTCAATAGTAATTGCAGTGAATTGATCTGCACTATAAAAATTGACATATACCACTTAAATACATTTTTATGCTGTTTCTGGTCAGGTTTTTCTCATAGTATACTGTGATTGTCCAGTTATACATTAAATAAAGTCATCAAGTTTAGAAGAATGAGAGGGGATCTCATAGAAAAATATAAAATTCTGATGGAATTGGACAGGTTAGAAGCAGGAAGAATGTTCCCAATACTGGGGAAGTCCAGAACCAGGGGTCACAGTCTAAGGATAAGGGGTAAGCCATTTAAGACCAAGATGAGGAGAAACGTCTTCACTCAGAGAGTTGTTAACCTGTGGAATTCTCTACCGCAGAAAGTTGTTGAGGCCAGTTCGTTAGATATATTCAAGAGGGAGTTAGATATGGTCCTTACAGCTAAAGGGATCAAGGGGTATGGAGAGAAAGCAGGAAAGGGGTACTGAGGTGAATGATCAGCCATGATCTTATTGAATGGTGGTGCAGGCTCAAAGGGCCGAATGGCCTACTCCTGCACCTATTTTCTATGTTTCGTAGGCCCCAAGTTTCCACACGCGGCAAAACAGGCGCCCCTCCGAGCTGGGCGCCAGTTTTTCGCGCCGAAAACGGCACCTGAAAAAAAACGCGCCATTCTCCACCTCCCTGCAGGTCCTCTGGCCCGCGGCGCAGCGCAGCAGGAGCTGTAAGGGGGCGGAGCCAGGTCCCTGCGCTGAAAACAGTGCCGGGACCTCTGCACATGCGCGCTACAGTGGGCACGCAAGTGCAGTAGCTCCAGGCGCCCGAAACTGTGTGGGAGTGGCCCGAAGCACGCAGCCTCTAGCCCTGGCTGAATGGCCTCACTGGGGCTGCGTGAATAAGGCTCCTCCCATGGCCAGCTCCTGCTTCCTCCCCGCTCCCGCTCACCCCCCACCCCCGGACCGGACCCGACCCGACTCCCGCTCCCCGTCGACTGGACCCGACCCGACCCGACCTGACTGCCGCTCCCGCTCCCGCTCCCCCCCCGACTGCTGCTCCCGCTCCCCCCCGATTGGACCCGACCCGACCCGACCTGACTGCCGCTCCCACTCCCGCCCCCCTCCGACTGGACCCGACCCGACTGCCGCTCCCGCTCCTCCCCGACTGGACCCGACCCGACCCGACCTGACTGCCGCTCCCGCTCCCCCCCGACTGGACCCGACCCGACCCGACCTGACTGCCGCTCCCGCTCCCCCCCGACTGGACCCGACCCGACCCGACCTGACTGCCGCTCCCGCTCCCCCCCGACTGGACCCGACCCGACCCGACCTGACTGCCGCTCCCGCTCCCCCCCGACTGGACCCGACCCGACCCGACCTGACTGCCGCTCCCGCTCCCCCCCGACTGGACCCGACCCGACCCGACCTGACTGCCGCTCCCGCTCCCCCCCGACTGGACCCGACCCGACCCGACCTGACTGCCGCTCCCGCTCCCCCCCGACTGGACCCGACCCGACCCGACCTGACTGCCGCTCCCGCTCCCCCCCGACTGGACCCGACCCGACCTGACTGCCGCTCCCGCTCCTCTCCGACTGGACCCGACCCGACCCGACCTGACTGCCGCTCCCGCTCCCCCCCGACTGGACCCGACCCGACCTGACTGCCGCTCCCGCTCCCCCCCGACTGGACCCGACCCGACCTGACCTGACTGCCGCTCCCGCTCCCCCCCGACTGGACCCGACCCGACCTGACCTGACTGCCGCTCCCGCTCCCCCCCGACTGGACCCGACCCGACCTGACTGCCGCTCCCGCTCCCCCCCGACTGGACCCGACCCGACCTGACTGCCGCTCCCGCTCCTCTCCGACTGGACCCGACCCGACCCGACTGCCGCTCCCGCTCCCGCTCCCCCCGACTGCCGCTCCCGCTCCCGCTCCCCCCGACTGCCGCTCCCGCTCCCCCCCGACTGGACCCGACCCGACCCGACCCGACTGCCGCTCCCGCTCCCCCCCGACTGGACCCGACCCGACCCGACCCGACCCGACCCGACTGCCGCTCCCGCTCCCGCTCCCCCCGACTGCCGCTCCCGCTACCCCCCGGCTGGACCCGACCCGACTCCCGCTCCCGCTCCTCCCCGACTGGACCCGACCCGACTCCCGCTCCCGCTCCTCCCCGACTGGACCCGACCTGACCCGACCCGACTCCCGCTCCCGCTCCCGCTACCCCCCGGCTGGACCCGACCCGACTCCCGCTCCCGCTCCTCCCCGACTGGACCCGACCCGACTCCCGCTCCCCCCCGACTGGACCCGACCCGACTCCCGTCCCCACCCCCGGACTGGATCCAACCTGACCTCCCTCTCCCCGACCTGACCTCCCCCTCTCTCCCCCCCCCACCGCCGACCCGAATCGAACCTCCCTCCCCGACCCGACCCAACGCCATCTACCTGTAAATCTGGTGCTGGGGACGGGCCCTGCCCAAAGTCACGGGCCCGGCCCGTTCAGCCTTCGGTCCCGATGGCAAACCACTGCCTGAAAGGCCTGCCTGAAGCACTTTCACACAGGTAGGAACATGGTTTATTTAATCTTTTCTTTGCTTATAAATTTTTATTCAGGTTGGATTTATTTGTATAATATTTGTATAAGTATAACTAAGGATTTATTGTAGAATTTAATGACTTCCCTTCCCCCCCCCTCGTTCCCGACGCCTAATTTGTAACCTGCGCCTGATTTTTTAATGTGTAGACAAGGTTTTTTCAAGCGTACAAAAATCTTCACTTACTCCATTCTAAGTTAGTTTGGAGTACGTTTTCACTGTGGAAACTTTGAAATCTGGCGTCAGTGGCTGGACACGCCCCCTTTTGAAAAGAAATTCTGTTCCAAAGTGAAACTGTTCTACCTGACTAGAACTGCAGAAAACTAAATGTGGAGAATTCCGATTTCTAAGATACTCCGTTCTACACCAGTTGTTCCTAAAAATCAGGAGCAAATCATGTGGAAACTTGGGGCCTATGTTTCTATGTCTATCAACTGTAACAATTTCATTCTCATCATTCATTGCACTGGTTCAATTTGCTTTCTGTCCTTGAATATAACTAACGTAATATTTCAGTCTGACACTTTGGAGGTGAATTTCTGCAGAGGTTCTCTCACTTGTCTGTTATTAACTTCAACAGAAGAGCTGCAGATATACCAGAAACACATCACTGTTTGTCAGGTTTCCGCAACTCTTCCATTGAACTTGCATAAGATTGTAAATCCACCCCTTTACAATTACATTTAAAATCTGCTTAATTTTATACATTACCTATACACACATATGTTTTATTTGTACCAGTTACTGATACAAAAGTCTATAGATTTGTGACCAATGCACCAATAACTTCCCAATTAATGTGCATTTTTCATTATGTTCTTGATCGTATTTGTAGATGGCTTCATATTATTTAATGATAATATTATTTAAATATTTCTTGGGTCACTCATATAGAGCTTTTATTATATTATTATATTAGATTCAACACCCACTTTGATAGGTTAAATTTCAAATCTTCCTTTAAAGATCCCAACTGAAAACGCATCATGAATAGCGTCTCTAGACATGCTCCATCTCATTAGGCCGGGTAACGCGCTGGGCGGGCTTAATAGGCCCCGTTAAGGTAAGTTCATTTTCTACAGCGGGGTAGAGCCAGCAGCGGGGTCGTGATCCACCACGGACACCGGCTGCACCGGATCCGGTAAGGAAAATTCCAGCCGTAGTGTTTATTAAGCAATTTATGTCACTTTTGTGCTCAAGTTCAGGGATTTTAGTTGGGGAATGCAATACCTTCCATTCAAACACCCAACTCAGGTTCAAGCACAATTAGATGCAGAGGAAATCTCCCTTTTCTCTGCGCACCAATGTGCCTCAAACCGAATCTCAGAAGAGCATTATCCACACGTACCACGAAATACGTACAAGGACCAGCTTGGTCAGTGCTTGAAGGTGAGTCGATTAAAGTAAGCACGCTCTTTCTCATCTTTTATAGACTGATATGGACCATAAAAATGACACTCTCAAAAATATTGCACAGGTATTTCTCAAAACAATATAAACTTTTATCTTCAGTAAACACGTTAATTGGATCACTAATTGTTTGGTGAGCTATAGGATGTCCATGCGGCTTACAGCAATGTTAATAGACATCTAATACTTTAAAAAAAGTTCAGTTTCAATAACACTAATGAATTAAGCACCAAAAGCAGCACTCAGAATTCTGTAGAATAACTCAAAATTTTAACCATTAAGTTTTTGTTAAGTATTTGCACTAAACTTTTAAA
This sequence comes from Pristiophorus japonicus, assembly GCF_044704955.1. NCBI lineage: Eukaryota > Metazoa > Chordata > Chondrichthyes > Pristiophoridae > Pristiophorus > Pristiophorus japonicus. The sequence goes on along the minus strand of NC_091994.1, from coordinate 30,723,953 downwards.
TAATTTGTAACAATTACTGATGAGGTTTAACATTAACATTCCTTACCTGAAAGAGAGAACTCTGCAGCTTGAGAATGTTCTGTTGATATTGCTGTTAGTAAACAGGTTGTTCATCTGAAGGGTAAGAACAGACAAAGTTCAAGAGATAAAAATAGAATAATTGTTTCAAATATACATTTATAATAATTGTTAAATTGTCAACTGACCTGGTAAGCAAAATTACTTGATGCTGATTTGTACAGTGCAGAACTGGAATCTTGTAGACTTGCTGTCAGGACCAGGTTAGTTATAATAAAGGTCACATTAAAATCATAGGGCTCTGCTTGAAGGTTTGGAGTTGTGGTTACCATTGGTGTTATCGCTATCAAGAAACGTTAGTAAAGCATTAAACTGAGAATCAAACTGGGACTGAATCATCTGTTATACACAGTGAAGGTAAAATAAACCAAGAGTAGCGAAACCACAGCAGAGTATTTCAAGCTTGTGACCTCTCATTCAAAAGGGATGTGCAACAACATTTTACCACACATTTGCATATACGCTGAAACATTCATAACCAGAGATAATTCAATAGATTGCATATCGGTAGAGTAAATCCACTCGAATTTGCAAAGTCTCTTACTGATTGTTCTTAATTTTATATTTGGACTACAGTCATTGTTGTAGTGCCTTAGATGTGAGTTGCAGGTCTAATTGCAAGTCACCTCAGCTGCTCCTGTTCGAGTTGCTCACAGCTTTAGTATCAGTCTATCAACATTCCTCACATACAGGAGACAGGACACAAAGCCAACACAGAACCTTTGGCTAAGCCGTCAAAAAATGTTCAAATCCAGAATTAAACTAAGTGCTTAAACAGGAAAAGAATGATCCACAATGACTAAATGAGAAAATTGCAGTGCCAATAAGGTAGGTTTATTCAACAATATATCAACAGGCACCAGTAAAGATTTTGCTTTTTTGTTACCCATGGTAATAAAGAAACATTAAGGGAACTAAGGAAAAGGAACCATACTTACTGGGTATAGGAGTTGATTCGTGGTAATCTGCAAAATAAAATGCAAGTGTTATGAGTGAAACGTGCCAAGCGTAAAGTTATCATTAAAGAGAGGAAAGAAATTGATGCATTGTTTGAAATGAACTGAATTCAATCTGAATAACACATTCAAACACATAGAATGAAATTTAATTGAACAGAATTTCTCCTTTAAATGATAAATACCATTTATGTAGAGGCTGTTATTGTCCAATGAATATGTTGCTAAGGTGGAGATGTTCTTCGTGTTGTCTCTGAACACGTGGTACACAGTAACTTTATCAACATCCTGAGCAGTAGAATCATTTCTGAATGTGCAGATTGCATGCACACTGGTGTTGCCAACATTTGCCGGGCTGTTGGAACAAAATGCATTAAGGAGGTGAACCAAATGGCAAAAGTTATTCTGTAAAATGTTATTGGTTACTGTAATTACCAAAATTGTATGGGGAAGAAATTTGGTCATGCCTCTAGAGCAGCATTGTCATGGGCGGAGCGGAAAATTTCAGGCTGGCAAGTGGATTGCGTCTGTCGCCGCAAAATTCATCAGCTGGGCCCGGAGTTTGGAGTGGAGCGCTAAGGGAAGGGTTTGCACACCTCATTTAGTGCGCTAGGCCGGCTGAGCAAGCGAAAATCCCATGCTAAGCAGCCAGCCTCAGAGCGCCATAAGAGATGCCTCGAGGGGGGTTAAAAAACCTGAAACAAATACACGAAAAACATTCCCAATACATAACTGACGCCGCCACAACACAAACCGCAAAAAAACAAACGATCGTACTTACCTGAGGTCGACATTACTTGTCTAACGGCGGCTGCTACATCTTGGAATGCTAGCTTCCAAAGGCGTTCCCAGCAGGACGAACTACGGAGCACTATTGTGGTCGGGCGGCAGCCAAAACTCGAGCCGGTGTCGCAACCAGGGTTTTGCACACTGGCTCACCACTCACATGGTGGTAATCCTCCGCGCCCACTCAAAGCAGGCCCCGACTGTCCTGGTGGGGCCCTGTAAGGTGGCCGTCCACTCGGAAAGAGCTTAGCACCGGCATTGCTGCCCTTCCTGGGCACTTATAAGGCGGCAGAAGACCGAACATTCAGCCCTAGGATCGTTATTCAAGTTGCAATCATCCACTGCACCAATAATTAAAATAATTCCCACTTAACAGTGTCTCAGAAGACATGTTTGAAGCAAAAGTGTCGCCCTCCATCCATGAGTACCAGTGTAAACCAAACATCAAGGAGGCAGAAGAGAAAAAGGTGAAGGAAACAGTTCTATGACTGTTATTTCAAAAGGCATTTGTGTGAACTGATCATAGTGACTGAGACATACCAGTCATACAAGATATATAAAACAACAGCACCAGGGTACACTCAACAGTATGCAATGCACAACTGAAAGGTCATTGACCGGAATGTCAACTCTATTTCCCTCACTTTAGATGTCATCTGACCTGCTGTTTTTCCAGCCTTTTCTATATTCATTTCAGTTTTTCAGCATCCACAGTATTTTGCTCCATTTTTACTCATACAAACAAATGAGCAATGATGGACAGGTAAAGAACCTTTGGATCCTGAAACTGGTCCTGCACAATTGTCATAATTTGTGTATCACAATATATACAATCTCCACCCCCAACCAAAAACCAAAGAACATTTCTCTGTGTGTGGTACATTGTCCAGCAAATACCAATTGCGAATGTTTTTCATCATTCAAGGAATTACTGCCTTCTGATTCTTGAGTGATGTGGGTTTTATTTGCAATAAATGTTGATACATATTTTCAAAATATAATAGTGAAATGTCCTCACCTGAATGAAACAACTTTGCAACTTGAAAACGTTGCGTAAATTTTACTTTTCTTGTACAGGTCAGTGAGCTGCAATAAATTCACAATCACAGTGTTAGAGGGAGAAGCTCTCAATGATTGTAAAAATATTTCTGTTAATTATTTTTTATAATCACTATCACACCACTAACTTATCTGGAAAGTAATAATTGTCAATATAATATATTAGTTACCTGTTGAGAAATATTATTTGATGCAGAAATGTACGGCAAGGAAGTGGAATCTTGTAGACTTTGTGTAACTTCTAAGTTTGTGATAATAAAGGTCACATTGAAATCAATAGACTTCTCTTCCAGGTCTGGAGTTTGTGTACTGGTCTCTGTTGGTGGTATCGCTATTGGGAGACATTAGGAGAACAGTAGACTCAGAGTACAACAGACATCAGCACCTCAATAGAATCATAGAATAATACAGTGCAGAAGGCAGAAGCAGGCCATTCAGTTTATTGTGCCTATGCCGGTCATTTGAAAATTCGTTTCAATGCGTCCTTTTCACCTGCCCTTTAGCCATAGCGCTGCACTCAGAAGGGAACATGGGTTGGAGATACGGCTGGAAGAATAATAATATTACTTGGTTCTCTTTAGTCCAGTAATATTCACCAGTCAGACCTCTCATGCACATGATTTTTTAAATCTACGCTGATGAGCAAGCTCAAAATTATCTGAGCAGAAAAGAAGATTGAGAGGTTTGAGCCTTGGGAGGTGGTGTGAAACCATTGCCCATATTTGAAAGCTGCTTTAAATTGATGAGAATTATCGTTTGCAGCAGAGTATCTAATATCTAGCCATTGTGGTGTGACCTGCTACTTGGAAGTTTAAGGGAACAGTAGCTGCTGTCCATGATTATGTTTTGTTGTCTGCAGCACTGGGCACAAGTTTGTAGTGTTGACTAGTTTAGCTTTTAGATCCAACCAGTCTGAGTGTCCACTGTCTGATCTGAGATAGGACTCCATGGTACATTTGAATCTTTTTTTTTTTCTCTGTAGCGTCTGATGCCCTACAAGAGAAAATGTTGTTTTCACATTTGAATATAGGTATTATTATGCAAACCCATGAAGTTGTTACTTTGGTTTATTTACTTAAAATCAATGGCTTGAAATGATGCCCTGGGATATTAGTGTACGAATGCTCAATACATTGAATTACATGGAACGTTCAGCACAGAAACAGACCATTGAGACCAACTGATCTTTGCAATGTTTATAGTCCATACGAGTCTCCTCTCACTCTAAATTCGTCTCTCCACTCAGCCTCATTCATATCCTTCTATTCTCTTCTTCCTCAATACATTCACTTGAATTTCCACTCTCTGATATTTTGGTGGAGGCATTAAAACACATTTATTTTGAAGGAGTGAGCATTTCTGATCAAATATCAGAGAGAATTTTCAGATGAAGATGTTAAATATTCGTACACTAATTTCCCACAGTAGCATTTCATGACCAATCTCTTCCTGCACATGTTATTGGTGAATTGGGATATTTGATCAGAAGGACAGTTATGTTTGATGTTTACTTTTCAACACAAATTCATTTGATAAGTAACCATAACTAACCAATGCATTTTACATTGGGGATTTAACCAAGTAGATTTATTTGGTAACTGATGTAGATGTAGAATTTTTGGAGATCATTATTAGTTCTTCCTCAAGAAATAAAGGAATGAATATATAATAGGTACAGTTACAATATAGTGATTGTAATATATAAACAGGCACCTGAGTTAAAAAGTTACTGGTTATACTGACTTGGATGTGCATTTATTCCAGTCACCAGACCTTTCAGAAACTGGGAATTCCATTTCTAAATTTAATTGTATGGAATATTTATTCTGTGTTATCGGCTGTAACTGAATCCTAAACAAATCTCTAAAGGATGTGCTTATGGGAGGTGGTGTGAAACCATTGCCCATATTTGAAAACTGCTTTGAATTGAGGAGAAATATCACTTGCAGCAGAGATTCTAATATCGAGCCATTGTGGTGTGACCTGCTACTTTGAAACTTAAGGGTACAGTAGCTGCTGTCCATGCTAATATTTTGTTGTCTGCAACACTGGGCACAAGATAATATTGTCTGCTTGTTTGTAGTGTTGACTAATTTAGCTTTTCGATACAGCCAGTCTGAGTGCCCACTGTCTGATCTGAGAGAGGACTCCGTGCTACATTTGAATCTTTTTCTACTCTGTAGCCTCTAAGGCCCTTCGAGAGCAAATGTTGTATTCACATTTGAATATCGGTATTATTATGCAAACCCATGAAGTTGTTACTTTGGTTTATTTACTTAAAATCAATGGCTCTGAAATGATGCCCTTGGATATTAGTGTACGAATGCTCAATACATTGAATTACATGGAACGTACAGCACAGAAACAGGCCATTGTGACCATCTGATCTTTGCAATGTTTGTAGTCCACACGAGGCTCCTCTCAATCTAATTACGTCTTCCCACTCAGCCTCATATCCCTCTATTCTCTTCTTCCTCAATATATTCACTTGAAATTCCACTCTCTTATATTTTGGCGGAGGCATTAAAACACATTTATTTTGAAGGGGTGAACATTTCTGATAAAATATCAGCGAGAATTTTCAGATGAAGATGTTACATATTCAAATACTAATATCCCACAGTAGCATTTCATGACCAATCTCTTCCGGCACATGTTGTTGATGAACTGGGGAATTTGATCAGAAGGCCAGTTGTGTTTGATGTTTACTTTTTAACACAAATTCATTCGATAAGTAACCATAACTAACCAATGCATTTTACATTGGGGATTTAACCAAGTAGATTTATTTGGTAACTGATGTAGATGTAGAATATTTGGACATCATTATTAGACAGTTCTTTTACAATAAATAAAGGAATGAATATATAATAGGTACAGTTACATTATACTGATTGTAATACGTAAAAAGGCACCTGAGTTAAAAAGTCACTGGTTATACTGACTTGGATGAGCATTTATTCCACTCACCAGACCTTTCAGAAACTGGGAATTCCATTTCTAAATTTAATTGTATGGAATATTTATTCTGTGTTATTAGCTGTAACTGAATCCTAAAGAAATCTCGAAAGGATGTGCATATGATTTCACTATGCCTAACATATGGAGGAAATCTTCAGGGTTTAGAAAAGAATTTGCTTTCTTGTAAGACTCGGTGTTAAAAAGGTAAAACATTAAGGGAATTAAGAACAGAAACCATACTTACTGGGTAAAGGAGTTGATTCATGGTAACCTGAAAAATAAATTACGTGTGTTATGAGTGAAATGTGCCAAGTGGAAAGACATCATTAAAGGGTGGAATGAAATTGATGCATTGCTTGAAATCAACTGAATGGAATCTCAATAACATATTCAAATATGTAAAATGAAATTTAAAGGAACAGAATGATAGATACCATTTACGTAGAGGCTGTTATTGTCCAGTGAATATGTTCCTAAGGTGGAGATTTTCTTTGTGTTGTCTCTGAACACGTGGTACACAATAACTTTATCAACCTCCTGAGCAGTAGAATCATTTCTGAATGTACAGATTGCGTACACACTGGTGTTATCAACATTTGCCGGGCTGTTAAAACAAAATGTGTTAACAAGGTTAACGGAATGGCAAACATTGTTCTGAAAAAGTTATTGGTCATTGTAATTAACATTTCTAACCTCGCCAATACTGTATTTAATTCATTGAATTTACAATCATTCAGTGTAACAGTAATTAAAATAAATTCACTCAGTCACTGTCCTCAAATAACAAGTTTCAAATACAGGTGCCTGCCCTCCATTTCTGTGTAGCAGGGGAAACCAACATCAAAAAGATGGAAGAGCAAAGGATGAAGGAAAGAGTTCAGTAACTGTTATTTCAAAAGTGATTTGTGTGAATGTATAATGGTAATTTAAACATACCAGTGCAAAACAAATATGAAACAACCGCATTGGGATCATACAACAGTATGCACAACTGAAAGGTCATTGATCTGAAATGTTAACGCTATTTCTCTGGCCTCACATGCTGCCTGACCTGTTGTTTTTCAAGCAGTTTCTGTTTTTATTTCAGATTTTGCAGCATCCGCAGAATTCTGCTTTTTTTTCATTCAGCCAGAGAATATTTCTCTATGAATGGTACATTTTACAATTATAAACTTTAAAAAATCATTCAAGGAATTACTACCTTCTGCCCCTTGAGCAACGCGGCTTTTTATTTTCAATTAATGTTGATACAGATTTTCCGTATATAATAGTGAAATGTCCTCACCTGAAGGAAACAACTTTGCAACTTGAAAATGGCGCATTGATTTTGCTTTTGTTGTACAGGTCAGTGAGCTGCAATAAAGTCACAATCACAATGTTAGAGGGAGAAACTCTCAATGATCGTAAAAATATTTCTATTAATTATATTTTATAATCACTATCACACCACTAAAACTTATCTGGAAAGTAATAATTGTCAATATAATATATTAGTTACCTGTTGAGAAATATTATTTGATGCAGAAATGTACGGCAAGGAAGTGGAATCTTGTAGACTTTGTGTAAATTCTAAGTTTGTGATAATAAAGGTCACATTGAAATCAATAAACTTCTCTTCCAGGTCTGGAGTTTGTGTAGTGGTCACAGTTGGTGGTATCGCTATTGGGAGACATTAGGAGAACATTAGACTCAGAATACAACAGACATCAGCACCTCAATAGAATCATAAAATAATACAGCGCAGAAGGAGGCCATTCAGCTTATCGTGCCTATGTCAGCCGTTTGAAAAATCTGGTCAATTTTAGTCCTATTCTCCTGCCCTTCACTGATGGTGCTGCCAAGAGCTGCACTCAAAGGAAACATGGGTTGGAGATACGGCTGCAAGAATAATAATAATATTACTTAGTTCTCTTTGGTCCAGTAATATTCACCAGTCAGACCTCTCATGCATATGATTTTTTAAAATCTCGGAGCACAATGTTCATGAACAAGCTCAAAATGATCTGTATGACCAGAAAAGAAGGTTGACAGGTTTGAGCCTTGGGAGCTGGTGTGAAACCATTGCCCATATTTGAAAGCTGCTTTAAATTCAGGAGAAATCTCACTTGCAGCAGAGTATCTAATATCTAGCCATTGTGGTGTGACCTGTTACCTTGAAGCTTAATGGTACAGTAGCTGCTGTCCATGCTTATATTTTGTTGTCTGCAGCACTGGGCCCAAGATAATATTGTCGCTTTTGTAGTGTTGACTAGTTTAGCTTTTCGATACAGCCAGTCTAAGTGCCCACTGTCTGATCTGAGATAGGACTCCTTGCTGCATTTGAATCTTTTTCTACTCTGTAGCCTCTAACGGCCCTTCGAGAGAAAATGTTGTTTTCACATTTGAATATCGGTATTATTATGCAAACCCATGAAGTTGTTACTTTGATTTATTTACTTTAAATCAATGGCTCTGAAATGATGCCCTTGGATATTAGTGTATGAATGCTCAATACATTGAATTACATGGAACGTACAGCACAGAAACAGGCCATTGAGACCAACTGATCTTTGCAATGTTTATAGTCCACACGAGTCTCCTGTCACTCAAATTACGTCTTCCCACTCAGCCTCATATCCCTCTATTCGCTTCTTCCTCAATACATTCACTTGAAATTCCACTCTCTGATATTTTGGCGGAGGCATTTAAACACATTTATTTTGAAGGGGTGAGCATTTGTGATAAAATATCAGCGAGAATATTCAGATGGAGATGTTAAATATTCGTATACTAATATCCCACAGTAGCATTTCATGACCAATCTCTTACTGCACATGTTATTGGTGAACTGGGGAATTTGATCAGAAGGACAGTTGTGTTTGATGTTTACTTTTCAACACAAATTCATTTGATAAGTAACCATAAGTAACCAATGCATTTTACATTTGGCATTTAAGCAAGTAGATTTATTTGGTAACTGATGCTGATGTAGAATATTTGGACATCATTATTAGACAGTTCTTTTTCAATAAATAAAGGAATGCATATCTAATAGGTACAGTTACAATATAGTGATTGTAATATATAAACAGGCACTTGAGTTAAAAAGTTACTGGTTATACTGACTTGGATGTGCATTTATTCCACTCATCAGAATTTCAGAAACTGGGAATTCCATTTCTAAATTTAATTGTATGGAATATTTATTCTGTGTTTTCAGCTGTAACTGAATCCTAAACAAATCTCTCAAGGATGTGCTTATGATTTCACGATGCCTAACATGCGGAGGAAATCTTCAGGATTTAGAAAAGAATTTGCTTTCTTGTAAGACTCATTATTAAAAAGGTAAAACATTAAGGGAATTAAGAACAGAAACCATACTTACTGGGTAAGGGAGTTGATTCATGGTAACCTGAAAAATAAATTACGTGTGTTATGAGTGAAATGTGCCAAGTGGAAAGACATCATTAAAGGATGGAATGAAATTGATGCATTGCTTGAAATCAACTGAATGGAATCCCAATAACATATTCAAATATGTAAAATGAAATTTAAAGGAACAGAATGATAGATACCATTTACGTAAAGGCTGTTATTGTCCAGTGAATATGTTCCTAAGGTGGAGATGTTGTTTGTGTTGTCTCTGAACACGTGGTACACAATAACTTTATCAACCTCCTGAGCAGTAGAATCATTTCTGAATGTACAGATTGCGTACACACTGGTGTTATCAACATTTGCCGGGCTGTTAAAACAAAATGTGTTAACGAGGTTAACGGAATGGCAAACATTGCTCTGTATATGTTATTGGTCATTGTAATTAACATTTCTAACCTTGCCAATACTGTATTTAATTCATTGAATTTGCAATCATTCAGTGCAACTGTAATTAAAATAAATTCACTCAGTCACTGTCCTCAAATAACAAGTTTCAAATACAGGTGCCTGTCCTCCATTTCTGTGTACCAGGGTAAACCAACATCAAAAAGATGGAAGAGCAAATGATGAAGGAAAGAGTTCAGTAACTATTATTTCAAAGGTTATTTGTGTGAATATATCATGGTAATTTAAACATACCAGCGCAAAACAAATATAAAACAACAGCATCGGGATCCTACAACAGTATGCACAACTGAAAGGTCATTGATCTGAAATGTTAACGCTATTTCTCTGGCCTCACATGCTACCTGGCCTGTTGTTTTTCAAGCAGTTTCTGTTTTTATTTCAGATTTTGCAGCATCCGCAGTATTTTGCTTTTTTTTCATTCAGCCAGAGAATATTTCTCTATGAATGGTACATTTTACACTTGTAAACTTCAAAAAATCATTCAAGGAATTACTACCTTCTGGCCCTTGAGCAATGCAGCTTTTTATTTTCAATTAATGTTGATACAGATTTTCCGTATATAATAGTGAAATGTCCTCACCTGAAGGAAACAACTTTGCAACTTGAAAACGGTGCATTAATTTTGCTTTTGTTGTACAGGTCAGTGAGCTGCAACAAATTCACAATCACAGTGTTAGAGGGAGAAGCTCTCAATGATCGTAAAAATATTTCTGTTAATTATTTTTTATAATCACTATCACACCACTACCTTATCTGGAAATAATAATTGTCAATATAATATATTAGTTACCTGTTGAGAAATATTATTTAATGCAGAAATGTACGGCAAGGAAGTGGAATCTTGTAGACTTTGTGTAAATTGTAAGTTTGTGATAATAAAGGTCACATTGAAATCAATAAACTTCTCTTCCAGGTCTGGAGTTTGTGTAGTGGTCACAGTTGGTGGTATCGCTATTGGGAGACATTAGGAGAACATTAGACTCAGAATACAACAGACATCAGCATCTTAATAGAATCATAAAATAATACAGTGCAGAAGGAGGCCATTCAGCTTATCGTGCCTATGTCAGCCGTTTGAAAAATCTGGTCAATTTTAGTCCTATTCTCCTGCCCTTCACTGATGGTGCTGCCAAGAGCTGCACTCAAAGGAAACATGGGTTGGAGATACGGCTGCAAGAATAATAATAATATTACTTAGTTCTCTTTGGTACAGTAATATTCACCAGTAAGACCTCTCATGCATATGATTTTTTTAAATCTCGGAGCACAATGTTCATGAACAAGCTCAAATTGATCTGTATGACCAGAAAAGAAGGTTGACAGGTTTGAGCCGTATCTAATATCTAGTCATTGTGGTGTGACCTGTTATTTTGAAGCTTAATGGTACAGTCGCTGCTGTCCATGTTTATATTTTGCTGTCTGCAGCACTGGGCACAAGATAACATTGTCTGCTTTTGTAGTGTTGACTAGTTTAGCTTTTAGATGCAGCCCGTCTGAGTGCCCACTGTCTGATCTGAGATAGGACTCCGTGCTGCATTTGAATCTTTTTCTATTCTGTAGCCTCTGAGGCCCTTCGAGAGAAAATGTTGTTTTCACATTTGAATATCGGTATTATTGTGCAAACCCATGAAGTTGTTACTTTGTTTTATTTACTTAAAATCAATGGCTCTGAAATTATGCCCTTGGATATTAGTGTATGAAAGCTCAATACTTTGATTTACATGGAACGTACAGCACAGAAACAGATCATTGAGACCAACTGATCTTTGCAATGTTAATAGTCCACACGAGTCTCCTCTCACTCAAATTACGTCTTCCCACTCAGCCTCATATCCCTCTATTCGCTTCTTCCTCAATACATTCACTTGAATTTCCACTCTCTGATATTTTGGCGGAGGCATTCAAACACATTTATGTTGAAGGGGTGAACATTTCTGATAAAATATCAGCGAGAATTTTCAGTTGAAGATGTTAAATATTCATACACTAATCTCCCACAGTAGCATTTCATGACCAATCTCTTCCTGCACATGTTATTGGTGAATTGGGATATTTGATCAGAAGGACAGTTGTGTTTGATGTTTACTTTTCAACACAAATTCATTTGATAACTAACCATAACTAACCAACGCATTTTACATTGGGGATTTAACCAAGTAGATTTATTTGGTAACTGATGTAGATGTAGAATATTTGGACATCATTATTAGACAGTTCTTTTTCAATAAATAAAGGAATGAATATATAATAGGTACAGTTACAATATAGTGATTGTAATACATAAACAGGCACCTGAGTTAAAAAGTCACTGGTTATACTGACTTGGATGAGCATTTATTCTACTCACCAGACCTTTCAGAAACTGGGAATTCCATTTCTAAATTTAATTGTATGGAATATTTATTCTGTGTTATTAGCTGTAACTGAATCCTAAAGAAATCTCCAAATTTGTGCATATGATTTCACTATGCCTAACATGCGGAGGAAATCTTCAAGGTTGAGAAAAAAAATTTGCTTTTTTGTAAGACTCGGTGTTAAAAAGGTAAAACATACTTACTGGGTAAAGGAGTTGATTCATGGTAACCTGAAAAATAAATTATGTGTGTTATGAGTGAAATGTGCCAAGTGGAAAGACATCATTAAAGGATGGAATGAAATTGATGAATTGCTTGAAATCAACTGAATGGAATCTCAATAACATATTCAAATATGTAAAATGAAATTTAAAGGAACAGAATGATAGATACCATTTACATAGAGGCTGTTATTGTCCAGTGAATATGTTCCTACGGTGGAGATGTTCTTTGTGTTGTCTCTGAACACGTGGTACACAGTAAATTTATCAACCTCCTGAGCAGTAGAATCATTTCTGAATGTACAGATTGCGTACACACTGGTGTTATCAACATTTGCCGGGCTGTTAAAACAAAATGCGTTAACGAGGTTACCAGTCCAGCAAACATTGTTCTGAAAAGGTTATTGGTCATTGTAATTAGCATTCTAACATCGCCAATAATGTATTTAATTCATTGAATTTGCAATCATTCAGTGCAACAGGAATTAAAATAAATCACTATCAGTCACTGTCCTCAAATAACAAGTTTCAAACAGAGGTGCCTGCCCTCCATTTCTGTGTACCAGGGTAAACCAACATCGAAAAGATGGAAGAGCAAATGATGAAGGAAAGAGTTCAGTTACTATTATTTCAAAAGTCACTTGTGTGAATGTATCATGGTAATTTAAACATACCAGCGCAAAATAAATATGAAACAATAGCATCGGCGTCATACAACAGTATGCACAACTGAAAGGTCATTGATCTGAAATGTTAACGCTATTTCTCTGACCTCACATGCTGCCTGGCCTGTTGTTTTTCAAGCAGTTTCTGTTTTTATTTTAGATTTTGCAGCATCTGCCGTATTTTGCTTTTTTTTCATTCAGCCAGAGAATATTTCTCTATGAATGGTACATTTTACAATTGTAAACTTAAAAAAATCATTCAAGGAATTACTACCTTCTGAACCTTGAGCAATGCGGCTTTTTATTTTCAATTAATGTAGATACAAATTTTCCGTATATAATAGTGAAATGTCCTCACCTGAAGGAAACAACTTTGCAACTTGAAAACGGTGCATTAATTTTGCTTTTGTTGTACAGGTCATTGAGCTGCAACAAATTCACAATCACAGTGTTAGAGGGAGAGGCCCTCAATGATCGTAAAAATATTTCTGTTAATTATTTTTTATAATCACTATCACACCTCTAACTTATCTGGAAAGTAATAATTGTCAATACAATATATTAGTTACCTGTTGAGAAATATAATTTGATGCAGAAATGTACGGCAAGGAAGTGGAATCTTGTAGACCTTGTGTAAATTGTAAGTTTGTGATAATAAATGTCACATTGAAATCAATAAACTTCTCTTCCAGGTCTGGAGTTCGCGTAGTGATCTCAGTTGGTGGTATCGCTATTGGGAGACATTAGGAGAACATTAGACTCAGAGTACAACAGACATCAGCATCTCAATAGAATCATAAAATAATACAGTGCAGAAGGCAGAAGAAGGCCATTCAGTTTATTGTGCCTATGCCGGCCATTTGAAAATTTGTTTCCAAGCATCCTATTCACCTGCCCTTCACCCATAGTGCTGCACTCAGAAGGGAACATGGGTTATTGGAGATACGGCTGGAAGAATAATAATAATATTACTTGGTTCTCTTTAGTCCAGTAATATTCACCAGTCAGACCTCTCATGCACATGATTTTTTAAAATCTACGTTCATGAGCAAGCTCAAAATTATCTGTATGACCAGAAAAGAAGATTGAGAGGTTTGTGCCTTGGGAGGTGGTGTGAAACCATTGCCCATATTTGAAAGCTGCTTTAAATTGATGAGAATTATCGTTTGCAGCAGAGTATCTAATATCTAGCCATTGTGGTGTGACCTGCTACTTGGAAGTTTAAGGGAACAGTAGCTGCTGTCCATGATTATGTTTTGTTGTCTGCAGCACTGGGCACAAATTTGTAGTGTTGACTAGTTTAGCTTTTAGATCCAACCAGTCTGAGTGTCCACTGTCTGATCTGAGATAGGACTCCATGGTACATTTGAATCTTTTTTTTCTCTGTAGCGTCTGATGCCCTACGAGAGAAAATGTTGTTTTCACATTTGAATATAGGTATTATTATGCAAATCCATGAAGTTGTTACTTGGTTTATTTCCTGAAAATCAATGGCTTGAAATGATGCCCTGGGATATTAGTGTACGAAGGCTCAATACATTGAATTACATGGAACATACAGCACAGAAACAGGCCATTGAGACCAACTGATCTTTGCAATGTTTATAGTCCACACGAGTCTCCTCTCACTCTAATTCATCTTCCCACTCAGCCTCATATCCCTCTATTCTCTTCTTCCTCATTACATTCACTTGAATTTATACTCTCTGACATTTTGTCAGAGACATTAAAACACATTTATTTTGATGGGGTGAACATTTGTGATAAAATATCAAAGAGTATATTCAGATGAAGATGTTAAATATTTGTACACTAATATCCCACAGTAGCATTTCATGACCAATCTCTTCCTGCACATGTTATTGGTGAATTGGGATATTTGATCAGAAGGACAGTTGTGTTTGATGTTTACTTTTCAACACAAATTCATTTGATAAGTAACCATAACTAACCAATGCATTTTACATTGGGGATTTAACCAAGTAGATTTATTTGGTAACTGATGTAGATGTAGAATATTTGGACATCATTATTAGACAGTTCTTTTTCAATAAATAAAGGAATGAATATATAATAGGTACAGTTACAATGGGCCCAAGTTTCCACAAGAAAAAAAACGGGCGCCCCTCCGAGCGCCTAAAAAAACCCTCGGAATTCTCCACCTCCCTGTAGGTGCTCTGGCCCTCGGCGCAGCCAGCACGAGCTGTGGGGGGGCGGAGCCAAGTCCCGGCGCTGAAAACAGTGCCGGGACCTCTGCACATGCTCGCTACAGTCGGCACGCAAGCGCAGTAGCTCCAGGCGCCGAACTGTGTGGGAGGGGCCCGAAGCACGCAGCCCCGAGCCCTGGCCCAATGGCCTCACTGGGGCTCCTCCCACGGCCAGCTCCTGCTCCCCGCCTGACCAGACCCGACACTCGCTCCTCACTCCCCGCTCCCCCCCCCACCGACCAGACCCGACACTCGCTACTCGCTCCCCGCCCCCCCCTCCCCCCGCCGACCAGACCCGACCCGACCCGACACCCGCTCCCCCCGCCCCGCTCCGACCCGACACCCGCCCCGAGCCGAGCCGAGACCCTCCCCCCGCTCCCCCGACCCGACCCGAGACCCGCTCGCCCCCCCCCGAAGACCCGACCCGCGCTTCTGTTCACCGACCCACCCACCCTCTCTCTCTCTCCCTCCTCTCCCTCCCCTCTCCCCTCCTCCTCCCCCCACTCTCCCTCCCTCCCCCCCCTCCCTCTCCCTCTCCCCCTCCTCCCCTCCCTCTCCCTCCTCCCACTCCCCCCCTCTCCTCCCCTCTCCCCTCTCCCTCCCCCTCCCCCCCTCCCTCCTCTCCCTCCCCTCTCCCCCTCCCCCTCTCCTCCTCCTCCCTCTCCTCTCTCCCCCCTCTCCCTCCCTCCCTCCTCTCTCCCTCCTCCTCTCCCTCCCTCCCTTCCCCTCTCCCTCCCTCCTTCCCTCTCCCTCCCTCCCTTCCCCTCTCCCTTCCCCTCTCCCTCCCTTCCCCTCTCCCTCCCTCCTTCCCCTCTCCCTCCCTCCCCTCCCTCCCTCCTCCCTCCCCCTCTCCTCCTCCCTTCCCTCTCCCTCCCTCCCTTCCGCTCCCTTCCCCTCTCCCTCCCTCCCTCTCCCCTCTCCCTCCCTCTCCCTCCCTTCCCTCTCCCTAAATCCCTCTCCCCTCTTCTCCCCCTCCCCTCTTCCCCCCCCTCCCTCTCCCCTCTCCCCTCTCCC